>NW_026734531.1:0-329411 GCF_949786415.1 Peromyscus eremicus | reverse complement strand
TGTACTTGCTGGAAACAGAGGTGAGTGCTATTTGTACTGTGAATGGCAATGGGAATGCAATAGTGACTCTTCTTACAGAAAACAACTCTTGCTCGTAGGACCAGAAACTGCATTTGATTTAACTCCATTTAGGACTAGGAAACAAACGCTAGCTCGCGTTACAAGAAACACACTCTGCTTTTGAGAAAAGAGCACTCTTCTACTCTACTGTGATTCCTATAGAGCCAGAACAGTGAGCTTGCTCAGAACAAAAGAACTGTGCTTCCTACACACATGGGCCATATCTAGTTCAATTCTGCTTAGGAAACTGACAAGAACAGTAGCTCCTCTTCAGTCCAATACACTGTACTTGCTGGGAACAGACGCGAGTGCTATTTGCACTGTGTAAAGCAAAGGTAGCACAATAGTGACTCTTCTTACCAGAAAACAGCTCTAGCTCATAGGACCAGAAACTGCATGTGTATTTCAACTCCATTTAGGACTGGGAAACAAATGCTAGCTCGCCTTAAAAGAAGCATACTATGCTTTTGAGAAAAGTGCACTCTTCTACCCTACTGTGTTTCCTATGGGGTTCGAACAGTGAGGTTTCTCAGAACAAAAGAACTGAGCTTCCTACACACACCAGCCATACCTAGTTCAACTCTGCTTAGGAAACTGACAAGAACAGTAGCTCCTCTTCAGTCCAATACACTGTACTTGCTGGGAACAGACGCGAGTGCTATTTGTACTTTGTATGGCAATGGGAGCGCAATAGTGACTCTTCTTACCAGAAAACAACTCTTGCTCATAGGACCAACAACTGCATTTGATTCCACTCCATTTAGGACTGGGAAACAAACGCTAGCTCGCTTTACAAGAAACACAGTCTGCTTTTGAGAAAAGAGCACTGTTCTACTCTGCTGTGTTTCCTATATGGCCAGAACAGTGAGCTTGCTCAGAACAAAAGAACTGTGCTTCCTACACACACGGTCCATATCTAGTTCAACTCTGCCTAGGAAACTGACAAGAACAGTAGCTCCTCTTCAGTCCAATACACTGTACTTACTGGGAACAGACGCTAGTCCTATTTGTACTGTGTACGGCAATGGGAGCACAATAGTGACTCTTCTTACCAGAAAACAACTCTTGCTCTTAGGACCAGAAACTGCATTTGATTCAATCCACTTAGGACTGGGAAACAAACGCTAGCTCGCCTTACAAGAAACTCGCTCTGCTTTGGAGAATAGGGCACACATCTTCTCTACTGTGTTTCCTATGGGGTCCAAACAGTGAGCTTGCTCAAAACAATAGAATTGTGCTTCCTGCACACTCGGGTCATATCTAGTTCAACTCTGCTTAGGAAACTGACAAGAACAGTAGCTCCTCTTCAGTCCAATACACTGTACTTGCTGGGAACAGACGCGAGTGCTATTTGCACTGTGTATGGCAATGGGAGCGCAATAGTGACTTTCCTTACCAGAAAACAACTCTTGCTCGTAGGAACTGAAACTGCATGTGATTCAACTCCATTTAGTACTGGGAAACAAACGCTAGCTCGCCTTGCAAGAAACACACTCTGCTTTTGAGAAAAGAGCACTCCACTACTCTACTGTGTTTTCTATGTGGTCCGATCAGTGAGATTGCTCAGAACAAAAGAACTGTGCTTCCTACACACACGGGCCATATCTAGTTCAACTCTGCTTAGGAAACTGACAAGAACTGTAGCTCCTCTTCAGACCAATACACTGTACTTGCTGGAAACATACGCGAGTGCTATTTGTACTGTGTATGGCAATGGGAGCACAATAGTGACTCTTCTTACCAGAAAACAACTCATGCTCGTAGGACCAGAAACTGCATGTGATTCAACTCCATTTAGGACTGGGAAACAAACGCCAGCTCGCCTTACAAGAAACACACTCTGCTTTTGAGAATAGGGCACACATCTCCTCTACTGTGTTTCCTGTGGGTTCCAAACATTGAGCTTGCTCAGAACAAAAGAACTGTGCTTCCTACACATGGGTCATATCTACTTCAACTCTGCTTAGAAAACTGACAAGAACAGTAGCTCCTCTTCAGACCAATATACTGTACTTGCTGGAAACAGACGCGAGTGCTATTTGTACTGTGTATGGCAATGGGAGCACAATAGTGACTCTTCTTACCAGAAAACAACTCTTGCTCTTAGGACCAGAAACTGCATGTGATTCAACTCCATTTAAAATTGGGAAACAAATGCCAGCTCGCCTTACAAGAAACACACTCTGCTTTTGAGAATAGGGCACACACCTACTCTACTGTGTTTCCTATGGGGTCCAAACAGTGAGCTTGCTCAGAACAAATGAAATGTGCTTCCTACACACACGGGTCATATCTAGTCCAACTCTGATTAGGAAACTGACAAGAACAGTAGCTCCTCTTCAGTCCAATACACTATACTTGCTGGGAACAGACACAAGTGCTATTTGCACTGTGTATGACAATGGGAGCGCAATAGTCACTTTTCTTACCAGAAAAAACTTTTGCTTGTAGGACCAGAAACTGCATGTGATTCAAATCCATGTAGGACTGGGAAGCAAACGCTAGCTCGCCTTACAAGAAACACACTCTGCTTTTGAGAATAGGGCACACATCTACTCTACTGTGTTTCCTATGGTGTCCGAACAGTGAGCTTGCTGAGAACGAAAGAACTGTGCTTCCTACACACACGGGCCATATTTAGTTCAACTCTTCTTAGGAAACTGACAGGAACAGTAGATCCTCTTCAGTCCAATACACTGTACTTGCTGGGAACAGACGCTGGTGCTATTTGCATTGTGTATGACAATGGGAGCACAATAGTGACTCTTCTTACCACAAAACAATTCTTGCTCGTAGGACCAGAAACTGCATGTGATTCAACTCCATTTAGGACTGGGAAACAAACGCTAGCTCGACTTAGAAGAAACACACTCTGCTTTTGAGAAAAGAGCCCTTTTCTACTCTACTGTGTTTCCCATAGGGCCAGAACAGTGAGCTTGCTCAGAACAAAAGAACTGTGCTTCCTACACACGGGCCATATCTAGTTGAATTCTCCTTAGGAAACTGACAAGAACAGTATATCCTCTTCAGTCCAATACACTGTGCTTACTGGGAACAGACGCCAGTGCCATTTGCCCTGTGTAAGACAATGGGAGCGCAATAGTGACTTTTCTTACCACAAAACAACTCTTGCCCGTAGGACCAGAAACTGCATGTGATTCAACTCCATTTAGGATTGGGAAACAAACGCTAGCTCGCCTTTCAAGAAACACACTCTGCTTTTGAGAATAGGGCCCACATCTTCTCTACTGTGTTTCCTATGGGGTCCGAACAGTGAGCTTGCTCAGAACAAAAGAACTGTGCTTCCTACACACACGGGTCATATTTAGTTCAACTCTGATTAGGAAACTGACAAGAACAGTAGCTCCTCTTCAGTCCAATACACTGTACTTGCTGGCAACAGACGCGAGAGCTATTTGCACTGTGTATGGCAGTGGGAGCACAATAGTGACTTTCCTTACCAGAAAACAACTCTTGCTTGTAGGACCTGAAACTGCATGTGATTCAACTCCATTTAGGACTGGGAAACAAACGCTAGCTCGCCTTACAAGAAACACACTCTGCTTTTGAGGAAAGAGCACACTTCTACTCTACTGTGTTTCCTATAGGGCCAGAACAGTGAGCTTGCTGAGTACAAAAGAACTGTGCTTCCTACACACATGGGCCATATCTAGCTCAACACTGCTTTGAACCTGACAAGAACAGGAGATCCTCTTCAGTCCAATACACTGTACATGCTGGGAACAGAAGCCAGTTCTATTTGCGCTGTGTATGAAAATGGGAGCGCAATAGTGACTCTTCTTACCAGAAAACAACTCTTGCTTGTAGGACCAGAAACTGCATGTGATTCAACTCCATTTAGGACTGGGAAACAAACTCTAGCTCGCCTTACAAGAAACACACTCTGCTTTAGTGAAAAGAGCACTCTTCTACTCTACTGTGTTTCCTATAGGGCCAGAACAGTGAGCTTGCTCAGAACAAAAGAACTGTGCTTCCTACACATGGCCATATCTAGTTCAATTCTGCTCAGGAAACTGACAAGAACAGTAGATTCTCTTCAGTCCAATACACTGTACTTGCTGGGAACAGACGCCAGTGCTATTTGTACTGTGTATGAAAATGGGAGCGCAATAGCGACTCTTCTTACCAGAAAACAACTCTTGCTCGTAGGACCTGAAACTGCATGTGATTCAACTCCATTTAGGACTGGGAAACAAACGCTAGCTCGCCTTACAAGAAACACACTCTGCTTTTGAGGAAAGAGCACACTTCTACTCTACTGTGTTTCCTATAGGGCCAGAACAGTGAGCTTGCTGAGTACAAAAGAACTATGCTTCCTACACACATGGGCCATATCTAGCTCAACACTGCTTTGAACCTGACAAGAACAGGAGATCCTCTTCAGTCCAATACACTGTACATGCTGGGAACAGAAGCCAGTGCTATTTGCGCTGTGTATGAAAATGGGAGCGCAATAGTGACTCTTCTTACCAGAAAACAACTCTTGCTTGTAGGACCAGAAACTGCATGTGATTCAACTCCATTTAGGACTGGGAAACAAACGCTAGCTCGCCTTACAAGAAACACACTCTGCTTTTGAGAAAACAGCACTCTTCTACTCTACTGTGTTTCCTATAGGGCCAGAACAGTGAGCTTGCTCAGAACAAAAGAACTGTGCTTCCTACACACACGGCCATATCTAGTTCAACTCTGTTTAGGAACCTGACAAGAAGAGTATATCCTCTTCAGTCCAATACACTGTACATGCTGGGAACAGACGCCAGTGCTATTTGCCCTGTGTATGACAATGGGAGCACAATAGTTACTCTTCTTACCAGAAAACAACTCTTGCTGGTAGGACCAGAAACTGCATGTGATTCAACTCCATTTAGGACTGGGAAACAAACTCTAGCTCGCCTTACAAGAAACACACTCTGCTTTAGAGAAAAGAGCACTCTTCTACTCTACTGTGTTTCCTATAGGGCCAGAACAGTGAGCTTGCTCAGAACAAAAGAACTGTGCTTCCTACACATGGCCATAACTAGTTCAATTCTGCTCAGGAAACTGACAAGAACAGTAGATCCTCTTCAGTCCAATACACTGTACTTGCTGGGAACAGACGCCAGTGCTATTTGCATTGTGTATGAAAATGGGAGCGCAATAGTGACTCGTCTTACCAGAAAACAACTCTTGCTCGTAGGACCAGAAACTGCATGTGTATTTCAACTCCATTTAGGACTGGGAAACATATGCTAGCTCGCCTTACAAGAAACACACTCTGCTTTTGAGAAAAGAGCATTCTTCTACTCTACTGTGTTTCCTGTGGGGTTCAACACTGAGCTTGGTCAGAACAAAAAAGTGTGCTTCCTACACACACGGGCCATATCTGGTTCAACTCTGCTTAGGAAACTGACAAGAACAGTAGCTCCTCTTCAGACCAATACACTGTACATGCGTTAAACAAACGCGAGTGCTATATGTACTGTGTATGGCAATGGGAGCGCCATTCTGACTCTTCTTACCAGAAAACAACTCTTGCTCGTAGGACCAACAACTGCATTTGATTCAACTCCATTTAGGACTGAGAAACAAACGCTAGCTCGCCTTACAAGAAACACACTCTGCTTTTGAGAAAAGAGCCCTTTTCTACTCTACTGTGTTTCCTATAGGGCCAGAACAGTGAGCTTGCTCAGAACAAAAGAACTGTGCTTCCTTCACACACGGGCCATATCTAGTTCAATTCTCCTTAGGAAACTGACAAGAACAGTAGATCCTCTTCAGTCCAATACACTGTACTTACTGGAAACAGACGCCAGTGCTATTTGCCCTGTGTATGAAAATGGGAGCGCAATAGTGACTCTTCTTACCAGAAAAAAACTCTTGCTCGTAGGACCAGAAACTGCATGTGATTCAACTCCATTTAGGATTGGGAAACAAATGCTAGCTCGCCTTACAAGAAACACACTCTGCTTTTGAGAATAGGGCACACATCTACTCTACTGTGTTTCCTATGGGGTTCAAACTGTGAGCTTGCTCAGAACAAAAGAACTGTGCTTCCTACACACACGGGTCATATCTAGTTCAACTATGCTTAGGAAACTGACAAGAACAGTAGCTCCTCTTCAGTCCAATACACTGTACTTGTTGGGAACAGACGCCAGTGCTATTTGCACTGTGTATGGCAATGGGAGCTCAAAAGTGACTTTCCTTACCAGAAAACAACTCTTGCTTGTAGGACCTGAAACTGCATGTGATTCAACTCCATTTAGGACTGGGAAACAAACGCTAGCTCGCCTTACAAGAAACACACTCTGCTTCTGAGGAAAGAGCACTCTTCTACTCTACTGTGTTTCCAATAGGGCCAGAACAGTGAGCTTGCTGAGTACAAAAGAACTGTGCTTCCTACACACATGGGTCATATCTAGTTCAAGTCTGCTTAGGAACCTGACAAGAACAGTAGATCCTCTTAAGTCCAATACACTGTACATGCTGGGATCAGAAGCCAGTGCTATTTGCCCTGTGTATGACAATGGGAGCGCAATAGTGACTCTTCTTACCAGAAAACAACTCTTGCTTGTAGGCCCAAAAACTGCATGTAATTCAACTTCATTTAGGACTGGGAAACAAACGCTAGCTGCCTTACAAGAAACACACTCTGCTTTTGAGAAAAGAGCACTCTTCTACTCTACTGTGTTTCCTATAGGGCCAGAACAGTGAGCTTGCTCAGAACAAAAGAACTGTGCTTCCTACACACACGGGCTATATCTAGTTCAACTTTGCTTAGGAAACTGATGAGAACAGTAGCTCCTCTTCAGTCTAATACACTGCAATTGCTGGGCACATACGCGAGTGCTATTTGTACTGTGTACAGCAATGGGAGCGCAATAGTTACTCTTCTTACCAGAAAACAACTCTTGCTTGTAGGACCAGAAACTGCATGTGATTCAACTCCATTTAGGACTGGGAAACAAACGCTAACTTGCCTTACAAGAAACACACTCTTCTTCTTGAGTAAAGTACACTCTTCAATTCTACTGTGATTTCTATGGGGTCCCAACTGTGAGCTTGCTGAGAACAAAAGTACGGTGCTTCCTACACACTCGCTCCATATCTAATTCAACTCTGCTCATAAAAATGACAAGAACATTAGCTCCTCTTCAGTCCAATACACTGTACTTGCTGGGAACAGATGCGAGGGCTATTTGCACTGTGTATGGCAATGGGAGCGCAATAGTGACTTTCCTTACCAGAAAACAACTCTTTCGTGTAGGACCAAATACTGCATGTGATTCAACTCCATTTAGAACTTGGAAACAAACACTAGCTCGCCTTACAAGAAACACACTCTGCTTTTGAGAAAAGAGCACTCTTCTACTCTACTGTGTTTCCTGTGGGGTCAAAAGTGAGCTTGGTCAGAACAAAAGAAGTGTGCTTCCTACACACACGGGCCATATCTAGTTCAACTCTGCTTAGGAAACTGACAAGAACCGTAGCTCCTCTTCAGACCAATACACTGTATGTGCCTTAAACAAACGCGAGTGCTATATGTACTGTGTATGGCAATGGGAGCACAATACTGACTCTTCTTACCAGAAAACAACTCTTGCTCGTAGGACCAAAAACTGCATTTGATTCAACTCCATTTAGGACTGAGAAACAAACTCTAGCTCGCCTTAGAAGAAACACACTCTGCTTTTGAGAAAAGAGCCCTTTTCTACTCTACTGTGTTTCCTATAGGGCCAGAACAGTGAGCTTGCTCAGAACAAAAGACCTGTGCTTCCTACACACACGGGCCATATCTAGTTCAATTCTCCTTAGGAAACTGACAAGAACAGTAGATCCTCTTCACTCCAATACACTGTACTTACTGGAAACAGACGCCAGTGCTATTTGCCCTGTG
The DNA here is from genome assembly GCF_949786415.1 of Peromyscus eremicus. NCBI lineage: Eukaryota > Metazoa > Chordata > Mammalia > Rodentia > Cricetidae > Peromyscus > Peromyscus eremicus. The sequence continues at coordinate 321,451 of NW_026734531.1, read as the reverse complement.
TATGACAATGGGAGCACAATAGTGACTCTTCTTACCACAAAACAACTCTTGCTCGTAGGACCAGAAACTGCATGTGATTCAATTCCATTTAGGATTGGGAAAGAAATGCTAGCTCGCCTTACAAGAAACACACTCTGCTTTTGAGAATAGGGCCCACATCTTCTCTACTGTGTTTCCTATGGGGTCCAAACAGTGAGCTTGCTCAGAACAAAAGAACTGTGCTTCCTACACACACGGGTCATATTTAGTTCAACTCTGATTAGGAAACTGACAAGAACAGTAGCTCCTCTTCAGTCCAATACACTGTACTTGTTGGGAACAGACGCGAGTGCTATTTGCACTGTGTATGGCAATGGGAGCGCAATAGTGACTTTCCTTACCAGAAAACAACTTCTGTTCTTAGTACCTGAAACTGCATGTGATTCAACTCCATTTAGGACTGGGAAACAAACGCTAGCTCGCCTTACAAGAAAGACACTCTGCTTTTGAGGAAAGAGCACTCTTCTACTCTACTGTGTTTCCTCTAGGGCCAGAACAGTGAGCTTGCTGAGTACAAAAGAACTGTGCTTCCTACACATATGGGCCATATGTAGCTCAACTCTGCTTAGGAACCTGACAAGAACAGTAGATCCTCTTCAGTCCAATAAACTGTACATGCTGGGAACAGAAGCCAGTGCTATTTGCGCTGTGTATGACAATGGGAGCGCAATAGTGACTCTTCTTACCAGAAAACAACTCTTGCTTGTAGGACCAGATACTGCATGTGTATTTCAACTCCATTTAGGACTGGGAAACATATGCTAGCTTGCCTTACAAGAAACACACTCTGCTTTTGAGAAAAGAGCGCTCTTCTACTCTACTGTGTTTCCTGTGGGGTTCAACAGTGAGCTTGGTCAGAACAAAAGAAGTGTGCTTCCTACACACACGGGCCATATCTAGTTCAACTCTGGTTAGGAAACTGACAAGAACAGTAGCTCCTCTTCAGTCCAATACACTGTAATTGCTGGGAACAGACGCGAGGGCTATTTGCACTCTGTATGGCAAAGGGAGTGCAATAGTGACTCTTCTTACCAGAAAACAACTCTTGCTCCTAGGACCAGAAACTGCATGTGATTCAACTCCATTTAGGACTGGGAAACAAACGCTAGCTCGCCTTCCAAGAAACACACTCTGCTTTTGAGAAAAGAGCACTCTTCTACTCTACTGTGTTTCCTATGGGGTTCGAACACTGAGCTTGCTCAGAACAAAAGAACTGTGCTTCCTACACACACGGGCCACATCTAGTTCAACTCTGCTTAGGAAACTGACAAGAACTGTAGCTCCTCTTCAGTCCAATACACTGTACTTGCTGGAAACAGAGGTGAGTGCTATTTGTACTGTGAATGGCAATGGGAACGCAATAGTGACTCTTCTTACCAGAAAACAACTCTTGCTCGTAGGACCAGAAACTGCATTTGATTTAACTCCATTTAGGACTAGGAAACAAACGCTAGCTCGCCTTACAAGAAACACACTCTGCTTTAGAGAAAAGAGCACTCTTCTACTCTACTGTGTTTCCTATAGAGCCAGAACAGTGAGCTTGCTCAGAACAAAAGAACTGTACTTCCTACACACACGGGCCATATCTAGTTCAATTCTGCTTAGGAAACTGACAAGAACAGTAGCTCCTCTTCAGTCCAATACACTGTACTTGCTGGGTACAGACGCGAGTGCTATTTGCACTGTGTAAAGCAAAGGGAGCGCAATAGTGACTCTTCTTACCAGAAAACAACTCTAGCTCATAGGACCAGAAACTGCATGTGTATTTCAACTCCATTTAGGACTGGGAAACAAATGCTAGCTCGCCTTAAAAGAAGCATACTATGCTTTTGAGAAAAGTGCACTCTTCTACCCTACTGTGTTTCCTATGGGGTTCGAACAGTGAGGTTGCTCAGAACAAAAGAACTGTGCTTCCTACACACACCAGCCATACCTAGTTCAACTCTGCTTAGGAAACTGACAAGAACAGTAGCTCCTCTTCAGTCCAATACACTGTACTTGCTTGGAACAGACGCGAGTGCTATTTGTACTGTGTATGGCAATGGGAGCGCAATAGTGACTCTTCTTACCAGAAAACAACTCTTGCTCATAGGACCAACAACTGCATTTGATTCCACTCCATTTAGGACTGGGAAACAAACGCTAGCTCGCTTTACAAGAAACACAGTCTGCTTTTGAGAAAAGAGCACTGTTCTACTCTGCTGTGTTTCCTATAGGGCCAGAACAGTGAGCTTGCTCAGAACAAAAGAACTGTGCTTCCTACACACACGGTCCATATCTAGTTCAACTCTGCCTAGGAAACTGACAAGAATAGTAGCTCCTCTTCAGTCCAATACACTGTACTTACTGGGAACAGACGCTAGTCCTATTTGTACTGTGTACGGCAATGGGACCACAATAGTGACTCTTCTTACCAGAAAACAACTCTTGCTCTTAGGACCAGAAACTGCATTTGATTCAATCCACTTAGGACTGGGAAACAAATGCTAGCTCGCCTTATAAGAAACTCGCTCTGCTTTGGAGAATAGGGCACACATCTTCTCTACTGTGTTTCCTATGGGGTCCAAACAGTGAGCTTGCTCAAAACAATAGAATTGTGCTTCCTGCACACACGGGTCATATCTAGTTCAACTCTGCTTAGGAAACTGACAAGAACAGTAGCTCCTCTTCAGTCCAATACACTGTACTTGCTGGGAACAGACGCGAGTGCTATTTGCACTGTGTATGGCAATGGGAGCGCAATAGTGACTTTCCTTACCAGAAAACAACTCTTGCTCGTAGGAACTGAAACTGCATGTGATTCAAATCCATTTAGGACTGGGAAGCAAACGCTAGCTCGCCTTACAAGAAACACACTCTGCTTTTGAGAATAGGGCACACATCTACTCTACTGTGTTTCCTATGGGGTTCAAACAGTGAGCTTGCTCAGAACAAAAGACCTGTGCTTCCTACACACACGGGCCATATCTAGTTCAATTCTGCTTAGGAAACTGACAAGAACAGTAGATCCTCTTCAGTCCAATACACTGTACTTGCTGGGAACAGACGCCAGTGCTATTTGCACTTTGTATGACAATGGGAGCCCAATAGTGACTTTTCTTACCAGAAAAAACTCTTGCTTGTAGGACCAGAAACTGCATGTGATTCAAATCCATTTAGGACTGGGAAGCAAACGCTAGCTCGCCTTAGAAGAAACACACTCTGCTTTTGAGAAAAGAGCACTCTACTACTCTACAGTGTTTTCTATGTGGTCCGAACAGTGAGCTTGCTGAGAACAAAAGAACTGTGCTTCCTACACACACGGGCCATATCTAGTTCAACTCTGCTTAGGAAACTGACAAAAACAGTAGCTCCTCTTCAGTCAAATACACTGTACTTGCTGGGAACAGACACGAGGGCTATTTGCACTGTGTATGGCAATGGGAGCACAATTGTGACTCTTCTTACCAGAAAACAACTCTTGCTCATAGGACCAGAATCTGCATGTGATTCAACTCCATTTAGGATTGGGAAACAAACGCTAGCTCGCCTTACAAGAAACACACTCTGCTTTTGAGAAAAGAGCACTCTACTACTCTACTGTGTTTCCTGTGGGTTCCAAACAGTGAGCTTGCTCAGAACAAAAGAACTGTGCTTCCTACACACGGGCCATATCTAGTTCAACTCTGCTTAGGAAACTGACAAGAACAGTAGATCCCCTTCAGTCCAATACACTGTACTTGCTGGGAATAGACGCGAGGGCTATTTGCACTGTGTACGGCATTGGGAGCGCAATAGTGACTCTTTTTACCAGAAAACAACTCTTGCTTGTAGGACCAGAAACTGCATGTGATTCAACTCCACTTAGGACTGGGAAACAAATGCTAGCTTGCCTTACAAGAAACAAGCTCTGCTTTTGAGAAAAGGGCACACTTCTACTCTACTGTGTTTCCTATAGGGCCAGAACAATGAGCTTGCTCAAACCAAAAGAACTGTGCTTCCTACACACACGGGCCATATCTAGTTCAACTCTGCTTAGGAAACTGACGAGAACAGTAGCTCCTCTTCAGTCCAATACACTGTACTTGCTGGGAACAGACGCGAGTGCTATTTGCACTGTGTACAGCAATGGGAGCACAATAGTGACTCTTCTTACCAAAAAACAACTCTTGCTCGTATGACCAGAAACTGCATGTGATTCAAATCCATTTAGGACGGGGAAACAAATGCTGGCTCGCCTTACAAGAAACACACTCTGTTTTGAGAAAAGAGTACTCTTCTACTCTACTGTGTTTCCTATAGGGCAAGAACAGTGAGCTTGCTCAGAACAGAAGAAACGTGCTTCATAAACACACGGGCCATATCTAGTTCAACTCTGCTTAGGAAACTGACAAGAACAGTAGATCCTCTTCAGTCCAATACACTGTACATGCTGGGAACAAATGCCAGTGCTATTTGCCCTGTGTATGACAATGGGAGCCCAATAGTGACTTTCCTTACCAGAATACAACTCTTACTCGTAGGACCAGAAACTGCATGAGATTCAACTCCGTTTCTGACTGGGAAACAAACAATCGCCAGCCTTACAAGAAACACACTCTGCTTTTGAGAAAAGAGCACTCTTCTTCTCTACTATGTGTCCTATGGGTTCCGAACAGTGAGCTTGCTCAGAACAAAAGAACTGTGCTTCCTACGCACACGGGCCATATCTAGTTCAACTCTGCTTAGGAAACTGTCAAGAACAGTAGCTCCTCTTCAGTCCAATACACTGTACTTGCTGGGAACAGACGCAAGTGCTATTTGCACTGTGTATGTCAATGGGAGCGCAATAGTGACTTTCCTTACCAGAAAAGAACTCTTCCTCGTAGGACCAAAAACTGCATGTGATTCAACTCCATTTAGGACTGGGAAACAAACGGTAGCTCGCCTTACAAGAAACACACTCTGCTTTTGAGAAAAGAGCACTCTTCTACTCTACTGTGATTCCTATAGGGTCAGTACAGTGAGCTTGCTCAGAACAAAAGAACTGTGCTTCCTACACAAATGGCTATATCCAGTTCAATTCTGCTTAGGAAACTGACAAGAACAGTAGCTCCTCTTCAGTCCAATACACTGCACTTGTTGGGAACAGACGCGAGTGGTATTTGCACTGTGAATGGCAATGGGAGCGCAATAGTGACTTTCCTTACCAGAAAACAACTCTTGCTCGTAGGAACTGAAATTGCATGTGATTCAACTCCATTTAGTACTGGGAAACAAACGCTAGCTCGCCTTACAAGAAACACACTCTGCTTTTGAGGAAAGAGCACTCTTCTACTCTACTGTGTTTCCTATAGGGCCAGAACAGTGAGCTTGCTCAGAACAAAAAACTGTGCTTCCTACACACATGGGCCATATCTAGTTCAACTCTGCTTAGGAAACTGACAAGAACAGTAGCTCCTCTTCAGTCCAATACACTGTACTTTTTGGGAACAGACGCGAGTGCTATTTGCACTGTGTATGGCAAAGGGAGCGCAATTGTGACTTTCCTTACCAAAAAACAACTCTTGATCGTAGGATCTGAAACTACATGTGATTCAACTCCATTTAGGACTGGGAAACAAACGCTAGCTCGCCTTACAAAAAACACACTCTGCTTTTGAGGAAAGAGCACTCTTCTTCTCTACTGTGTTTCCTGTAGGGCCAGAACAGTGAGCTTGCTGAGTACAAAAGAACTGTGCTTCCTACACACATGGGCCATATCTAGTTCAACTCTGCTTAGGAAACTGACAAAAACAGTAGCTCCTCTTCAGTCAAATACACTGTACTTGCTGGGAACAGACGCGAGGGCTATTTGCACTGTGTATGGCAATAGGAGCACTATAGTGACTCTTCTTACCAGAAAACAACTCTTGCTCATAGGACCAGAATCTGCATGTGATTCAACTCCATTTAGGATTGGGAAACAAACGCTAGCTCGCCTTACAAGAAACACACTCTGCTTTTGAGAAAAGAGCACTCTACTACTCTACAGTGTTTTCTATGTGGTCCGAACAGTGAGCTTGCTGAGAACAAAAGAACTGTGCTTCCTACACACACGGGCCATATCTAGTTCAACTCTGCTTAGGAAACTGACAAAAACAGTAGCTCCTCTTCAGTCAAATACACTGTACTTGCTGGGAACAGACACGAGGGCTATTTGCACTGTGTATGGCAATGGGAGCACAATTGTGACTCTTCTTACCAGAAAACAACTCTTGCTCATAGGACCAGAATCTGCATGTGATTCAACTCCATTTAGGATTGGGAAACAAACGCTAGCTCGCCTTACAAGAAACACACTCTGCTTTTGAGAAAAGAGCACTCTACTACTCTACTGTGTTTCCTGTGGGTTCCAAACAGTGAGCTTGCTCAGAACAAAAGAACTGTGCTTCCTACACATGGGTCATATCTAGTTCAACTCTGCTTAGGAAACTGACAAGAACAGTAGCTCCTCTTCAGATCAATATACTGTACTTGCTGGAAACAGACGCGAGTGCTATTTGTACTGTGTATGGCAATGGGAGCACAATAGTGACTCTTCTTACCAGAAAACAACTCTTGCTCCTAGGACCAGAAACTGCATGTGATTCAACTCCATTTAAAATTGGGAAACAAATGCCAGCTCGCCTTACAAGAAACACACTCTGCTTTTGAGAATAGGGCACACACCTACTCTACTGTGTTTCCTATGGGGTCCAAACAGTGAGCTTGCTCAGAACAAATGAAATGTGCTTCCTACACACACGGGTCATATCTAGTTCAACTCTGATTAGGAAACTGACAAGAACAGTAGCGCCTCTTCAGTCCAATACACTATACTTGCTGGGAACAGACACAAGTGCTATTTGCACTGTGTATGACAATGGGAGCGCAATAGTCACTTTTCTTACCAGAAAAAACTTTTGCTTGTAGGACCAGAAACTGCATGTGATTCAAATCCATTTAGGACTGGGAAGGAAAGGCTAGCTCGCCTTACAAGAAACACACTCTGCTTTTGAGAATAGGGCACCCATCTACTCTACTGTGTTTCCTATGGGGTCCAAACAGTGAGCTTGCTCAGAACAAAAGAACTGTGCTTCCTACACACACGGGCCATATCTAGTTCAATTCTGCTTAGGAAACTGAAAAGAACAGTAGATCCTCTTCAGTCCAATACAATGTACTTGCTGGGAACAGACGCCAGTGCTATTTGCACTTTGTATGACAATGGGAGCCCAATAGTGACTTTTCTTACCAGAAAAAACTCTTGCTTCTAGGACCAGAAACTGCATGTGATTCAAATCCATTAAGGACTGGGAAGCAAACGCTAGCTTGCCTTACAAGAAACACACTCTGCTTTTGAGAAAAGAGCACTCTTCTACTCTACTGTGTTTCCTATGGGGTCCGAACAGTGAGCATGCTCAGAACAAAAGAACTGTGCTTCCTATACACACGGGCCATATCTAGTTCAACTCTGCTTAGGAAACTGACAAGAACAGTAGATCCCCTTCAGTCCAATACACTGTACTTGCTGGGAATAGACGCGAGTGCTATTTGCACTGTGTACGGCATTGGGAGCACAATAGTGACTCTTTTTACCAGAAAACAACTCTTGCTCGTAGGACCAGAAACTGCATGTGATTCAACTCCATTTAGGATTGGGAAACAAACGCCAGCTCGCCTTACAAGAAACACACTCTGCTTTTGAGAATAGGGCACACATCTACTCTACGGTGTTTCCTATAGGGCCAGAACAGTGAGCTTGCTCAGAACAGAAGAAATGTGCTTCATGCACACACGGGCCATATCTAGTTCAACTCTGCTTAGGAACCTGACAAGAACAGTAGATCCTCTTCAGTCTAATACACTGTACATGCTGGGTACAGACGCCAGGGCTATTTGCCCTCTGTATGACAATGGGAGCGCAATAGTTACTCTTATTACCAGAAAAAACTGTTGCTCGTAGGACCAGAAACTGCATGTGATTCAATTCCATTTAGGACTGGGAAACAAACGCTAGCTCGCTCTACAAGAAACACACTCTGCTTTTGAGAAAAGAGCACTCTTTTATTCTACTGTGTTTTCTATGGTGTCCGAACAGTGAGCTTGCTGAGAACGAAAGAACTGTGCTTCCTACACACACGGGCCATATCTAGTTCAACTATGCTTAGGAAACTGACAAGAACCGTAGCTCCTCTTCAGTCCAATACACTGTACTTGTTGAGAACAGACGCGAATGCTATTTGCACTGTGTATGGCAAAGGGAGCGCAATAGTGACTCTTCTAACCAGAAAACAACTCTTGCTTGTAGGACCAGAAACTGCATGTGTATTTCAACTCCATTTAGGACTGGGAAACAAATGCTAGCTCGCCTTACAAGAAACACACTCTGCTTTTGAGAAAAGAGCCCTTTTCTACTCTACTGTGTTTCCCATAGGGCCAGAACAGTGAGCTTGCTCAGAACAAAAGAACTGTGCTTCCTACACACACATCCATATCTAGTTCAACTCTGTTTAGGAACCTGACAAGAAGAGTAGATCCTCTTCAGTCCAATACACTGTACATGCTGGGAACAGACGCCAGTGCTATTTGCCCTGTGTATGACAATGGGAGCACAATAGTGACTCTTCTTACCAGAAAACAACTCTTGCTGGTAGGACCAGAAACTGCATGTGATTCACCTCCATTTAGGACTGGGAAACAAACTCTAGCTCGCCTTACAAGAAACACACTCTGCTTTAGAGAAAAGAGCACTCTTCTACTCTACTGTGTTTCCTATAGGGCCAGAACAGTGAGCTTGCTCAGAACAAAAGAACTGTGCTTCCTACACATGGCCATATCTAGTTCAATTCTGCTCAGGAAACTGACAAGAACAGTAGATTCTCTTCAGTCCAATACACTGTACTTGCTGGGAACAGACGCCAGTGCTATTTGCATTGTGTATGAAAATGGGAGCGCAATAGTGATTCTTCCTACCAGAAAACAACTCTTGCTCGTAGGACCTGAAACTGCATGTGATTCAACTCCATTTAGGACTGGGAAACAAACGCTAGCTCGCCTTACAAGAAACACACTCTGCTTTTGAGGAAAGAGCACACTTCTACTCTACTGTGTTTCCTACAGGGCCAGAACATTGAGCTTGCTGAGTACAAAAGAACTGTGCTTCCTACACACATGGGCCATATCTAGCTCAACACTGCTTTGAACCTCACAAGAACAGGAGATCCTCTTCAGTCCAATACACTGTACATGCTGGGAACAGAAGCCAGTGCTATTTGCGCTGTGTATGAAAATGGGAGCGCAATAGTGACTCTTCTTACCAGAAAACAACTCTTGCTTGTAGGACCAGAAACTGCATGTGATTCAACTCCATTTAGGACTGGGAAACAAACGCTAGCTCGCCTTACAAGAAACACACTCTTCTTCTTGAGTAAGGTACACTCTTCAATTCTACTGTGATTTCTATGGGGTCCGAACTGTGAGCATGCTGAGAAAAAAAGAACGGTGCTTCCTACACTCTCGCGCCATATCTAATTCAACTGTGCTTAGGAAAATGACAAGAACATTAGCTCCTCTTCAGCCCAATACACTGTACTTGCTGGGAACAGATGCGAGGGCTATTTGCACTGTGTATGGCAATGGGAGCGCAATAGTGACTTTCCTTACCAAAAAACAACTCTTGCTTGTAGGACCAAAAACTGCATGTGATTCAACTCCATTTAGAACTTGGAAACAAACACTAGCTCGCCTTACAAGAAACACACTCTGCTTTTGAGAAAACAGCACTCTTCTACTCTACTGTGTTTCCTATAGGGCCAGAACAGTGAGCTTGCTCAGAACAAAAGAACTGTGCTTCCTACACACACGGCCATATCTAGTTCAACTCTGTTTAGGAACCTGACAAGAAGAGTAGATCCTCTTCAGTCCAATACACTGTACATGCTGGGAACAGACGCCAGTGCTATTTGCCCTGTGTATGACAATGGGAGCACAATAGTGACTCTTCTTACCAGAAAACAACTCTTGCTGGTAGGACCAGAAACTGCATGTGATTCAACTCCATTTAGGACTGGGAAACAAACGCTAGCTCGCCTTACAAGAAACACACTCTGCTTTAGAGAAAAGAGCACTCTTCTACTCTACTGTGTTTCCTATAGGGCCAGAACAGTGAGCTTGCTCAGAACAAAAGAACTGTGCTTCCTACACATGGCCATATCTAGTTCAATTCTGCTCAGGAAACTGACTAGAACAGTAGATCCTCTTCAGTCCAATACACTGTACTTGCTGGGAACAGACGCCAGTGCTATTTGCATTGTGTATGAAAATGGGAGCGCAATAGTGACTCATCTTACCAGAAAACAACTCTTGCTCGTAGGACCAGAAACTGCATGTGTATTTCAACTCCATTTAGGACTTGGAAACATATGCTAGCTTGCCTTACAAGAAACACACTCTGCTTTTGAGAAAAGAGCACTCTTCTACTCCACTGTGTTTCCTGTGGGGTTCAACAGTGAGCTTGGTCAGAACAAAAAAGTGTGCTTCCTACACACACGGGCCATATCTAGTTCAACTCTGCTTAGGAAACTGACAAGAACAGTAGCTCCTCTTCAGACCAATACACTGTACATGCGTTAAACAAACGCGAGTGCTATATGTACTGTGTATGGCAATGGGAGCGCCATTCTGACTCTTCTTACCAGAAAACAACTCTTGCTCGTAGGACCAACAACTGCATTTGATTCAACTCCATTTAGGACTGAGAAACAAACGCTAGCTCGCCTTACAAGAAACACAATCTGCTTTTGAGAAAAGAGCCCTTTTCTACTCTACTGTGTTTCCAATAGGGCCAGAAAAGTGAGCTTGCTGAGTACAAAAGAACTGTGCTTCCTACACACATGGGTCATATCTAGTTCAAGTCTGCTTAGGAACCTGACAAGAACAGTAGATCCTCTTCAGTCCAATACACTGTACATGCTGGGATCAGAAGCCAGTGCTATTTGCCCTGTGTATGACAATGGGAGCGCAATAGTGACTCTTCTTACCAGAAAACAACTCTTGCTTGTAGGCCCAAAAACTGCATGTGATTCAACTCCATTTAGGACTGGGAAACAAACGCTAGCTCGCCTTACAAGAAACACACTCTGCTTTTGAGGAAAGAGCACTCTTCTACTCTACTGTGTTTCCTATAGGGCCAGAACAGTGAGCTTGCTCAGAACAAAAGAACTGTGCTTCCTACACACACGGGCCATATCTAGTTCAACGTTGCTTAGGAAACTGATGAGAACAGTAGCTCCTCTTCAGTCTAATACACTGCACTTGCTGGGCACATACGCGAGTGCTATTTGTACTGTGTACAGCAATGGGAGCGCAATAGTTACTCTTCTTACCAGAAAACAACTCTTGCTTGTAGGACCAGAAACTGCATATGATTCAACTCCATTTAGGACTGGGAAACAAACGCTAGCTTGCCTTACAAGAAACACACTCTTCTTCTTGAGTAAAGTGCACTCTTCAATTCTACTGTGATTTCTATGGTGTCCGAACTGTGAGCTTGCTGAGAACAAAAGTACGGTGCTTCCTACACACTCGCTCCATATCTAATTCAACTCTGCTTAAAAAAATGACAAGAACATTAGCTCCTCTTCAGCCCAATACACTGTACTTGCTGGGAACAGATACGAGGGCTATTTGCACTGTGTATGGCAATGGGAGCGCAATAGTGACTTTCCTTACCAGAAAACAACTCTTTCGTGTAGGACCAAAAACTGCATGTGATTCAACTCCATTTAGAACTTGGAAACAAACACTAGCTCGCCTTACAAGAAACACACTCTGCTTTTGAGAAAAGAGCACTCTTCTACTCTACTGTGTTTCCTGTGGGGTCAAAAGTGAGCTTGGTCAGAAAAAAGAAGTGTGCTTCCTACACACACGGGCCATATCTAGTTCAACTCTGATTAGGAAACTGACAAGAACCGTAGCTCCTCTTCAGACCAATACACTGTATGTGCCTTAAACAAACGCGAGTGCTATATGTACTGTGTATGGCAATGGGAGCGCAATACTGACTCTTCTTACCAGAAAACAACTCTTGCTCGTAGGACCAAAAACTGCATTTGATTCAACTCCATTTAGGACTGAGAAACAAACTCTAGCTCGCCTTAGAAGAAACACACTCTGTTTTTGAGAAAAGAGCCCTTTTCTACTCTACTGTGTTTCCTATAGGGTCAGAACAGTGAGCTTGCTCAGAACAAAAGAACTGTGCTTCCTACACACACGGGCCATATCTAGTTCAATTCTCCTTAGGAAACTGACAAGAACAGTAGATCCTCTTCAGTCCAATACACTGTACTTACTGGAAACAGACGCCAGTGCTATTTGCCCTGTGTATGACAATGGGAGCACAATAGTGACTCTTCTTACCACAAAACAACTCTTGCTCATAGGACCAGAAACTGCATGTGATTCAATTCCATTTAGGATTGGGAAACAAACGCTAGCTCGCCTTACAAGAAACACACTCTGCTTTTGAGAATAGGGCCCACATCTTCTCTACTGTGTTTCCTATGGGGTCCGAACAGTGAGCTTGCTCAGAACAAAAGAACTGTGCTTCCTACACACACGGGTCATATTTAGTTCAACTCTGATTAGGAAACTGACAAGAACAGTAGCTCCTCTTCAGTCCAATACACTGTACTTGCTGGGAACAGACGCGAGTGCTATTTGCACTGTGTATGGCAATGGGAGCGCAATAGTGACTTTCCTTACCAGAAAACAACTTCTGTTCTTAGGACCTGAAACTGCATGTGATTCAACTCCATTTAGGACTGGGAAACAAACGCTAGCTCGCCTTACAAGAAACACACTCTGCTTTTGAGGAAAGAGCACTCTTCTACTCTACTGTGTTTCCTCTAGGGCCAGAACAGTGAGCTTGCTGAGTACAAAAGAACTGTGCTTCCTACACATATGGGCCATATGTAGCTCAACTCTGCTTAGGAACCTGACAAGAACAGTAGATCCTCTTCAGTCCAATAAACTGTACATGCTGGGAACAGAAGCCAGTGCTATTTGCGCTGTGTATGACATTGGGAGCGCAATAGTGACTCTTCTAACCAGAAAACAACTCTTGCTTGTAGGACCAGATACTGCATGTGATTTAACTCCATTTAGGACTGGGAAACAAACGCTAGCTCGCCTTACAAGAAACACACTCTGCTTTTGAGAAAAGAGCACTCTTCTACTCTACTGTGTTTCCTATGGGGTTCGAACACTGAGCTTGCTCAGAACAAAAGAACTGTGCTTCCTACACACACGGGCCACATCTAGTTCAACTCTGCTTAGGAAACTGACAAGAACTGTAGCTCCTCTTCAGTCCAATACACTGTACTTGCTGGAAACAGAGGTGAGTGCTATTTGTACTGTGAATGGCAATGGGAATGCAATATTGACTCTTCTTAGCAGAAAACAACTCTTGCTCGTAGGACCAGAAAGTGCATTTGATTTAACTCCATTTAGGACTAGGAAACAAACGCTAGCTCGCGTTACAAGAAACACACTCTGCTTTTGAGAAAAGAGCACTCTTCTACTCTACTGTGTTTCCTATAGAGCCAGAACAGTGAGCTTGCTCAGAACAAAAGAACTGTGCTTCCTACACACACGGGCCATATCTAGTTCAACTCTGATTAGGAAACTGACAAGAACCGTAGCTTCTCTTCAGACCAATACACTGTATGTGCCTTAAACAAACGCGAGAGCTATATGTACTGTGTATGGCAATGGGAGCGCAATACTGACTCTTCTTACCAGAAAACAACTCTTGCTCGTAGGACCAAAAACTGCATTTGATTCAACTCCATTTAGGACTGAGAAACAAACTCTAGCTCGCCTTAGAAGAAACACACTCTGCTTTTGAGAAAAGAGCCCTTTTCTACTCTACTGTGTTTCCTATAGGGCCAGAACAGTGAGCTTGCTCAGAACAAAAGAACTGTGCTTCCTACACACACGGGCCATATCTAGTTCAATTCTCCTTAGAAAACTGACAAGAACAGTAGATCCTCTTCAGTCCAATACACTGTACTTACTGGAAACAGACGCCAGTGCTATTTGCCCTGTGTATGTCAATGGGAGCACAATAGTGACTCTTCTTACCACAAAACAACTCTTGCTCATAGGACCAGAAACTGCACGTGATTCAATTCCATTTAGGATTGGGAAACAAACGCTAGCTCGCCTTACAAGAAACACACTCTGCTTTTGAGAATAGGGCCCACATCTTCTCTACTGTGTTTCCTATGGGGTCCGAACAGTGAGCTTGCTCAGAACAAAAGAACTGTGCTTCCTACACACACGGGTCATATTTAGTTCAACTCTGATTAGGAAACTGACAAGAACAGTAGCTCCTCTTCAGTCCAATACACTGTACTTGCTGGGAACAGACGCGAGTGCTATTTGCACTGTGCATGGCAATGGGAGCGCAATAGTGACTTTCCTTACCAGAAAACAACTTCTGTTCTTAGGACCTGAAACTGCATGTGATTCAACTCCATATAGGACTGGGAAACAAACGCTAGCTCGCCTTACAAGAAACACACTCTGCTTTTGAGGAAAGAGCACTCTTCTACTCTACTGTGTTTCCTCTAGGGCCAGAACAGTGAGCTTGCTGAGTACAAAAGAACTGTGCTTCCTACACATATGGGCCATATGTAGCTCAACTCTGCTTAGGAACCTGACAAGAACAGTAGATCCTCTTCAGTCCAATAAACTGTACATGCTGGGAACAGAAGCCAGTGCTATTTGCGCTGTGTATGACAATGGGAGCGCAATAGTGACTCTTCTAACCAGAAAACAACTCTTGCTTGTAGGACCAGATACTGCATGTGTATTTCAACTCCATTTAGGACTGGGAAACATATGCTAGCTCGCCTTACAAGAAACACACTCTGCTTAAGAGAAAAGAGCACTCTTCTACTCTACTGTGTTTCCTGTGGGGTTCAACAGTGAGCTAGGTCAGAACAAAAGAAGTGTGCTTCCTACACACACGGGCCATATCTAGTTCAACTCTGGTTAGGAAACTGACAAGAACAGTAGCTCCTCTTCAGTCCAATACACTGTAATTGCTGGGAACAGACGCGAGGGCTATTTGCACTCTGTATGGCAAAGGGAGTGCAATAGTGACTCTTCTTACCAGAAAACAACTCTTGCTCGTAGGACCAGAAACTGCATGTGATTCAACTCCATTTAGGACTGGGAAACAAACGCTAGCTCGCCTTACAAGAAACACACTCTGCTTTTGAGAAAAGAGCACTCTTCTACTCTACTGTGTTTCCTATGGGGTTCGAACACTGAGCTTGCTCAGAACAAAAGAACTGTGCTTCCTACACACACGGGCCACATCTAGTTCAACTCTGCTTAGGAAACTGACAAGAACTGTAGCTCCTCTTCAGTCCAATACACTGTACTTGCTGGAAACAGAGGTGAGTGCTATTTGTACTGTGAATGGCAATGGGAACGCAATAGTGACTCTTCTTACCAGAAAACAACTCTTGCTCGTAGGACCAGAAACTGCATTTGATTTAACTCCATTTAGGACTAGGAAACAAACGCTAGCTCGCGTTACAAGAAACACACTCTGCTTTTGAGAAAAGAGCACTCTTCTACTCTACTGTGTTTCCTATAGAGCCAGAACAGTGAGCTTGCTCAGAACAAAAGAACTGTACTTCCTACACACACGGGCCATATCTAGTTCAATTCTGCTTAGGAAACTGACAAGAACAGTAGCTCCTCTTCAGTCCAATACACTGTACTTGCTGGGAACAGACGCGAGTGCTATTTGCACTGTGTAAAGCAAAGGGAGCGCAATAGTGACTCTTCTTACCAGAAAACAACTCTAGCTCATAGGACCAGAAACTGCATGTGTATTTCAACTCCATTTAGGACTGGGAAACAAATGCTAGCTCGCCTTAAAAGAAGCATACTATGCTTTTGAGAAAAGTGCACTCTTCTACCCTACTGTGTTTCCTATGGGGTTCGAACAGTGAGGTTGCTCAGAACAAAAGAACTGTGCTTCCTACACACACCAGCCATACCTAGTTCAACTCTGCTTAGGAAACTGACAAGAACAGTAGCTCCTCTTCAGTCCAATACACTGTACTTGCTGGGAACAGACGCGAGTGCTATTTGTACTGTGTATGGCAATGGGAGCGCAATAGTGACTCTTCTTACCAGAAAACAACTCTTGCTCATAGGACCAACAACTGCATTTGATTCCACTCCATTTAGGACTGGGAAACAAACGCTAGCTCGCTTTACAAGAAACACAGTCTGCTTTTGAGAAAAGAGCACTGTTCTACTCTGCTGTGTTTCCTATAGGGCCAGAACAGTGAGCTTGCTCAGAACAAAAGAACTGTGCTTCCTACACACACGGTCCATATCTAGTTTAACTCTGCCTAGGAAACTGACAAGAATAGTAGCTCCTCTTCAGTCCAATACACTGTACTTACTGGGAACAGACGCTAGTCCTATTTGTACACTGTACGGCAATGGGAGCACAAGAGTGACTCTTCTTACCAGAAAACAACTCTTGCTCTTAGGACCAGAAACTGCATTTGATTCAATCCACTTAGGACTGGGAAACAAACGCTAGCTCGCCTTACAAGAAACTCGCTCTGCTTTGGAGAATAGGGCACACATCTTCTCTACTGTGTTTCCTATGGGGTCCAAACAGTGAGCTTGCTCAAAACAATAGAATTGTGCTTCCTGCACACACGGGTCATATCTAGTTCAACTCTGCTTAGGAAACTGACAAGAACAGTAGCTCCTCTTCAGTCCAATACACTGTACTTGCTGGGAACAGACGCGAGTGCTATTTGCACTGTGTATGGCAATGGGAGCGCAATAGTGTCTTTCCTTACCAGAAAACAACTCTTGCTCGTAGGAACTGAAACTGCATGTGATTCAACTCCATTTAGTACTGGGAAACAAACGCTAGCTCGCCTTACAAGAAACACACTCTGCTTTTGAGAATAGGGCACACACCTACTCTACTGTGTTTCCTATGGGGTCCAAACAGTGAGCTTGCTCAGAACAAATGAAATGTGCTTCCTACACACACGGGTCATATCTAGTCCAACTCTGATTAGGAAACTGACAAGAACAGTAGCTCCTCTTCAGTCCAATACACTATACTTGCTGGGAACAGACACAAGTGCTATTTGCACTGTGTATGACAATGGGAGCGCAATAGTCACTTTTCTTACCAGAAAAAACTTTTGCTTGTAGGACCAGAAACTGCATGTGATTCAAATCCATTTAGGACTGGGAAGCAAACGCTAGCTCGCCTTACAAGAAACACACTCTGCTTTTGAGAATAGGGCACACATCTACTCTACTGTGTTTCCTATGGGCTTCAAACAGTGAGCTTGCTCAGAACAAAAGACCTGTGCTTCCTACACACACGGGCCATATCTAGTTCAATTCTGCTTAGGAAACTGACAAGAACAGTAGATCCTCTTCAGTCCAATACACTGTACTTGCTGGGAACAGACGCCAGTGCTATTTGCACTTTGTATGACAATGGGAGCCCAATAGTTACTTTTCTTACCAGAAAAAACTCTTGCTTCTAGGACCTGAAACTGCATGTGATTCAAATCCATTTAGGACTGGGAAGCAAACGCTAGCTCGCCTTAGAAGAAACACACTCTGCTTTTGAGAAAAGAGCACGCTTCTACTCTACTGTGTTTATATGGGGTCCGAACAGTGATCATGCTCAGAACAAAAGAACTGTGCTTCCTATACACACGGGCCATATCTAGTTCAACTCTGCTTAGGAAACTGACAAGAACAGTAGATCCCCTTCAGTCCAATACACTGTACTTGCTGGGAATAGACGCGAGTGCTATTTGCACTGTGTACGGCATTGGGAGCGCAATAGTGACTCTTTTTACCAGAAAACAACTCTTGCTTGTAGGACCAGAAACTGCATGTGATTCAACTCCACTTAGGACTGGGAAACAAACGCTAGCTTGCCTTACAAGAAACAAGCTCTGCTTTTGAGAAAAGGGCACACTTCTACTCTACTGTGTTTCCTATAGGGCCAGAACAATGAGCTTGCTCAAACCAAAAGAACTGTGCTTCCTACACACACGGGCCATATCTAGTTCAACTCTGCTTAGGAAACTGACGAGAACAGTAGCTCCTCTTCAGTCCAATACACTGTACTTGCTGGGAACAGACGCGAGAGCTATTTGCACTGTGTTCAGCAATGGGAGCACAATAGTGACTCTTCTTACCAAAAAACAACTCTTGCTCGTATGACCAGAAACTGCATGTGATTCAAATCCATTTAGGACGGGGAAACAAATGCTGGCTCGCCTTACAAGAAACACACTCTGTTTTGAGAAAAGAGTACTCTTCTACTCTACTGTGTTTCCTATAGGGCAAGAACAGTGAGCTTGCTCAGAACAGAAGAAACGTGCTTCATAAACACACGGGCCATATCTAGTTCAACTCTGCTTAGGAATCTCACAAGAACAGTAGATCCTCTTCAGTCCAATACACTGTACATGCTGGGAACAAATGCCAGTGCTATTTGCCCTGTGTATGACAATGGGAGCCCAATAGTGACTTTCCTTACCAAATACAACTCTTGCTCGTAGGACCAGAAACTGCATGAGATTAAACTCCGTTTCTGACTGGGAAACAAACAATAGCCAGCCTTACAAGAAACACACTCTGCTTTTGAGAAAAGAGCACTCTTCTTCTCTACTATGTGTCCTATGTGTTCCGAACAGTGAGCTTGCTCAGAACAAAAGAACTGTGCTTCCTACGCACACGGGCCATATCTAGTTCAACTCTGCTTAGGAAACTGTCAAGAACAGTAGCTCCTCTTCAGTCCAATACACTGTACTTGCTGGGAACAGACGCAAGTGCTATTTGCACTGTGTATGTCAATGGGAGCGCAATAGTGACTTTCCTTACCAGAAAAGAACTCTTCCTCGTAGGACCAAAAACTGCATGTGATTCAACTCCATTTAGGACTGGGAAACAAACGGTAGCTCGCCTTACAAGAAACACACTCTGCTTTTGAGAAAAGAGCACTCTTCTACTCTACTGTGTTTCCAATAGGGTCAGTACAGTGAGCTTGCTCAGAACAAAAGAACTGTGCTTCCTACACAAATGGCTATATCCAGTTCAATTCTGCTTAGGAAACTGACAAGAACAGTAGCTCCTCTTCAGTCCAATACACTGCACTTGTTGGGAACAGACGCGAGTGGTATTTGCACTGTGAATGGCAATGGGAGCGCAATAGTGACTTTCCTTACCAGAAAACAACTCTTGCTCGTAGGAACTGAAATTGCATGTGATTCAACTCCATTTAGGACTGGGAAACAAACGCTAGCTCGCCTTACAAGAAACACACTCTGCTTTTGAGAAAAGAGCACTCTTCTACTCTACTGTGTTTCCTATAGGGCCAGAACAGTGAGCTTACTCAGAACAAAGAACTGTGCCTCCTACACACATGGGCCATATCTAGTTCAACTCTGCTTATGAAACTGACAAGAACAGTAGTTCCTCTTCAGTCCAATACACTGTACTTGCTGGGAACAGACGCGAGTGCTATTTGCACTGTGTATGGCAATGGGAGCGCAATAGTGACTTTCCTTACCAAAAAACAACTCTTGCTCGTAGGACCTGAAACTGCATGTGATTCAACTCCATTTAGGACTGGGAAACAAACGCTAGCTCGCCTTACAAAAAACACACTCTGCTTTTGAGGAAAGAGCACTCTTCTACTCTACTGTGTTTCCTATAGGGCCAGAACAGTGAGCTTGCTGAGTACAAAAGAACTGTGCTTCCTACACACATGGGCCATATCTAGTTCAACTCTGCTTAGGAAACTGACAAAAACAGTACCTCCTCTTCAGTCAAATACACAGTACTTGCTGGGAACAGACGCGAGGGCTATTGGCACTGTGTATGGCAATGGGAGCACAATAGCGACTGTTCTTACCAGAAAACAACTCTTGCCTGTAGGACCAGAATCTGCATGTGATTCAACTCCATTTAGGATTGGGAAACAAACGCTAGCTCGCCTTACAAGAAACACACTCTGCTTTTGAGAAAAGAGCACTCTACTACTCTACTGTGTTTTCTCTGTGGTCCGAACAGTGAGCGTGCTGAGAACAAAAGAACTGTGCTTCCTACACACACGGGCCATATCTAGTTCAACTCTGCTTAGGAAACTGACAAGAACTGTAGCTCCTCTTCAGACCAATAAACTGTACTTGCTGGAAACATACGCGAGTGCTATTTGTACTGTGTATGGCAATGGGAGCGCAATAGTCACTTTTTTTACCAGAAAACAACTCATGCTCGTAGGATCAGAAACTGCATGTGGTTCAACTCCATTTAGGATTGGGAAACAAACGCCAGCTCGCCTTACAAGAAACACACTCTGCTATTGAGAATAGGGCACACATCTCCTCTACTGTGTTTCCTGTGGGTTCCAAACAGTGAGCTTGCTCAGAACAAAAGAACTGTGCTTCCTACACATGGGTCATATCTAGTTCAACTCTGCTTAGGAAACTGAAAAGAACAGTAGCTCCTCTTCAGACCAATATACTGTACTTGCTGGAAACAGACGCGAGTGCTATTTGTACTGTGTATGGCAATGGGAGCACAATAGTGACTCTTCTTACCAGAAAACAACTCTTGCTCGTAGGACCAGAAACTGCATGAGATTCAACTCCATTTAAAATTGGGAAACAAATGCCAGCTCGCCTTACAAGAAACACACTCTGCTTTTGAGAATAGGGCACACACCTACTCTACTGTGTTTCCTATGGGGTCCAAACAGTGAGCTTGCTCAGAACAAATGAAATGTGCTTCCTACACACAAGGGTCATATCTAGTTCAACTCTGATTAGGAAACTGACAAGAACAGTAGCTCCTCTTCAGTCCAATACACTATACTTGCTGGGAACAGACACAAGTGCTATTTGCACTGTGTATGACAATGGGAGCGCAATAGTCACTTTTCTTACCAGAAAAAACTTTTGCTTGTAGGACCAGAAACTGCATGTGATTCAAATCCATTTAGGACTGGGAAGCAAACGCTAGCTCGCCTTACAAGAAACACACTCTGCTTTTTAGAATAGGGCACACATCTACTCTACTGTGTTTCCTATGGGGTCGAAACAGTGAGCTTGCTCAGAACAAAAGAACTGTGCTTCCTACACACACGGGCCATATCTAGTTCAATTCTGCTTAGGAAACTGAAAAGAACAGTAGATCCTCTTCAGTCCAATACACTGTACTTGCTGGGAACAGACGCCAGTGCTATTTGCACCGTGTATGGCAAAAGGAGCACAATAGTGACTTTCCTTACCAGAAAACAACTCTTGCTCGTAGGACCAGAAACTGCATGAGATTCAACTCCGTTTCTGACTGGGAAACAAACAATAGCCAGCCTTACAAGAAACACACTCTGCTTTTGAGAAAAGAGCACTCTTCTACTCTACTGTATTTCCTATGGGGTCCGAAAAGTGAGCTTGCTCAGAACAAAAGAAATGTACTTCCTGCACACATGGCAATATCTAGTTCAATTCTGCTTGGGAAACAGACAAGAACAGTAGATCCTCTTCCGTGCAATACACTGTACATGCTGGGAAAAGAAGCCATTGCTATTTGCCCTGTGTATGACAATGGGAGCACAATAGTGACTGTTCTTACCAGAAAATATCTCTTGCTCATAGGAACAGAAACTGCATGTGTTTCAACTCCATTTAGTACTTGGAAACAAACACTAGCTCGCCTTACAAGAAACACACTCTGCCATTGAGAAAAGAGCACTCTGCTACTCTACTGTGTTTCCTATAGGGCCAGAACAGTGAGCTTGCTCAGAACAAAAGAACTGTGCTTCCTACACACACGGGCTATATCTAGTTCAACTCTGCATAGGAAACTGACAAGAACAGTAGATCGTCTTCAGTCCAATACACTGTACATGCTGGGAAAAGACGCAAGTGCTCTTTGCCCTGTATATGACAATGCGAGCACAATAGTGACTCTTCTTACCAGAAAACCACTCTTGCTTGTAGGACCAGAAACTGCATGTGATTCAACTCCATTTAGGTCTGGGAAGCAAACGCTATCTAGCCTTACAAGAAACACACTCTGCTTTTGAGAATAGGGCACACATCTCCTCTACTGTGTTTCCTGTGGGTTCCAAACAGTGAGCTTGCTCAGAACAAAAGAACTGTGCTTCCTACACATGGGTCATATCTAGTTCAACTCTGCTTAGAAAGCTGACAAGAACAGTAGCTCCGCTTCAGACCAATATACTGTACTTGCTGGAAACTGACGCGAGTGCTATTTGTACTCTGTATGGCAATGGGAGCACAATAGTGACTCTTCTTACCAGAAAACAACTCTTGCTCGTAGGACCAGAAACTGCATGTGATTCAACTCCATTTAAAATTGGGAAACAAATGCCAGCTCGCGTTACAAGAAACACACTCTGCTTTTGAGAATAGGGCACACACCTACTCTACTGTGTTTCCTATGGGGTCCAAACAGTGAGCTTGCTCAGTACAAATGAAATGTGCTTTCTACACACACGGGTCATATCTAGTTCAACTCTGATTAGGAAACTGACAAGAACAGTAGCTCCTCTTCAGTCCAATACACTATACTTGCTGGGAACAGACACAAGTGCTATTTGCACTGTGTATGACAATGGGAGCGCAATAGTCACTTTTCTTACCAGAAAAAACTTTTGCTTGTAGGACCAGAAACTGCATGTGATTCAAATCCATTTAGGACTGGGAAGCAAACGCTAGGTCGCCTTACAAGAAACACACTCTGCTTTTGAGAATAGGGCACACATCTACTCTACTGTGTTTCCTATGGGGTCCAAACAGTGAGCTAGCTCAGAACAAAAGAACTGTGCTTCCTACACACACGGGCCATATCTAGTTCAATTCTGCTTAGGAAACTGACAAGAACAGTAGATCCTCTTCAGTCCAATACACTGTACTTGCTGGGAACAGACGCGAGTGCTATTTGTACTGTGTATGGCAATGGGAGCGCAATAGTGACTCTTCTTACCAGAAAACAACTCTTGCTCATAGGACCAACAACTGCATTTGATTCCACTCCATTTAGGACTGGGAAACAAACGCTAGCTCGCTTTACAAGAAACACAGTCTGCTTTTGAGAAAAGAGCACTGTTCTACTCTGCTGTGTTTCCTATAGGGCCAGAACAGTGAGCTTGCTCAGAACAAAAGAACTGTGCTTCCTACACACACGGTCCATATCTAGTTCAACTCTGCCTAGGAAACTGACAAGAACAGTAGCTCCTCTTCAGTCCAATACACTGTACTTACTGGGAACAGACGCTAGTCCTATTTGTACACTGTACGGCAATGGGAGCACAAGAGTGACTCTTCTTACCAGAAAACAACTCTTGCTCTTAGGACCAGAAACTGCATTTGATTCAATCCACTTAGGACTGGGAAACAAACGCTAGCTCGCCTTACAAGAAACTCGCTCTGCTTTGGAGAATAGGGCACACATCTTCTCTACTGTGTTTCCTATGGGGTCCAAACAGTGAGCTTGCTCAAAACAATAGAATTGTGCTTCCTGCACACACGGGTCATATCTAGTTCAACTCTGCTTAGGAAACTGACAAGAACAGTAGCTCCTCTTCAGTCCAATACACTGTACTTGCTGGGAACAGACGCGAGTGCTATTTGCACTGTGTATGGCAATGGGAGCGCAATAGTGACTTTCCTTACCAGAAAACAACTCTTGCTCGTAGGAACTGAAACTGCATGTGATTCAACTCCATTTAGTACTGGGAAACAAACGCTAGCTCGCCTTACAAGAAACACACTCTGCTTTTGAGAATAGGGCACACACCTACTCTACTGTGTTTCCTATGGGGTCCAAACAGTGAGCTTGCTCAGAACAAATGAAATGTGCTTCCTACACACTCGGGTCATATCTAGTCCAACTCTGATTAGGAAACTGACAAGAACAGTAGCTCCTCTTCAGTCCAATACACTATACTTGCTGGGAACAGACACAAGTGCTATTTGCACTGTGTATGACAATGGGAGCGCAATAGTCACTTTTCTTACCAGAAAAAACTTTTGCTTGTAGGACCAGAAACTGCATGTGATTCAAATCCATTTAGGACTGGGAAGCAAACGCTAGCTCGCCTTACAAGAAACACACTCTGCTTTTGAGAATAGGGCACACATCTACTCTACTGTGTTTCCTATGGGCTTCAAACAGTGAGCTTGCTCAGAACAAAAGACCTGTGCTTCCTACACACACGGGCCATATCTAGTTCAATTCTGCTTAGGAAACTGACAAGAACAGTAGATCCTCTTCAGTCCAATACACTGTACTTGCTGGGAACAGACGCCAGTGCTATTT
Source organism: Peromyscus eremicus (assembly GCF_949786415.1). Classification (NCBI taxonomy): domain Eukaryota; kingdom Metazoa; phylum Chordata; class Mammalia; order Rodentia; family Cricetidae; genus Peromyscus; species Peromyscus eremicus. Next base: position 296,995 of record NW_026734531.1, on the reverse strand, counting down.
GCACTTTGTATGACAATGGGAGCCCAATAGTTACTTTTCTTACCAGAAAAAACTCTTGCTTCTAGGACCTGAAACTGCATGTGATTCAAATCCATTTAGGACTGGGAAGCAAACACTAGCTCGCCTTAGAAGAAACACACTCTGCTTTTGAGAAAAGAGCACGCTTCTACTCTACTGTGTTTATATGGGGTCCGAACAGTGATCATGCTCAGAACAAAAGAACTGTGCTTCCTATACACACGGGCCATATCTAGTTCAACTCTGCTTAGGAAACTGACAAGAACAGTAGATCCCCTTCAGTCCAATACACTGTACTTGCTGGGAATAGACGCGAGTGCTATTTGCACTGTGTACGGCATTGGGAGCGCAATAGTGACTCTTTTTACCAGAAAACAACTCTTGCTTGTAGGACCAGAAACTGCATGTGATTCAACTCCACTTAGGACTGGGAAACAAACGCTAGCTTGCCTTACAAGAAACAAGCTCTGCTTTTGAGAAAAGGGCACACTTCTACTCTACTGTGTTTCCTATAGGGCCAGAACAATGAGCTTGCTCAAACCAAAAGAACTGTGCTTCCTACACACACGGGCCATATCTAGTTCAACTCTGCTTAGGAAACTGACGAGAACAGTAGCTCCTCTTCAGTCCAATACACTGTACTTGCTGGGAACAGACGCGAGAGCTATTTGCACTGTGTTCAGCAATGGGAGCACAATAGTGACTCTTCTTACCAAAAAACAACTCTTGCTCGTATGACCAGAAACTGCATGTGATTCAAATCCATTTAGGACGGGGAAACAAATGCTGGCTCGCCTTACAAGAAACACACTCTGTTTTGAGAAAAGAGTACTCTTCTACTCTACTGTGTTTCCTATAGGGCAAGAACAGTGAGCTTGCTCAGAACAGAAGAAACGTGCTTCATAAACACACGGGCCATATCTAGTTCAACTCTGCTTAGGAATCTCACAAGAACAGTAGATCCTCTTCAGTCCAATACACTGTACATGCTGGGAACAAATGCCAGTGCTATTTGCCCTGTGTATGACAATGGGAGCCCAATAGTGACTTTCCTTACCAGAATACAACTCTTGCTCGTAGGACCAGAAACTGCATGAGATTAAACTCCGTTTCTGACTGGGAAACAAACAATAGCCAGCCTTACAAGAAACACACTCTGCTTTTGAGAAAAGAGCACTCTTCTTCTCTACTATGTGTCCTATGTGTTCCGAACAGTGAGCTTGCTCAGAACAAAAGAACTGTGCTTCCTACGCACACGGGCCATATCTAGTTCAACTCTGCTTAGGAAACTGTCAAGAACAGTAGCTCCTCTTCAGTCCAATACACTGTACTTGCTGGGAACAGACGCAAGTGCTATTTGCACTGTGTATGTCAATGGGAGCGCAATAGTGACTTTCCTTACCAGAAAAGAACTCTTCCTCGTAGGACCAAAAACTGCATGTGATTCAACTCCATTTAGGACTGGGAAACAAACGGTAGCTCGCCTTACAAGAAACACACTCTGCTTTTGAGAAAAGAGCACTCTTCTACTCTACTGTGTTTCCAATAGGGTCAGTACAGTGAGCTTGCTCAGAACAAAAGAACTGTGCTTCCTACACAAATGGCTATATCCAGTTCAATTCTGCTTAGGAAACTGACAAGAACAGTAGCTCCTCTTCAGTCCAATACACTGCACTTGTTGGGAACAGACGCGAGTGGTATTTGCACTGTGAATGGCAATGGGAGCGCAATAGTGACTTTCCTTACCAGAAAACAACTCTTGCTCGTAGGAACTGAAATTGCATGTGATTCAACTCCATTTAGGACTGGGAAACAAACGCTAGCTCGCCTTACAAGAAACACACTCTGCTTTTGAGAAAAGAGCACTCTTCTACTCTACTGTGTTTCCTATAGGGCCAGAACAGTGAGCTTACTCAGAACAAAGAACTGTGCCTCCTACACACATGGGCCATATCTAGTTCAACTCTGCTTATGAAACTGACAAGAACAGTAGTTCCTCTTCAGTCCAATACACTGTACTTACTGGGAACAGACGCGAGTGCTATTTGCACTGTGTATGGCAATGGGAGCGCAATAGTGACTTTCCTTACCAAAAAACAACTCTTGCTCGTAGGACCTGAAACTGCATGTGATTCAACTCCATTTAGGACTGGGAAACAAACGCTAGCTCGCCTTACAAAAAACACACTCTGCTTTTGAGGAAAGAGCACTCTTCTACTCTACTGTGTTTCCTATAGGGCCAGAACAGTGAGCTTGCTGAGTACAAAAGAACTGTGCTTCCTACACACATGGGCCATATCTAGTTCAACTCTGCTTAGGAAACTGACAAAAACAGTACCTCCTCTTCAGTCAAATACACAGTACTTGCTGGGAACAGACGCGAGGGCTATTGGCACTGTGTATGGCAATGGGAGCACAATAGCGACTGTTCTTACCAGAAAACAACTCTTGCCTGTAGGACCAGAATCTGCATGTGATTCAACTCCATTTAGGATTGGGAAACAAACGCTAGCTCGCCTTACAAGAAACACACTCTGCTTTTGAGAAAAGAGCACTCTACTACTCTACTGTGTTTTCTCTGTGGTCCGAACAGTGAGCGTGCTGAGAACAAAAGAACTGTGCTTCCTACACACACGGGCCATATCTAGTTCAACTCTGCTTAGGAAACTGACAAGAACTGTAGCTCCTCTTCAGACCAATAAACTGTACTTGCTGGAAACATACGCGAGTGCTATTTGTACTGTGTATGGCAATGGGAGCGCAATAGTCACTTTTTTTACCAGAAAACAACTCATGCTCGTAGGATCAGAAACTGCATGTGGTTCAACTCCATTTAGGATTGGGAAACAAACGCCAGCTCGCCTTACAAGAAACACACTCTGCTATTGAGAATAGGGCACACATCTCCTCTACTGTGTTTCCTGTGGGTTCCAAACAGTGAGCTTGCTCAGAACAAAAGAACTGTGCTTCCTACACATGGGTCATATCTAGTTCAACTCTGCTTAGGAAACTGAAAAGAACAGTAGCTCCTCTTCAGACCAATATACTGTACTTGCTGGAAACAGACGCGAGTGCTATTTGTACTGTGTATGGCAATGGGAGCACAATAGTGACTCTTCTTACCAGAAAACAACTCTTGCTCGTAGGACCAGAAACTGCATGAGATTCAACTCCATTTAAAATTGGGAAACAAATGCCAGCTCGCCTTACAAGAAACACACTCTGCTTTTGAGAATAGGGCACACACCTACTCTACTGTGTTTCCTATGGGGTCCAAACAGTGAGCTTGCTCAGAACAAATGAAATGTGCTTCCTACACACAAGGGTCATATCTAGTTCAACTCTGATTAGGAAACTGACAAGAACAGTAGCTCCTCTTCAGTCCAATACACTATACTTGCTGGGAACAGACACAAGTGCTATTTGCACTGTGTATGACAATGGGAGCGCAATAGTCACTTTTCTTACCAGAAAAAACTTTTGCTTGTAGGACCAGAAACTGCATGTGATTCAAATCCATTTAGGACTGGGAAGCAAACGCTAGCTCGCCTTACAAGAAACACACTCTGCTTTTGAGAATAGGGCACACATCTACTCTACTGTGTTTCCTATGGGCTTCAAACAGTGAGCTTGCTCAGAACAAAAGACCTGTGCTTCCTACACACACGGGCCATATCTAGTTCAATTCTGCTTAGGAAACTGACAAGAACAGTAGATCCTCTTCAGTCCAATACACTGTACTTGCTGGGAACAGACGCCAGTGCTATTTGCACTTTGTATGACAATGGGAGCCCAATAGTTACTTTTCTTACCAGAAAAAACTCTTGCTTCTAGGACCTGAAACTGCATGTGATTCAAATCCATTTAGGACTGGGAAGCAAACGCTAGCTCGCCTTAGAAGAAACACACTCTGCTTTTGAGAAAAGAGCACGCTTCTACTCTACTGTGTTTATATGGGGTCCGAACAGTGATCATGCTCAGAACAAAAGAACTGTGCTTCCTATACACACGGGCCATATCTAGTTCAACTCTGCTTAGGAAACTGACAAGAACAGTAGATCCCCTTCAGTCCAATACACTGTACTTGCTGGGAATAGACGCGAGTGCTATTTGCACTGTGTACGGCATTGGGAGCGCAATAGTGACTCTTTTTACCAGAAAACAACTCTTGCTTGTAGGACCAGAAACTGCATGTGATTCAACTCCACTTAGGACTGGGAAACAAACGCTAGCTTGCCTTACAAGAAACAAGCTCTGCTTTTGAGAAAAGGGCACACTTCTACTCTACTGTGTTTCCTATAGGGCCAGAACAATGAGCTTGCTCAAACCAAAAGAACTGTGCTTCCTACACACACGGGCCATATCTAGTTCAACTCTGCTTAGGAAACTGACGAGAACAGTAGCTCCTCTTCAGTCCAATACACTGTACTTGCTGGGAACAGACGCGAGAGCTATTTGCACTGTGTTCAGCAATGGGAGCACAATAGTGACTCTTCTTACCAAAAAACAACTCTTGCTCGTATGACCAGAAACTGCATGTGATTCAAATCCATTTAGGACGGGGAAACAAATGCTGGCTCGCCTTACAAGAAACACACTCTGTTTTGAGAAAAGAGTACTCTTCTACTCTACTGTGTTTCCTATAGGGCAAGAACAGTGAGCTTGCTCAGAACAGAAGAAACGTGCTTCATAAACACACGGGCCATATCTAGTTCAACTCTGCTTAGGAATCTCACAAGAACAGTAGATCCTCTTCAGTCCAATACACTGTACATGCTGGGAACAAATGCCAGTGCTATTTGCCCTGTGTATGACAATGGGAGCCCAATAGTGACTTTCCTTACCAGAATACAACTCTTGCTCGTAGGACCAGAAACTGCATGAGATTAAATTCCGTTTCTGACTGGGAAACAAACAATAGCCAGCCTTACAAGAAACACACTCTGCTTTTGAGAAAAGAGCACTCTTCTTCTCTACTATGTGTCCTATGTGTTCCGAACAGTGAGCTTGCTCAGAACAAAAGAACTGTGCTTCCTACGCACACGGGCCATATCTAGTTCAACTCTGCTTAGGAAACTGTCAAGAACAGTAGCTCCTCTTCAGTCCAATACACTGTACTTGCTGGGAACAGACGCAAGTGCTATTTGCACTGTGTATGTCAATGGGAGCGCAATAGTGACTTTCCTTACCAGAAAAGAACTCTTCCTCGTAGGACCAAAAACTGCATGTGATTCAACTCCATTTAGGACTGGGAAACAAACGGTAGCTCGCCTTACAAGAAACACACTCTGCTTTTGAGAAAAGAGCACTCTTCTACTCTACTGTGTTTCCAATAGGGTCAGTACAGTGAGCTTGCTCAGAACAAAAGAACTGTGCTTCCTACACAAATGGCTATATCCAGTTCAATTCTGCTTAGGAAACTGACAAGAACAGTAGCTCCTCTTCAGTCCAATACACTGCACTTGTTGGGAACAGACGCGAGTGGTATTTGCACTGTGAATGGCAATGGGAGCGCAATAGTGACTTTCCTTACCAGAAAACAACTCTTGCTCGTAGGAACTGAAATTGCATGTGATTCAACTCCATTTAGGACTGGGAAACAAACGCTAGCTCGCCTTACAAGAAACACACTCTGCTTTTGAGAAAAGAGCACTCTTCTACTCTACTGTGTTTCCTATAGGGCCAGAACAGTGAGCTTACTCAGAACAAAGAACTGTGCCTCCTACACACATGGGCCATATCTAGTTCAACTCTGCTTATGAAACTGACAAGAACAGTAGTTCCTCTTCAGTCCAATACACTGTACTTACTGGGAACAGACGCGAGTGCTATTTGCACTGTGTATGGCAATGGGAGCGCAATAGTGACTTTCCTTACCAAAAAACAACTCTTGCTCGTAGGACCTGAAACTGCATGTGATTCAACTCCATTTAGGACTGGGAAACAAACGCTAGCTCGCCTTACAAAAAACACACTCTGCTTTTGAGGAAAGAGCACTCTTCTACTCTACTGTGTTTCCTATAGGGCCAGAACAGTGAGCTTGCTGAGTACAAAAGAACTGTGCTTCCTACACACATGGGCCATATCTAGTTCAACTCTGCTTAGGAAACTGACAAAAACAGTACCTCCTCTTCAGTCAAATACACAGTACTTGCTGGGAACAGACGCGAGGGCTATTGGCACTGTGTATGGCAATGGGAGCACAATAGCGACTGTTCTTACCAGAAAACAACTCTTGCCTGTAGGACCAGAATCTGCATGTGATTCAACTCCATTTAGGATTGGGAAACAAACGCTAGCTCGCCTTACAAGAAACACACTCTGCTTTTGAGAAAAGAGCACTCTACTACTCTACTGTGTTTTCTCTGTGGTCCGAACAGTGAGCGTGCTGAGAACAAAAGAACTGTGCTTCCTACACACACGGGCCATATCTAGTTCAACTCTGCTTAGGAAACTGACAAGAACTGTAGCTCCTCTTCAGACCAATAAACTGTACTTGCTGGAAACATACGCGAGTGCTATTTGTACTGTGTATGGCAATGGGAGCGCAATAGTCACTTTTTTTACCAGAAAACAACTCATGCTCGTAGGATCAGAAACTGCATGTGGTTCAACTCCATTTAGGATTGGGAAACAAACGCCAGCTCGCCTTACAAGAAACACACTCTGCTATTGAGAATAGGGCACACATCTCCTCTACTGTGTTTCCTGTGGGTTCCAAACAGTGAGCTTGCTCAGAACAAAAGAACTGTGCTTCCTACACATGGGTCATATCTAGTTCAACTCTGCTTAGGAAACTGAAAAGAACAGTAGCTCCTCTTCAGACCAATATACTGTACTTGCTGGAAACAGACGCGAGTGCTATTTGTACTGTGTATGGCAATGGGAGCACAATAGTGACTCTTCTTACCAGAAAACAACTCTTGCTCGTAGGACCAGAAACTGCATGAGATTCAACTCCATTTAAAATTGGGAAACAAATGCCAGCTCGCCTTACAAGAAACACACTCTGCTTTTGAGAATAGGGCACACACCTACTCTACTGTGTTTCCTATGGGGTCCAAACAGTGAGCTTGCTCAGAACAAATGAAATGTGCTTCCTACACACAAGGGTCATATCTAGTTCAACTCTGATTAGGAAACTGACAAGAACAGTAGCTCCTCTTCAGTCCAATACACTATACTTGCTGGGAACAGACACAAGTGCTATTTGCACTGTGTATGACAATGGGAGCGCAATAGTCACTTTTCTTACCAGAAAAAACTTTTGCTTGTAGGACCAGAAACTGCATGTGATTCAAATCCATTTAGGACTGGGAAGCAAACGCTAGCTCGCCTTACAAGAAACACACTCTGCTTTTGAGAATAGGGCACACATCTACTCTACTGTGTTTCCTATGGGCTTCAAACAGTGAGCTTGCTCAGAACAAAAGACCTGTGCTTCCTACACACACGGGCCATATCTAGTTCAATTCTGCTTAGGAAACTGACAAGAACAGTAGATCCTCTTCAGTCCAATACACTGTACTTGCTGGGAACAGACGCCAGTGCTATTTGCACTTTGTATGACAATGGGAGCCCAATAGTTACTTTTCTTACCAGAAAAAACTCTTGCTTCTAGGACCTGAAACTGCATGTGATTCAAATCCATTTAGGACTGGGAAGCAAACGCTAGCTCGCCTTAGAAGAAACACACTCTGCTTTTGAGAAAAGAGCACGCTTCTACTCTACTGTGTTTATATGGGGTCCGAACAGTGATCATGCTCAGAACAAAAGAACTGTGCTTCCTATACACACGGGCCATATCTAGTTCAACTCTGCTTAGGAAACTGACAAGAACAGTAGATCCCCTTCAGTCCAATACACTGTACTTGCTGGGAATAGACGCGAGTGCTATTTGCACTGTGTACGGCATTGGGAGCGCAATAGTGACTCTTTTTACCAGAAAACAACTCTTGCTTGTAGGACCAGAAACTGCATGTGATTCAACTCCACTTAGGACTGGGAAACAAACGCTAGCTTGCCTTACAAGAAACAAGCTCTGCTTTTGAGAAAAGGGCACACTTCTACTCTACTGTGTTTCCTATAGGGCCAGAACAATGAGCTTGCTCAAACCAAAAGAACTGTGCTTCCTACACACACGGGCCATATCTAGTTCAACTCTGCTTAGGAAACTGACGAGAACAGTAGCTCCTCTTTAGTCCAATACACTGTACTTGCTGGGAACAGACGCGAGAGCTATTTGCACTGTGTTCAGCAATGGGAGCACAATAGTGACTCTTCTTACCAAAAAACAACTCTTGCTCGTATGACCAGAAACTGCATGTGATTCAAATCCATTTAGGACGGGGAAACAAATGCTGGCTCGCCTTACAAGAAACACACTCTGTTTTGAGAAAAGAGTACTCTTCTACTCTACTGTGTTTCCTATAGGGCAAGAACAGTGAGCTTGCTCAGAACAGAAGAAACGTGCTTCATAAACACACGGGCCATATCTAGTTCAACTCTGCTTAGGAATCTCACAAGAACAGTAGATCCTCTTCAGTCCAATACACTGTACATGCTGGGAACAAATGCCAGTGCTATTTGCCCTGTGTATGACAATGGGAGCCCAATAGTGACTTTCCTTACCAGAATACAACTCTTGCTCGTAGGACCAGAAACTGCATGAGATTAAACTCCGTTTCTGACTGGGAAACAAACAATAGCCAGCCTTACAAGAAACACACTCTGCTTTTGAGAAAAGAGCACTCTTCTTCTCTACTATGTGTCCTATGTGTTCCGAACAGTGAGCTTGCTCAGAACAAAAGAACTGTGCTTCCTACGCACACGGGCCATATCTAGTTCAACTCTGCTTAGGAAACTGTCAAGAACAGTAGCTCCTCTTCAGTCCAATACACTGTACTTGCTGGGAACAGACGCAAGTGCTATTTGCACTGTGTATGTCAATGGGAGCGCAATAGTGACTTTCCTTACCAGAAAAGAACTCTTCCTCGTAGGACCAAAAACTGCATGTGATTCAACTCCATTTAGGACTGGGAAACAAACGGTAGCTCGCCTTACAAGAAACACACTCTGCTTTTGAGAAAAGAGCACTCTTCTACTCTACTGTGTTTCCAATAGGGTCAGTACAGTGAGCTTGCTCAGAACAAAAGAACTGTGCTTCCTACACAAATGGCTATATCCAGTTCAATTCTGCTTAGGAAACTGACAAGAACAGTAGCTCCTCTTCAGTCCAATACACTGCACTTGTTGGGAACAGACGCGAGTGGTATTTGCACTGTGAATGGCAATGGGAGCGCAATAGTGACTTTCCTTACCAGAAAACAACTCTTGCTCGTAGGAACTGAAATTGCATGTGATTCAACTCCATTTAGGACTGGGAAACAAACGCTAGCTCGCCTTACAAGAAACACACTCTGCTTTTGAGAAAAGAGCACTCTTCTACTCTACTGTGTTTCCTATAGGGCCAGAACAGTGAGCTTACTCAGAACAAAGAACTGTGCCTCCTACACACATGGGCCATATCTAGTTCAACTCTGCTTATGAAACTGACAAGAACAGTAGTTCCTCTTCAGTCCAATACACTGTACTTACTGGGAACAGACGCGAGTGCTATTTGCACTGTGTATGGCAATGGGAGCGCAATAGTGACTTTCCTTACCAAAAAACAACTCTTGCTCGTAGGACCTGAAACTGCATGTGATTCAACTCCATTTAGGACTGGGAAACAAACGCTAGCTCGCCTTACAAAAAACACACTCTGCTTTTGAGGAAAGAGCACTCTTCTACTCTACTGTGTTTCCTATAGGGCCAGAACAGTGAGCTTGCTGAGTACAAAAGAACTGTGCTTCCTACACACATGGGCCATATCTAGTTCAACTCTGCTTAGGAAACTGACAAAAACAGTACCTCCTCTTCAGTCAAATACACAGTACTTGCTGGGAACAGACGCGAGGGCTATTGGCACTGTGTATGGCAATGGGAGCACAATAGCGACTGTTCTTACCAGAAAACAACTCTTGCCTGTAGGACCAGAATCTGCATGTGATTCAACTCCATTTAGGATTGGGAAACAAACGCTAGCTCGCCTTACAAGAAACACACTCTGCTTTTGAGAAAAGAGCACTCTACTACTCTACTGTGTTTTCTCTGTGGTCCGAACAGTGAGCGTGCTGAGAACAAAAGAACTGTGCTTCCTACACACACGGGCCATATCTAGTTCAACTCTGCTTAGGAAACTGACAAGAACTGTAGCTCCTCTTCAGACCAATAAACTGTACTTGCTGGAAACATACGCGAGTGCTATTTGTACTGTGTATGGCAATGGGAGCGCAATAGTCACTTTTTTTACCAGAAAACAACTCATGCTCGTAGGATCAGAAACTGCATGTGGTTCAACTCCATTTAGCATTGGGAAACAAACGCCAGCTCGCCTTACAAGAAACACACTCTGCTATTGAGAATAGGGCACACATCTCCTCTACTGTGTTTCCTGTGGGTTCCAAACAGTGAGCTTGCTCAGAACAAAAGAACTGTGCTTCCTACACATGGGTCATATCTAGTTCAACTCTGCTTAGGAAACTGAAAAGAACAGTAGCTCCTCTTCAGACCAATATACTGTACTTGCTGGAAACAGACGCGAGTGCTATTTGTACTGTGTATGGCAATGGGAGCACAATAGTGACTCTTCTTACCAGAAAACAACTCTTGCTCGTAGGACCAGAAACTGCATGAGATTCAACTCCATTTAAAATTGGGAAACAAATGCCAGCTCGCCTTACAAGAAACACACTCTGCTTTTGAGAATAGGGCACACACCTACTCTACTGTGTTTCCTATGGGGTCCAAACAGTGAGCTTGCTCAGAACAAATGAAATGTGCTTCCTACACACAAGGGTCATATCTAGTTCAACTCTGATTAGGAAACTGACAAGAACAGTAGCTCCTCTTCAGTCCAATACACTATACTTGCTGGGAACAGACACAAGTGCTATTTGCACTGTGTATGACAATGGGAGCGCAATAGTCACTTTTCTTACCAGAAAAAACTTTTGCTTGTAGGACCAGAAACTGCATGTGATTCAAATCCATTTAGGACTGGGAAGCAAACGCTAGCTCGCCTTACAAGAAACACACTCTGCTTTTTAGAATAGGGCACACATCTACTCTACTGTGTTTCCTATGGGGTCGAAACAGTGAGCTTGCTCAGAACAAAAGAACTGTGCTTCCTACACACACGGGCCATATCTAGTTCAATTCTGCTTAGGAAACTGAAAAGAACAGTAGATCCTCTTCAGTCCAATACACTGTACTTGCTGGGAACAGACGCCAGTGCTATTTGCACCGTGTATGGCAAAAGGAGCACAATAGTGACTTTCCTTACCAGAAAACAACTCTTGCTCGTAGGACCAGAAACTGCATGAGATTCAACTCCGTTTCTGACTGGGAAACAAACAATAGCCAGCCTTACAAGAAACACACTCTGCTTTTGAGAAAAGAGCACTCTTCTACTCTACTGTATTTCCTATGGGGTCCGAAAAGTGAGCTTGCTCAGAACAAAAGAAATGTACTTCCTGCACACATGGCAATATCTAGTTCAATTCTGCTTGGGAAACAGACAAGAACAGTAGATCCTCTTCCGTGCAATACACTGTACATGCTGGGAAAGGAAGCCATTGCTATTTGCCCTGTGTATGACAATGGGAGCACAATAGTGACTGTTCTTACCAGAAAATATCTCTTGCTCATAGGAACAGAAACTGCATGTGTTTCAACTCCATTTAGTACTTGGAAACAAACACTAGCTCGCCTTACAAGAAACACACTCTGCCATTGAGAAAAGAGCACTCTGCTACTCTACTGTGTTTCCTATAGGGCCAGAACAGTGAGCTTGCTCAGAACAAAAGAACTGTGCTTCCTACACACACGGGCTATATCTAGTTCAACTCTGCATAGGAAACTGACAAGAACAGTAGATCGTCTTCAGTCCAATACACTGTACATGCTGGGAAAAGACGCAAGTGCTCTTTGCCCTGTATATGACAATGCGAGCACAATAGTGACTCTTCTTACCAGAAAACCACTCTTGCTTGTAGGACCAGAAACTGCATGTGATTCAACTCCATTTAGGTCTGGGAAGCAAACGCTATCTAGCCTTACAAGAAACACACTCTGCTTTTGAGAATAGGGCACACATCTCCTCTACTGTGTTTCCTGTGGGTTCCAAACAGTGAGCTTGCTCAGAACAAAAGAACTGTGCTTCCTACACATGGGTCATATCTAGTTCAACTCTGCTTAGAAAGCTGACAAGAACAGTAGCTCCGCTTCAGACCAATATACTGTACTTGCTGGAAACTGACGCGAGTGCTATTTGTACTCTGTATGGCAATGGGAGCACAATAGTGACTCTTCTTACCAGAAAACAACTCTTGCTCGTAGGACCAGAAACTGCATGTGATTCAACTCCATTTAAAATTGGGAAACAAATGCCAGCTCGCGTTACAAGAAACACACTCTGCTTTTGAGAATAGGGCACACACCTACTCTACTGTGTTTCCTATGGGGTCCAAACAGTGAGCTTGCTCAGTACAAATGAAATGTGCTTTCTACACACACGGGTCATATCTAGTTCAACTCTGATTAGGAAACTGACAAGAACAGTAGCTCCTCTTCAGTCCAATACACTATACTTGCTGGGAACAGACACAAGTGCTATTTGCACTGTGTATGACAATGGGAGCGCAATAGTCACTTTTCTTACCAGAAAAAACTTTTGCTTGTAGGACCAGAAACTGCATGTGATTCAAATCCATTTAGGACTGGGAAGCAAACGCTAGGTCGCCTTACAAGAAACACACTCTGCTTTTGAGAATAGGGCACACATCTACTCTACTGTGTTTCCTATGGGGTCCAAACAGTGAGCTAGCTCAGAACAAAAGAACTGTGCTTCCTACACACACGGGCCATATCTAGTTCAATTCTGCTTAGGAAACTGACAAGAACAGTAGATCCTCTTCAGTCCAATACACTGTACTTGCTGGGAACAGACGCCAGTGCTATATGCACTTTGTATGACAATGGGAGCCCAATAGTGACTTTTCTTACCAGAAAAAACTCTTGCTTCTAGGACCAGAAACTGCATGTGATTCAAATCCATTTAGGACTGGGAAGCAAACGCTAGCTCGCCTTAGAAGAAACACACTCTGCTTTTGAGAAAAGAGCACTCTTCTACTCTACTGTGTTTCCTATGGGGTCCGAACAGTGAGCATGCTCAGAACAAAAGAACTGTGCTTCCTATACACACGGGCCATATCTAGTTCAACTCTGCTTAGGAAACTGACAAGAACAGTAGATACCCTTCAGTCCAATACACTGTACATGCTGGGAATAGACGCGAGTGCTATTTGCACTGTGTACGGCATTGGGAGCGCAATAGTGACTTTTTTTTAGCAGAAAACAACTCTTGCTCGTAGGACCAGAAACTGCATGTGATTCAACTCCACTTAGGACTGGGAAACAAACGCTAGCTTTCCTTACAAGAAACAAGCTCTGCTTTTGAGAAAAGGGCACACTTCTACTCTACTGTGTTTCCTATAGGGCCAGAACAATGAGCTTGCTCAGACCAAAAGAACTGTGCTTCCTACACACACGGGCCATATCTAGTTCAACTCTGCTTAGGAAACTGACGAGAACAGTAGCCCCTCTTCAGTCCAATACACTGTACTTGCTGGGAACAGACGCGAGTGCTATTTGCACTGTACAGCAATGGGAGCACAATAGTGACTCTTCTTACCAAAAAACAACTCTTGCTCGTATGAGCAGAAACTGCATGTGATTCAATTCCATTTAGGATTGGAAAAAAAACGCTAGCTCGCCTTACAAGAAACACACTCTGTTTTGAGAAAAGAGTACTCTTCTACTCTACTGTGTTTCCTATAGGGCCAGAACAGTGAGCTTGCTCAGAACAGGAAATGTGCTTCATACACACACGGGCCATATCTAGTTCAACTCTGCTTAGGAACCTGACAATAACAGTAGATCCTCTTCAGTCCAATACACTGTACATTATGGGAACAAATGCCAGTGCTATTTGCCCTGTGTATGACAATGGGAGCCCAATAGTGACTTTCCTTACCAGAATACAACTCTTGCTCGTAGGACCAGAAACTGCATGAGATTCAACTCCGTTTATGACTGGGAAACAAACAATAGCCAGCCTTACAAGAAACACACTCTGCTTTTGAGAAAAGAGCACTCTTCTTCTCTACTATGTGTCCTAAGGGTTCCGAACAGTGAGCTTGCTCAGAACAAAAGAACTGTGCTTCCTATGCACACGGGCCATATCTAGTTCAACTCTGCTTAGGAAACTGTCAAGAACAGTAGCTCCTCTTCAGTCCAATACACTGTACTTGCTGGGAACAGACGCGAGTGCTATTTGCACCGTGTATGGCAATGCGAGCACAATAGTGACTTTCCTTACCAGAAAACAACTCTTGCTCGTAGGAACTGAAACTGCATGTGATTCAACTCTATTTAGGACTGGGAAACAAACGGTAGCTCGCCTTACAAGAAACACACTCTGCTTTTGAGAAAAGAGCTGTCTTCTACTCTACTGTGTTTCCTACAGGGCCAGTACAGTGAGCTTGCTCAGAACAAAAGAACTGTGCTTCCTACACAAATGGCTATATCCAGTTCAATTCTGCTTAGGAAACTGACAAGAAAAGTCGCTCCTCTTCAGTCCAATACACTGTACTTGCTAGGAACAGACGCGAGTGCTATTTGCACCGTGTATGGCAATGCGAGCACAATAGTGACTTTCCTTACCAGAAAACAACTCTTGCTCGTAGGAACTGAAACTGCATGTGATTCAACTCCATTTAGTACTGGGAAACAAACGCTAGCTCGCCTTACAAGAAACACACTCTGCTTTTGAGGAAAGAGCACTCTTCTACTCTACTGTGTTTCCTATAGGGCCAGAACAGTGAGCTTGCTCAGAACAAAGAACTGTGCTTCCTACACACATGGGCCATATCTAGTTCAACTCTGCTTAGGAAACTGACAAGAAAAGTAGCTCCTCTTCAGTCCAATACACTGTACTTGCTGGGAACAGACGCTAGTGCTATTTGCACTGTGTATGGCAATGGGAGCGCAATAGTGACTTTCCTTACTAAAAAACAACTCTTGTTCGTAGGACCTGAAACTGCATGTGATTCAACTCCATTTAGGACTGGGAAACAAACGCTAGCTCGCCTTACAAAAAACACACTCTGCTTTTGAGGAAAGAGCACTGTTCTACTCTACTGTGTTTCCTATAGGGCCAGAACAGTGAGCATGCTGAGTACAAAAGAACTGTGCTTCCTACACACATGGGCCATATCTAGTTCAACTCTGCTTAGGAAACTGACAAAAACAGTAGCTCCTCTTCAGTCAAATACACTGTACTTGCTGGGAACAGACACGAGGGCTATTTGCACTGTGTATGGCAGTGGGAGCACAATTGTGACTCTTCTTACCAGAAAACAACTCTTGCTCGTAGGACCAGAATCTGCATGTGATTCAACTCCATTTAGGATTGGGAAACAAACGCTAGCTCGCCTTACAAGAAACACACTCTGCTTTGGATAAAAGAGCACTCTACTACTCTACTGTGTTTCCTGTGGGTTCCAAACAGTGAGCTTGCTCAGAACAAAAGAACTGTGCTTCCTACACATGGGTCATATCTAGTTCAACTCTGCTTAGGAAACTGAGAAGAACAGTAGCTCCTCTTCAGACCAATATACTGTACTTGCTGGAAACAGACGCGAGTGCTATTTGTACTGTGTATGGCAATGGGAGCACAATAGTGACTCTTCTTACCAGAAAACAACTCTTGCTCGTAGGACCAGAAACTGCATGTGATTCAACTCCATTTAAAATTGGGAAACAAATGCCAGCTCGCCTTACAAGAAACACACTCTGCTTTTGAGAATAGGGCACACACCTACTCTACTGTGTTTCCTATGGGGTCCAAACAGTGAGCTTGCTCAGAACAAATGAAATGTGCTTCCTACACACACGGGTCATATCTAGTTCAACTCTGATTAGGAAACTGACAAGAACAGTAGTTCCTCTTCAGTCCAATACACTATAGTTGCTGGGAACAGACACAAGTGCTATTTGCACTGTGTATGACAATGGGAGCGCAATAGTCACTTTTCTTACCAGAAAAAACTTTTGCTTGTAGGACCAGAAACTGCATGTGATTCAAATCTATTTAGGACTGGGAAGCAAACGCTAGCTCGCCTTACAAGAAACACACTCTGCTTTTGAGAATAGGGCAACCCATCTACTCTACTGTGTTTCCTATGGGGTCCAAACAGTGAGCTTGCTCAGAACAAAAGAACTGTGCTTCCTACACACACGGGCCATATCTAGTTCAATTCTGCTTAGGAAACTGACAAGAACAGTAGATCCTCTTCAGTCCAATTCACTGTACTTGCTGGGAATAGACGCGAGTGCTATTTGCACTGTGTACGGCATTGGGGAGCGCAATAGTGACTCTTTTTACCAGAAAACAACTCTTTTTCGTAGGACCAGAAACTGCATGTGATTCAAATCCATTTAGGACAGGGAAACAAACGCTAGCTTGCCTTACAAGAAACACACTCTGTTTTGAGAAAAGAGTACTCTTCTACTCTACTGTGTTTCCTATAGGGACAGAACAGTGAGCTTGCTCAGAACAGAAGAAATGTGCTTCATACACACACGGGCCATATCTAGTTCAACTCTGCTTAGGAAACTGACAAGAACAGTAGATCCTCTTCAGTCCAATACACTGTACATGCTGGGAACAAATGCCAGTGCTATTTGCCCTGTGTATGGCAATGGGAGGTGACTTTCCTTTCCAGAAAACAACTCTTGCTCGTAGGACCAGAAACTGCATGAGATTCAACTCCGTTTCTGAGTGGGAAACAAACACTAGCTCGCCTTACAAGAAACACACTCTGCTTTTGAGAAAAGAGCACTCTTCTTCTCTACTATGTGTCCTATGGGTTCCGAACAGTGAGCTTGCTCAGAACAAAAGAACTGTGCTTCCTACGCACACGGGCCATATCTAGTTCAACTCTGCTTAGGAAACTGTCAAGAACAGTAGCTCCTCTTCAGTCCAATACACTGTACTTGCTGGGAACAGACACAAGTGCTATTTGCACTGTGTATGTCAATGGGAGCGCAATAGTGACTTTCCTTACCAGAAAACAACTCTTCCTCGTAGGACCAAAAACTGCATGTGATTCAACTCCATTTAGGACTGGGAAACAAACGCTAGCTCGCCTTACAAGAAACACACTCTGCTTTTGAGAAAAGAGCTGTCTTCTACTCTACTGTGTTTCCTATAGGGCCAGTACAGTGAGCTTGCTCAGAACAAAAGAACTGTGCTTCCTACACAAATGGCTATATCCAGTTCATTTCTGCTTAGGAAACTGACAAGAACAGTAACTCCTCTTCAGTCCAATACACTGTACTTGCTGGGAACAGACGCGAGTGCTATTTGCACTGTGTATGGCAATGGGAGCACAATAGTGACTTTCCTTACCAAAAAACAACTCTTGCTCGTAGGACCTGAAACTGCATGTGATTCAACTCTATTTAGGACTGGGAAACAAACGCTAGCTCGCCTTACAAAAAACACAATCTGCTTTTGAGGAAAGAGCACTCTTCTACTCTACTGTGTTTCCTATAGGGCCAGAACAGTGAGCTTGCTCAGAACAAAGAACTGTGCCTCCTACACACATGGGCCATATCTAGTTCAACTCTGCTTATGAAACTGACAAGAACAGTAGTTCCTCTTCAGTCCAATACACTGTACTTGCTGGGAACAGACGCGAGTGCTATTTGCACTGTGTATGGCAATGGGAGCGCAATAGTGACTTTACTTACCAAAAAACAACTCTTGCTCGTAGGACCTGAAACTGCATGTGATTCAACTCCATTTAGGACTGGGAAACAAACGCTAGCTCGCCTTACAAAAAACACACTCTGCTTTTGAGGAAAGAGCACTCTTCTACTCTACTGTGTTTCCTATAGGGCCAGAACAGTGAGCTTGCTGAGTACAAAAGAACTGTGCTTCCTACACACATGGGCCATATCTAGTTCAACTCTGCTTAGGAAACTGACAAAAACAGTACCTCCTCTTCAGTCAAATACACTGTACTTGCTGGGAACAGACGCGAGGGCTATTTGCACTGTGTATGGCAATGGGAGCACAATAGCGACTCTTCTTACCAGAAAACAACTCTTGCTCGTAGGACCAGAATTTGCATGTGATTCAACTCCATTTAGGATTGGGAAACAAACGCTAGCTTGCCTTACAAGAAACACACTCTGCTTTTGAGAAAAAAGCACTCTACTACTCTACTGTGTTTTCTCTGTGGTCCGAACAGTGAGCGTGCTGAGAACAAAAGAACTGTGCTTCCTACACACACGGGCCATATCTAGTTCAACTCTGCTTAGGAAACTGACAAGAACTGTAGCTCCTCTTCAGACCAATAAACTGTACTTGCTGGAAACATATGCGAGTGCTATTTGTACTGTGTATGGCAATGGGAGCGCAATAGTGACTCTTTTTACCAGAAAACAACTCATGCTCGTAGGACCAGAAACTGCATGTGATTCAACTCCATTTAGGATTGGGAAACAAATGCCAGCTCGCCTTACAAGAAACACACTCTGCTATTGAGAATAGGGCACACATCTCCTCTACTGTGTTTCCTGTGGGTTCCAAAGAGTGAGCTTGCTCAGAACAAAAGAACTGTGCTTCCTACACATGGGTCATATCTAGTTCAACTCTGCTTAGGAAACTGACAAGAACAGTAGCTCCTCTTCAGACCAATATACTATACTTGCTGGGAACAGACACAAGTGCTATTTGCACTGTGTATGACAATGGGAGCGCAATAGTCACTTTTCTTACCAGAAAAAACTTTTGCTTGTAGGACCAGAAACTGCATGTGATTCAAATCCATTTAGGACTGGGAAGCAAACGCTAGCTCGCCTTACAAGAAACACACTCTGCTTTTTAGAATAGGGCACACATCTACTCTACTGTGTTTTCTCTGTGGTCCGAACAGTGAGCGTGCTGAGAACAAAAGAACTGTGCTTCCTACACACACGGGCCATATCTAGTTCAACTCTGCTTAGGAAACTGTCAAGAACAGTAGCTCCTCTTCAGTCCAATACACTGTACTTGCTGGGAACAGACGCAAGTGCTATTTGCACTGTGTATGTCAATGGGAGCACAATAGTGACTTTCCTTACCAGAAAACAACTCTTCCTCGTAGGACCAAAAACTGCATGTGATTCAACTCCATTTAGGACTGGGAAACAAACGGTAGCGCGCCTTACAAGAAACACACTCTGCTTTTGAGAAAAGAGCACTCTTCTACTCTACTGTGTTTCCTATAGGGCCAGTACAGTGAGCTTGCTCAGAACAAAAGAACTGTGCTTCCTACACAAATGGCTATATCCAGTTCAATTCTGCTTAGGAAACTGACAAGAACAGTAGCTCCTCTTCAGTCCAATACACTGTACTTGTTGGGAACAGACGCGAGTGGTATTTGCACTGTGAATGGCAATGGGAGCGCAATAGTGACTTTCCTTACCAGAAAACAACTCTTGCTCGTAGGAACTGAAACAGCATGTGATTCAACTCCATTTAGTACTGGGAAACAAACGCTAGCTCGCCTTACAAGAAACACACTCTGCTTTTGAGGAAAGAGCACTCTTCTACTCTACTGTGTTTTATATAGGGCCAGAACAGTGAGCTTGCTCAGAACATTTAACTGTGCTTCCTACACACATGGGCCATATCTAGTTCAACTCTGCTTAGGAAACTGACAAGAACAGTAGCTCCTCTTCAGTCCAATACACTGTACTTTTTGGGAACAGACGCGAGTGCTATTTGCACTGTGTATGGCAATGGGAGATCAATAGTGACTTTCCTTACCAAAAAACAAATCTTGCTCGTAGGACCTGAAACTGCATGTGATTCAACTCCATTTAGGACTGGGAAACAAACGCTAGCTCGCCTTACAAAAAACACACTCTGCTTTTGAGGAAAGAGCACTCTTCTACTCTACTGTGTTTCCTATAGGGCCAGAACAGTGAGCTTGCTGAGTACAAAAGAACTGTGCTTCCTACACACATGGGCCATATCTAGTTCAACTCTGCTTAGGAAACTGACAAGAACAGTAGCTCCTCTTCAGTCAAATACACTGTACTTTCTGGGAACAGACGCAAGGGCTATTTGCACTATATATGGCAATAGGAGCACTATAGTGACTCTTCTTACCAGAAAACAACTCTTGCTCATAGGACCAGAAACTGCATGTGATTCAACTCCATTTAGGATTGGGAAACAAACGCTAGCTCGCCTTACAAGAAACACAATCTGCTTTTGAGAAAAGAGCACTCTACTACTCTACTGTGTTTTCTCTGTGGTCCGAACAGTGAGCGTGCTGAGAACAAAAGAACTGTGCTTCCTACACACACGGGCCATATCTAGTTCAACTCTGCTTAGGAAACTGTCAAGAACAGTAGCTCCTCTTCAGTCCAATACAGTGTATTTGCTGGGAACAGACGCAAGTGCTATTTGCACTGTGTATGTCAATGGGAGCGCAATAGTGACTTTCCTTACCAGAAAACAACTCTTCCTCGTAGGACCAAAAACTGCATGTGATTCAACTCCATTTAGGACTGGGAAACAAACGGTAGCTCGCCTTACAAGAAACACACTCTGCTTTTGAGAAAAGAGCACTCTTCTACTCTACTGTGTTTCCTATAGGGCCAGTACAGTGAGCTTGCTCAGAACAAAAGAACTGTGCTTCCTACACAAATGGCTATATCCAGTTCAATTCTGCTTAGGAAACTGACAAGAACAGTAGCTCCTCTTCAGTCCAATACACTGTATTTGTTGGGAACAGACGCGAGTGGTATTTGCACTGTGAATGGCAATGGGAGCGCAATAGTGACTTTCCTTACCAGAAAACAACTCTTGCTCGTAGGAACTGAAACTGCATGTGATTCAACTCCATTTAGTACTGGGAAACAAACGCTAGCTCGCCTTACAAGAAACACACTCTGCTTTTGAGGAAAGAGCACTCTTCTACTCTACTGTGTTTCATATAGGGCCAGAACAGTGAGCTTGCTCAGAACAATTAACTGTGCTTCCTACACACATGGGCCATATCTAGTTCAACTCTGCTTAGGAAACTGACAAGAACAGTAGCTCCTCTTCAGTCCAATACACTGTACTTTTTGGGAACAGACGCGAGTGCTATTTGCACTGTGTATGGCAATGGGAGATCAATAGTGACTTTCCTTACCAAAAAACAAATCTTGCTCGTAGGACCTGAAACTGCATGTGATTCAACTCCATTTAGGACTGGGAAACAAACGCTAGCTCGCCTTACAAAAAACACACTCTGCTTTTGAGGAAAGAGCACTCTTCTACTCTACTGTGTTTCCTATAGGGCCAGAACAGTGAGCTTGCTGAGTACAAAAGAACTGTGCTTCCTACACACATGGGCCATATCTAGTTCAACTCTGCTTAGGAAACTGACAAAAACAGTACCTCCTCTTCAGTCAAATACACTGTACTTTCTGGGAACAGACGCGAGGGCTATTTGCACTATGTATGGCAATAGGAGCACTATAGTGACTCTTCTTACCAGAAAACAACTCTTGCTCATAGGACCAGAATCTGCATGTGATTCAACTCCATTTAGGATTGGGAAACAAACGCTAGCTCGCCTTACAAGAAACACACTCTGCTTTTGAAAAAAGAGCACTCTACTACTCTACTGTGTTTTCTATGTGGTCCGAACACTGTGCTTGCTGAGAACAAAAGAACTGTGCTTCCTACACACACGGGCCATATCTAGTTCAACTCTGCTTAGGAAACTGACAAGAACTGTAGCTCCTCTTCAGACCAATAAACTGTACTTGCTGGAAACATACGCGAGTGCTATTTGTACTGTTTATGGCAATGGGAGCGCAATAGTGACTCTTCTTACCAGAAAACAACTCATGCTCGTAGGACCAGAAACTGCATGTGATTCAACTCCATTTAAGACTGGGAAACAAACGCCAGCTCGCCATACAAGAAACACACTCTGCTTTTGAGAATAGGGCACACATCTCCTCTACTGTGTTTCCTGTGGGTTCCAAACAGTGAGCTTGCTCAGAACAAAAGAACTGTGCTTCCTACACATGGGTCATATCTAGTTCAACTCTGCTTAGAAAAAATGTCAAGAACAGTAGCTCCGCTTCAGACCAATATACTGTACTTGCTGGAAACTGACGCGAGTGCTATTTGTACTCTGTATGGCAATGGGAGCACAATAGTGACTCTTCTTACCAGAAAACAACTCTTGCTCGTAGGACCAGAAACTGCATGTGATTCAACTCCATTTAAAATTGGGAAACAAATGCCAGCTCGCGTTACAAGAAACACACTCTGCTTTTGAGAATAGGGCACACACCTACTCTACTGTGTTTCCTATGGGGTCCAAACAGTGAGCTTGCTCAGTACAAATGAAATGTGCTTTCTACACACACGGGTCATATCTAGTTCAACTCTGATTAGGAAACTGACAAGAACAGTAGCTCCTCTTCAGTCCAATACACTATACTTGCTGGGAACAGACACAAGTGCTATTTGCACTGTGTATGACAATGGGAGCGCAATAGTCACTTTTCTTACCAGAAAAAACTTTTGCTTGTAGGACCAGAAACTGCATGTGATTCAAATCCATTTAGGACTGGGAAGCAAACGCTAGGTCGCCTTACAAGAAACACACTCTGCTTTTGAGAATAGGGCACACATCTACTCTACTGTGTTTCCTATGGGGTCCAAACAGTGAGCTAGCTCAGAACAAAAGAACTGTGCTTCCTACACACACGGGCCATATCTAGTTCAATTCTGCTTAGGAAACTGACAAGAACAGTAGATCCTCTTCAGTCCAATACACTGTACTTGCTGGGAACAGACGCCAGTGCCATATGCACTTTGTATGACAATGGGAGCCCAATAGTGACTTTTCTTACCAGAAAAAACTCTTGCTTCTAGGACCTGAAACTGCATGTGATTCAAATCCATTTAGGACTGGGAAGCAAACGCTAGCTCGCCTTAGAAGAAACACACTCTGCTTTTGAGAAAAGAGCACTCTTCTACTCTACTGTGTTTCCTATGGGGTCCGAACAGTGAGCATGCTCAGAACAAAAGAACTGTGCTTCCTATACACATGGGCCATATCTAGTTCAACTCTGCTTAGGAAACTGACAAGAACAGTAGATACCCTTCAGTCCAATACACTGTACATGCTGGGAATAGACGCGAATTCTATTTGCACTGTGTACGGCATTGGGAGCGCAATAGTGACTTTTTTTTAGCAGAAAACAACTCTTGCTCGTAGGACCAGAAACTGCATGTGATTCAACTCCACTTAGGACTGGGAAACAAACGCTAGCTTGCCTTACAAGAAACAAGCTCTGCTTTTGAGAAAAGGGCACACTTCTACTCTACTGTGTTTCCTATAGGGCCAGAACAATGAGCTTGCTCAGACCAAAACAACTGTGCTTCCTACACACACGGGCCATATCTAGTTCAACTCTGCTTAGGAAACTGACGAGAACAGTAGCTCCTCTTCAGTCCAATACACTGTACTTGCTGGGAACAGACGCGAGTGCTATTTGCACTGTACAGCAATGGGAGCACAATAGTGACTCTTCTTACCAAAAAACAACTCTTGCTCGTATGAGCAGAAACTGCATGTGATTCAATTCCATTTAGGATTGGAAAAAAAACGCTAGCTCGCCTTACAAGAAACACACTCTGTTTTGAGAAAAGAGTACTCTTCTACTCTACTGTGTTTCCTATAGGGCCAGAACAGTGAGCTTGCTCAGAACAGAAGAAATGTGCTTCATACACACACGGGCCATATCTAGTTCAACTCTGCTTAGGAACCTGACAAGTACAGTAGATCCTCTTCAGTCCAATACACTGTACTTGCTGGGAACAGACGCAAGTGCTATTTGCACTGTGTATGTCAATGGGAGCGCAATAGTGACTTTCCTTACCAAAAAACAACTCTTGCTCATAGGACCAGAAACTGCATGTGATTCAACTCTATTTAGGACTGGGAAACAAACGCTAGCTCGCCTTACAAGAAACACACTCTGCTTTTGAGAAAAGAGCTGTCTTCTACTCTACTGTGTTTCCTACAGGGCCAGTACAGTGAGCTTGCTCAGAACAAAAGAACTGTGCTTCCTACACAAATGGCTATATCCAGTTCAATTCTGCTTAGGAAACTGACAAGAAAAGTAGCTCCTCTTCAGTCCAATACACTGTACTTGCTAGGAACAGACGCGAGTGCTATTTGCACCGTGTATGGCAATGGGAGCACAAAAGTGACTTTCCTTACCAGAAAACAACTCTTGCTCGTAGGAACTGAAACTGCATGTGATTCAACTCCATTTAGTACTGGGAAACAAACGCTAGCTCGCCTTACAAGAAACACACTCTGCTTTTGAGGAAAGAGCACTCTTCTACTCTACTGTGTTTCCTATAGGGACAGAACAGTGAGCTTGCTCAGAACAGAAGAAATGTGCTTCATACACACACGGGCCATATCTAGTTCAACTCTGCTTAGGAACCTGACAATAACAGTAGATCCTCTTCAGTCCAATACACTGTACATGCTGGGAACAAATGCCAGTGCTATTTGCCCTGTGTATGACAATGGGAGCCCAATAGTGACTTTCCTTTCCAGAAAACAACTCTTGCTCGTAGGACCAGAAACTGCATGAGATTCAACTCTGTTTCTGAGTGGGAAACAAACACTAGCTCGCCTTACAAGAAACACACTCTGCTTTTGAGAAAAGAGCACTCTTCTTCTCTACTATGTGTCCTATGGGTTCCGAATAGTGAGCTTGCTCAGAACAAAAGAACTGTGCTTCCTACGCACACGGGCCATATCTAGTTCAACTCTGCTTAGGAAACTGTCAAGAACAGTAGCTCCTCTTCAGTCCAATACACTATACTTCCTGGGAACAGACACAAGTGCTATTTGCACTGTGTATGACAATGGGAGCACAATAGTCACTTTTCTTACCAGAAAAAACTTTTGCTTGTAGGACCAGAAACTGCATGTGATTCAAATCCATTTAGGACTGGGAAGCAAACGCTAGGTCGCCTTACAAGAAACACACTCTGCTTTTGAGAATAGGGCACACATCTACTCTACTGTGTTTCCTATGGGGTCCAAACAGTGAGCTAGCTCAGAACAAAAGAACTGTGCTTCCTACACACACGGGCCATATCTAGTTCAATTCTGCTTAGGAAACTGACAAGAACAGTAGATCCTCTTCAGTCCAATACACTGTACTTGCTGGGAACAGACGCCAGTGCTATATGCACTTTGTATGACAATGGGAGCCCAATAGTGACTTTTCTTACCAGAAAAAACTCTTGCTTCTAGGACCAGAAACTGCATGTGATTCAAATCCATTTAGGACTGGGAAGCAAACGCTAGCTCGCCTTAGAAGAAACACACTCTGCTTTTGAGAAAAGAGCACTCTTCTACTCTACTGTGTTTCCTATGGGGTCCGAACAGTGAGCATGCTCAGAACAAAAGAACTGTGCTTCCTATACACACGGGCCATATCTAGCTCAACTCTGCTTAGGAAACTGACAAGAACAGTAGATACCCTTCAGTCCAATACACTGTACATGCTGGGAATAGACGCGAGTGCTATTTGCACTGTGTACGGCATTGGGAGCGCAATAGTGACTTTTTTTTAGCAGAAAACAACTCTTGCTCGTAGGACCAGAAACTGCATGTGATTCAACTCCACTTAGGACTGGGAAACAAACGCTAGCTTTCCTTACAAGAAACAAGCTCTGCATTTGAGAAAAGGGCACACTTCTACTCTACTGTGTTTCCTACAGGGCCAGAACAATGAGCTTGCTCAGACCAAAAGAACTGTGCTTCCTACACACACGGGCCATATCTAGTTCAACTCTGCTTAGGAAACTGACGAGAACAGTAGCCCCTCTTCAGTCCAATACACTGTACTTGCTGGGAACAGACGCGAGTGCTATTTGCACTGTACAGCAATGGGAGCACAATAGTGACTCTTCTTACCAAAAAACAACTCTTGCTCGTATGAGCAGAAACTGCATGTGATTCAATTCCATTTAGGATTGGAAAAAAAACGCTAGCTCGCCTTACAAGAAACACACTCTGTTTTGAGAAAAGAGTACTCTTCTACTCTACTGTGTTTCCTATAGGGCCAGAACAGTGAGCTTGCTCAGAACAGAAGAAATGTGCTTCATACACACACGGGCCATATCTAGTTCAACTCTGCTTAGGAACCTGACAAGAACAGTAGATCCTCTTCAGTCCAATACACTGTACATGCTGGGAACAAATGCCAGTGCTATTTGCCCTGTGTATGACAATGGGAGCCCAATAGTGACTTTCCTTACCAGAATACAACTCTTGCTCGTAGGACCAGAAACTGCATGAGATTCAACTCTGTTTCTGACTGGGAAACAAACAATAGCCAGCCTTACAAGAAACACACTCTGCTTTTGAGAAAAGAGCACTCTTCTTCTCTACTATGTGTCCTAAGGGTTCCGAACAGTGAGCTTGCTCAGAACAAAAGAACTGTGCTTCCTATGCACACGGGCCATATCTAGTTCAACTCTGCTTAGGAAACTGTCAAGAACAGTAGCTCCTCTTAAGTCCAATACACTGTACTTGCTGGGAACAGACGCGAGTGCTATTTGCACCGTGTATGGCAATGCGAGCACAATAGT
The DNA here is from genome assembly GCF_949786415.1 of Peromyscus eremicus. Lineage (NCBI taxonomy): Eukaryota > Metazoa > Chordata > Mammalia > Rodentia > Cricetidae > Peromyscus > Peromyscus eremicus. The sequence continues at coordinate 270,117 of NW_026734531.1, read as the reverse complement.
GACTTTCCTTACCAGAAAACAACTCTTGCTCGTAGGAACTGAAACTGCATGTGATTCAACTCTATTTAGGACTGGGAAACAAACGGTAGCTCGCCTTACAAGAAACACACTCTGCTTTTGAGAAAAGAGCTGTCTTCTACTCTACTGTGTTTCCTACAGGGCCAGTACAGTGAGCTTGCTCAGAACAAAAGAACTGTGCTTCCTACACAAATGGCTATATCCAGTTCAATTCTGCTTAGGAAACTGACAAGAAAAGTCGCTCCTCTTCAGTCCAATACACTGTACTTGCTAGGAACAGACGCGAGTGCTATTTGCACCGTGTATGGCAATGCGAGCACAATAGTGACTTTCCTTACCAGAAAACAACTCTTGCTCGTAGGAACTGAAACTGCATGTGATTCAACTCCATTTAGTACTGGGAAACAAACGCTAGCTCGCCTTACAAGAAACACACTCTGCTTTTGAGGAAAGAGCACTCTTCTACTCTACTGTGTTTCCTATAGGGCCAGAACAGTGAGCTTGCTCAGAACAAAGAACTGTGCTTCCTACACACATGGGCCATATCTAGTTCAACTCTGCTTAGGAAACCGACAAGAACAGTAGCTCCTCTTCAGTCCAATACACTGTACTTGCTGGGAACAGATGCTAGTGCTATTTGCACTGTGTATGGCAATGGGAGCGCAATAGTGACTTTCCTTACCAAAAAACAACTCTTGTTCGTAGGACCTGAAACTGCATGTGATTCAACTCCATTTAGGACTGGGAAACAAACGCTAGCTCGCCTTACAAAAAACACACTCTGCTTTTGAGGAAAGAGCACTGTTCTACTCTACTGTGTTTCCTATAGGGCCAGAACAGTGAGCATGCTGAGTACAAAAGAACTGTGCTTCCTACACACATGGGCCATATCTAGTTCAACTCTGCTTAGGAAACTGACAAAAACAGTAGCTCCTCTTCAGTCAAATACACTGTACTTGCTGGGAACAGACACGAGGGCTATTTGCACTGTGTATGGCAGTGGGAGCACAATTGTGACTCTTCTTACCAGAAAACAACTCTTGCTCGTAGGACCAGAATCTGCATGTGATTCAACTCCATTTAGGATTGGGAAACAAACGCTAGCTCGCCTTACAAGAAACACACTCTGCTTTGGATAAAAGAGCACTCTACCACTCTACTGTGTTTCCTGTGGGTTCCAAACAGTGAGCTTGCTCAGAACAAAAGAACTGTGCTTCCTACACATGGGTCATATCTAGTTCAACTCTGCTTAGGAAACTGAGAAGAACAGTAGCTCCTCTTCAGACCAATATACTGTACTTGCTGGAAACAGACGCGAGTGCTATTTGTACTGTGTATGGCAATGGGAGCACAATAGTGACTCTTCTTACCAGAAAACAACTCTTGCTCGTAGGACCAGAAACTGCATGTGATTCAACTCCATTTAAAATTGGGAAACAAATGCCAGCTCGCCTTACAAGAAACACACTCTGCTTTTGAGAATAGGGCACACACCTACTCTACTGTGTTTCCTATGGGGTCCAAACAGTGAGCTTGCTCAGAACAAATGAAATGTGCTTCCTACACACACGGGTCATATCTAGTTCAACTCTGATTAGGAAACTGACAAGAACAGTAGTTCCTCTTCAGTCCAATACACTATAGTTGCTGGGAACAGACACAAGTGCTATTTGCACTGTGTATGACAATGGGAGCGCAATAGTCACTTTTCTTACCAGAAAAAACTTTTGCTTGTAGGACCAGAAACTGCATGTGATTCAAATCCATTTAGGACTGGGAAGCAAACGCTAGCTCGCCTTACAAGAAACACACTCTGCTTTTGAGAATAGGGCACCCATCTACTCTACTGTGTTTCCTATGGGGTCCAAACAGTGAGCTTGCTCAGAACAAAAGAACTGTGCTTCCTACACACACGGGCCATATCTAGTTCAATTCTGCTTAGGAAACTGACAAGAACAGTAGATCCTCTTCAGTCCAATACACTGTACTTGCTGGGAACAGACGCCAGTGCTATTTGCACTTTGTATGACAATGGGAGCCCAATAGTGACTTTTCTTACCAGAAAAAACTCTCGCTTCTAGGACCAGAAACTGCATGTGATTCAAATCCATTAAGGACTGGGAAGCAAACGCTAGCTCGCCTTACAAGAAACACACTCTGCTTTTGAGAAAAGAGCACTCTTCTACTCTACTGTGTTTCCTATGGGGTCCGAACAGTGAGCATGCTCAGAACAAAAGAACTGTGCTTCCTATACACACGGGCCATATCTAGTTCAACTCTCCTTAGGAAACTGACAAGAACAGTAGATTCCCTTCAGTCCAATACACTGTACTTGCTGGGAATAGACGCGAGTGCTATTTGCACTGTGTACGGCATTGGGAGCGCAATAGTGACTCTTTTTACCAGAAAACAACTCTTGCTCGTAGGACCAGAAACTGCATGTGATTCAAATCCATTTAGGACAGGGAAACAAACGCTAGCTCGCCTTACAAGAAACACACTCTGTTTTGAGAAAAGAGTACTCTTCTACTCTACTGTGTTTCCTATAGGGCCAGAACAGTGAGCTTTTGAGTACAAAAGAACTGTGCTTCCTACACACATGGGCCATATCTAGTTCAACTCTGCTTAGGAAACTGACAAAAACAGTACCTCCTCTTCAGTCAAATACACTGTACTTGCTGGGAACAGACGCGAGGGCTATTTGCACTGTGTATGGCAATGGGAGCACAATAGCGACTCTTCTTACCAGAAAACAACTCTTGCTCGTAGGACCAGAATCTGCATGTGATTCAACTCCATTTAGGATTGGGAAACAAATGCTAGCTTGCCTTACAAGAAACACACTCTGCTTTTGAGAAAAAAGCACTCTACTACTCTACTGTGTTTTCTCTGTGGTCCGAACAGTGAGCGTGCTGAGAACAAAAGAACTGTGCTTCCTACACACACGGGCCATATCTAGTTCAACTCTGCTTAGGAAACTGACAAGAACTGTAGCTCCTCTTCAGACCAATAAACTGTACTTGCTGGAAACATACGCGAGTGCTATTTGTACTGTGTATGGCAATGGGAGCGCAATAGTGACTCTTTTTACCAGAAAACAACTCATGCTCGTAGGACCAGAAACTGCATGTGATTCAACTCCATTTAGGATTGGGAAACAAATGCCAGCTCGCCTTACAAGAAACACACTCTGCTATTGAGAATAGGGCACACATCTCCTCTACTGTGTTTCCTGTGGGTTCCAAACAGTGAGCTTGCTCAGAACAAAAGAACTGTGCTTCCTACACATGGGTCATATCTAGTTCAACTCTGCTTAGGAAACTGACAAGAACAGTAGCTCCTCTTCAGACCAATATACTGTACTTGCTGGAAACAGACGCGAGTGCTATTTGTACTGTGTATGGCAATGGGAGCACAATAGTGACTCTTCTTACCAGAAAACAACTCTTGCTCGTAGGACCAGAAATTGCATGAGATTCAACTCCATTTAAAATTGGGAAACAAATGCCAGCTCGCCTTACAAGAAACACACTCTGCTTTTGAGAATAGGGCACACACCTACTCTAATGTGTTTCCTATGGGGTCCAAACAGTGAGCTTGCTCAGAACAAATGAAATGTGCTTCCTACACACAAGGGTCATATCTAGTTCAACTCTGATTAGGAAACTGACAAGAACAGTAGCTCCTCTTCAGTCCAATACACTATACTTGCTGGGAACAGACACAAGTGCTATTTGCACTGTGTATGACAATGGGAGCGCAATAGTCACTTTTCTTACCAGAAAAAACTTTTGCTTGTAGGACCAGAAACTGCATGTGATTCAAATCCATTTAGGACTGGGAAGCAAACGCTAGCTCGCCTTACAAGAAACACACTCTGCTTTTTAGAATAGGGCACACATCTACTCTACTGTGTTTCCTATGGGGTCGAAACAGTGAGCTTGCTCAGAACAAAAGAACTGTGCTTCCTACACACACGGGCCATATCTAGTTCAATTCTGCTTAGGAAACTGAGAAGAACAGTAGCTCCTCTTCAGACCAATATACTGTACTTGCTGGAAACAGACGCGAGTGCTATTTGTACTGTGTATGGCAATGGGAGCACAATAGTGACTCTTCTTACCAGAAAACAACTCTTGCTCGTAGGACCAGAAACTGCATGTGATTCAACTCCATTTAAAATTGGGAAACAAATGCCAGCTCGCCTTACAAGAAACACACTCTGCTTTTGAGAATAGGGCACACACCTACTCTACTGTGTTTCCTATGGGGTCCAAACAGTGAGCTTGCTCAGAACAAATGAAATGTGCTTCCTACACACACGGGTCATATCTAGTTCAACTCTGATTAGGAAACTGACAAGAACAGTAGTTCCTCTTCAGTCCAATACACTATAGTTGCTGGGAACAGACACAAGTGCTATTTGCACTGTGTATGACAATGGGAGCGCAATAGTCACTTTTCTTACCAGAAAAAACTTTTGCTTGTAGGACCAGAAACTGCATGTGATTCAAATCCATTTAGGACTGGGAAGCAAACGCTAGCTCGCCTTACAAGAAACACACTCTGCTTTTGAGAATAGGGCACCCATCTACTCTACTGTGTTTCCTATGGGGTCCAAACAGTGAGCTTGCTCAGAACAAAAGAACTGTGCTTCCTACACACACGGGCCATATCTAGTTCAATTCTGCTTAGGAAACTGACAAGAACAGTAGATCCTCTTCAGTCCAATACACTGTACTTGCTGGGAACAGACGCCAGTGCTATTTGCACTTTGTATGACAATGGGAGCCCAATAGTGACTTTTCTTACCAGAAAAAACTCTCGCTTCTAGGACCAGAAACTGCATGTGATTCAAATCCATTAAGGACTGGGAAGCAAACGCTAGCTCGCCTTACAAGAAACACACTCTGCTTTTGAGAAAAGAGCACTCTTCTACTCTACTGTGTTTCCTATGGGGTCCGAACAGTGAGCATGCTCAGAACAAAAGAACTGTGCTTCCTATACACACGGGCCATATCTAGTTCAACTCTCCTTAGGAAACTGACAAGAACAGTAGATCCCCTTCAGTCCAATACACTGTACTTGCTGGGAATAGACGCGAGTGTTATTTGCACTGTGTACGGCATTGGGAGCGCAATAGTGACTCTTTTTACCAGAAAACAACTCTTGCTCGTAGGACCAGAAACTGCATGTGATTCAAATCCATTTAGGACAGGGAAACAAACGCTAGCTCGCCTTACAAGAAACACACTCTGTTTTGAGAAAAGAGTACTCTTCTACTCTACTGTGTTTCCTATAGGGACAGAACAGTGAGCTTGCTCAGAACAGAAGAAATGTGCTTCATACACACACGGGCCATATCTAGTTCAACTCTGCTTAGGAACCTGACAAGAACAGTAGATCCTCTTCAGTCCAATACACTGTACATGCTGGGAACAAATGCCAGTGCTATTTGCCCTGTGTATGGCAATGGGAGGTGACTTTCCTTTCCAGAAAACAACTCTTGCTCGTAGGACCAGAAACTGCATGAGATTCAACTCCGTTTCTGAGTGGGAAACAAACACTAGCTCGCCTTACAAGAAACACACTCTGCTTTTGAGAAAAGAGCACTCTTCTTCTCTACTATGTGTCCTATGAGTTCCGAACAGTGAGCTTGCTCAGAACAAAAGAACTGTGCTTCCTACGCACACGGGCCATATCTAGTTCAACTCTGCTTAGGAAACTGTCAAAAACAGTAGCTCCTCTTCAGTCCAATACACTGTACTTGCTGGGAACAGACACAAGTGCTATTTGCACTGTGTATGTCAATGGGAGCGCAATAGTGACTTTCCTTACCAGAAAACAACTCTTCCTCGTAGGACCAAAAACTGCATGTGATTCAACTCCATTTAGGACTGGGAAACAAACGCTAGCTCGCCTTACAAGAAACACACTCTGCTTTTGAGAAAAGAGCTGTCTTCTACTCTACTGTGTTTCCTACAGGGCCAGTACAGTGAGCTTGCTCAGAACAAAAGAACTGTGCTTCCTACACAAATGGCTATATCCAGTTCATTTCTGCTTAGGAAACTGACAAGAACAGTAACTCCTCTTCAGTCCAATACACTGTACTTGCTGGGAACAGACGCGAGTGCTATTTGCACTGTGTATGGCAATGGGAGCGCAATAGTGACTTTCCTTACCAAAAAACAACTCTTGCTCGTAGGACCTGAAACTGCATGTGATTCAACTCTATTTAGGACTGGGAAACAAACGCTAGCTCGCCTTACAAAAAACACAATCTGCTTTTGAGGAAAGAGCACTCTTCTACTCTACTGTGTTTCCTATAGGGCCAGAACAGTGAGCTTGCTCAGAACAAAGAACTGTGCCTCCTACACACATGGGCCATATCTAGTTCAACTCTGCTTATGAAACTGACAAGAACAGTAGTTCCTCTTCAGTCCAATACACTGTACTTGCTGGGAATAGACGCGAGTGCTATTTGCACTGTGTATGGCAATGGGAGCGCAATAGTGACTTTACTTACCAAAAAACAACTCTTGCTCGTAGGACCTGAAACTGCATGTGATTCAACTTCATTTAGGACTGGGAAACAAACGCTAGCTCGCCTTACAAAAAACACACTCTGCTTTTGAGGAAAGAGCACTCTTCTACTCTACTGTGTTTCCTATAGGGCCAGAACAGTGAGCTTGCTGAGTACAAAAGAACTGTGCTTCCTACACACATGGGCCATATCTAGTTCAACTCTGCTTAGGAAACTGACAAAAACAGTACCTCCTCTTCAGTCAAATACACTGTACTTGCTGGGAACAGACGCGAGGGCTATTTGCACTGTGTATGGCAATGGGAGCACAATAGCGACTCTTCTTACCAGAAAACAACTCTTGCTCGTAGGACCAGAATCTGCATGTGATTCAACTCCATTTAGGATTGGGAAACAAACGCTAGCTTGCCTTACAAGAAACACACTCTGCTTTTGAGAAAAAAGCACTCTACTACTCTACTGTGTTTTCTCTGTGGTCCGAACAGTGAGCGTGCTGGGAACAAAAGAACTGTGCTTCCTACACACACGGGCCATATCTAGTTCAACTCTGCTTAGGAAACTGACAAGAACTGTAGCTCCTCTTCAGACCAATAAACTGTACTTGCTGGAAACAAACGCGAGTGCTATTTGTACTGTGTATGGCAATGGGAGCGCAATAGTGACTCTTTTTACCAGAAAACAACTCATGCTCGTAGGACCAGAAACTGCATGTGATTCAACTCCATTTAGGATTGGGAAACAAATGCCAGCTCGCCTTACAAGAAACACACTCTGCTATTGAGAATAGGGCACACATCTCCTCTACTGTGTTTCCTGTGGGTTCCAAACAGTGAGCTTGCTCAGAACAAAAGAACTGTGCTTCCTACACATGGGTCATATCTAGTTCAACTCTGCTTAGGAAACTGACAAGAACAGTAGCTCCTCTTCAGACCAATATACTGTACTTGCTGGAAACAGACGCGAGTGCTATTTGTACTGTGTATGGCAATGGGAGCACAATAGTGACTCTTCTTACCAGAAAACAACTCTTGCTCGTAGGACCAGAAACTGCATGAGATTCAACTCCATTTAAAATTGGGAAACAAATGCCAGCTCGCCTTACAAGAAACACACTCTGCTTTTGAGAATAGGGCACACACCTACTCTAATGTGTTTCCTATGGGGTCCAAACAGTGAGCTTGCTCAGAACAAATGAAATGTGCTTCCTACACACAAGGGTCATATCTAGTTCAACTCTGATTAGGAAACTGACAAGAACAGTAGCTCCTCTTCAGTCCAATACACTATACTTGCTGGGAACAGACACAAGTGCTATTTGCACTGTGTATGACAATGGGAGCGCAATAGTCACTTTTCTTACCAGAAAAAACTCTTGCTTGTAGGACCAGAAACTGCATGTGATTCAAATCCATTTAGGACTGGGAAGCAAACGCTAGCTCGCCTTACAAGAAACACACTCTGCTTTTTAGAATAAGGCACACATCTACTCTACTGTGTTTCCTATGGGGTCGAAACAGTGAGCTTGCTCAGAACAAAAGAACTGTGCTTCCTACACACACGGGCCATATCTAGTTCAATTCTGCTTAGGAAACTGAAAAGAACAGTAGATCCTCTTCAGTCCAATACACTGTACTTGCTGGGAACAGACGCCAGTGCTATTTGCACCGTGTATGGCAAAAGGAGCACAATAGTGACTTTCCTTACCAGAAAACAACTCTTGCTCGTAGGACCAGAAACTGCATGAGATTCAACTCCGTTTCTGACTGGGAAACAAACAATAGCCAGCCTTACAAGAAACACACTCTGCTTTTGAGAAAAGAGCACTCTTCTACTCTACTGTATTTCCTATGGGGTCCGAAAAGTGAGCTTGCTCAGAACAAAAGAAATGTACTTCCTGCACACATGGCAATATCTAGTTCAATTCTGCTTGGGAAACAGACAAGAACAGTAGATCCTCTTCCGTGCAATACACTGTACATGCTGGGAAAAGAAGCCATTGCTATTTGCCCTGTGAATGACAATGGGAGCACAATAGTGACTCTTCTTACCAGAAAATATCTCTTGCTCGTAGAAACAGAAACTGCATGTGTTTCAACTCCATTTAGTACTTGGAAACAAACACTAGCTCGCCTTACAAGAAACACACTCTGCTTTTGAGAAAAGAGCACTCTGCTACTCTACTGTGTTTCCTATAGGGCCAGAACAGTGAGCTTACTCAGAACAAAAGAACTGTGCTTCCTACACACACGGGCTATATATAGTTCAACTCTGCATAGGAAACTGACAAGAACAGTAGATCCTCTTCAGTCCAATACACTGTACATGCTGGGAAAAGACGCAAGTGCTATTTGCCCTGTATATGACAATGCGAGCACAATAGTGACTCTTCTTACCAGAAAACCACTCTTGCTTGTAGGACCAGAAACTGCATGTGATTCAACTCCATTTAGGTCTGGGAAGCAAACGCTATCTAGCCTTACAAGAAACACACTCTGCTTTTGGGAAAAGAGCACTCAGTTTCCTATGGGGTCCGCACAGTGAGCTTGCTCAGAACAAAAGAGCTGTGCTTCCTATACACACGGGCCATATCTAGTTCAACTCTGCTTAGGAAACTGACAAGAACAGTAGCTCCTCTTCAGTCCAATAACTGTACTTGCTGGGAACAGACATGAGTGCTATTTGTACTGTGAATGGAAAAGGGAGCGCAATAGTGACTTTCCTTACCAGAAAACAATTCTTGCTCGTATGACCAAAAACTGCATGTGATTAAACTCCATTTATGGGTGGGAAACAAACGCTAGCTCACCTTACAAGAAACACACTCTGCTTTTGAGAAAAGAGCACTCTTCTACTCTACTGTGTTTCCTATGGGGTCCGAACAATTAGCTTGCTCAGAACAAAAGAACTGTGCTTCCTACACACACGGGCCATATCTAGTTCAACTCTACTTAGGAAAATGAAAAGAACAGTAGATCCTCTTCAGTCCAATACGCTGTACATGCTGGGTACAGACGCCAGTGCTATTTGCACTGTGTATGGCAATGGGAGCTCAATAGTGACTCTTCTTACCAGAAAACATCTCTTGCTCGTAGGACCAGAAACTGCATGTGATTCAACTCCATTTAGGATTGGGAAACAAACGCTAGCTCGCCTTACAAGAAACACACTCTGCTTTTGAAAAAAGAGCACTCTTCTACTCTACTGTGTTTCCTATGGGATCCAAACAGTGAGCTTGCTCAGAACAAAAGAACTGTGCTTCCTACACACACGGGCCATATCTAGTTCATATTTGTTTAGGAAACTGACAAGAACAGTAGCTCCTCATCAGTCCAATACACTGTACTTGCTGGGAACAGACGCGAGTGCTATTTGCACTGTGTATGGCAATGGGAGAGCAATAGTGACTTTCCTTACCAGAAAACAACTCTTGCTCTTAGGAACGGAAACTGCATGTGATTCAACTCCATTTAGGACTGGGAAACAACCTCTAGCTCGCCTTACAAGAAACACACTCTGCTTTTGAGGAAAGAGCACTCTTCTACTCTACTGTGTTTCCTATAGGGCCACAACAGTGAGCTTGCTGAGTACAAAAGAAATGTGCTTCCTACACACACGGGCCATATCTAGTTCAACTCTGCTTAGGAACCTGACAAGAACAGTAGATCCTCTTCAGTCCAATACACTGTACATGCTGGGTACAGAGGCCAGTGCTATTTGCCCTGAGTATGACAATGGGAGCACAATAGTGACTCTTATTACCAGAAAAAACTCTAGCTCGAAGAACCAGAAACTGCATGTGATTCAACTCCATTTAGGACTGCGAAACAAACGCTCGCTCGCCTTACAAGAAGCACACTCGGCTTTTGAGAAAAGAGCACTCTTCTACTCTACTGTGTTTCCTATAGGGCCAGAAAAGTGAGCTTGCTCAGAACAAAAGAACTGTGCTTCCTACACACATGGCCATATCTAGTTCAATTCTGCTTAGGAAACTGACAAGAACAGTAGATCCTCTTAAGTCCAATACACTGTACATGCTGTGTACAGACGCCAGTGCTATTTGCACTGTGTATGGCAATGGGAGAGCAATAGTGACTCTTCTTACCAGAAAACATCCCTTGCTCATAAGACCAGAAACTGCATGTGATTCAACTCCATTTAGGACTGGGAAACAAACGCTAGCTCGCCTTACAAGAAACACACTCTGCTTTTGAGAAAAGAGCACTCTTCTACTCTACTGTGTTTCCTATGGGGTCCAAACAGTGAGCTTGCTCAGAACAAAAGAACTGTGCGTCCTACATACACGGGCCATATCTAGTTCAATTCTGATTAGGAAACTGACAAGAACAGTAGATCCTCTTCAGTCCAATACACTGTACATGCTGGGAACAGACGCCAGTGCTATTTGCCCTGTTTATGACATTGGGAGGGCAATAGTGACTCTTCTTACCAGAAAACAACTCTTGCTTGTAGGACCAGAACCTGCATGTGATTCAACTCCATTTAGGACTGGGAAACAAATGCCAGCTCGCCTTACAAGAAACACACTCTGCTTTTGAGAAAAGAGCACTCTACTACTCTTCTGTGTTTCCTATGATGTCCGAACAGTGCGCTTGCTCAGAAAAAAAGAACTGTGCTTCCTACACACACGGGCCATATCTAGTTCATCTATGCTTTGGAAACTGACAACAACAGTAGCTCCTCTTCATTCCAATACACCGTACTTGCTGGGAACAGATGCGAGGGCTATTTGCATTGTGTATTTCAAAGGGAGCGCAATAGTGACACTTCTAACCAGAAAACAACATTTGCTCGTAGGACCAGGAACTGCATGTGTATTTCAACTCCATTTAGGACTGGGAAACAAGCGCTAGCTCGCCTTACAAGAAACACACTCTGCTTTTGAGAAAAGAGCACTCTTCTCTCTACTGTGTTTCCTATGGGGTTCGAAATGTGAGCTTGCTCAGAACAAAAGAACTGTGCTTCCTACATACACGGGCCATATTTTCTTCAATTCTGCTTAGGAAACTGACAAGAACAGTAGAACCTCTTCAGTCAAACAGACTGTACATGCTGGGAACAGACACCAGTGCTATTTGCCCTGTGTGTGACAATGGGAGCGCAATAGTGACTCTTCTTCCCAGAAAACAACTCTTGCTCGTAGGACCAGAAACTTCATGTGATTCAACTCCATTTAGGACTGGGAAACAAACGCTAGCTTGCCTTACAAGAAACACACTCTGCTTTTGAGGAAAGAGCACTCTTCTACTCTACTTTGTTTCCTATGGTGTCCGAACAGTGAGCTTGCCCAGAATAAATGAACTGTGCTTATACACACACGGGCCATATTTAGTTCAAGTCTGCTTAGGAAACTGACAAGAACAGTAGCTCCTCTTCAATCAAATACACTGTACTTGCTGAGAGCAGACGCGAGGGCTATTTGCACTGTGTATGGCAATGGGAGCGCAATAGTGACTCTTCTTACCAGAAAATAACTCTTGCTCTTAGGACAAGAAACTGCATGTGATTCAACTCCATTTAGGACTGGGAAGCAAACGCTGGGTCGCCTTACACTAAACACACTCGGCTTTTGAGAAAAGAGCCCTCATCTACTCTACTGTGTTTCCTATGGGGTCCGAACAGTGAGCTTGCTCAGAACAAAAGAACTGTGCTTCTTACACACACGGGCCATATCTAGTTCAACTCTGCTTAGGAAAATGATGAGAACAGTAGCTCCTCTTCAGTCCAATACACTGTACTTGCTGGGAACAGACACGAGTGCTTTTTGCACTGTGTACGGCAATGGGAGCACAATAGTGACTCTTCTTACAAGAAAACAACTCTTGCTCGTAGGACCAGAAACTGCATTTCATTCAATCCACTTAGGACTGGGAAACAACGCTAGCTCACCTTACAAGAAACACGCTCTGCTTTTGAGATAGGGCACACATCTACTCTACTGTGTTTCTTATGGGGTCCAAACAGTGAGCTTGCTCAGAACAAAAGAACTGTGCTTCCTACACACACAGGTCATACCTAGTTCAACTCTGCTTAGGAAACTGACAAAAACAGTAGCTCCTCTTCAGTCCAATACACTGTACTTGCTGGGAACAGACGCGAGGGCTATTTGTACTGTGTATGACAATGGGAGCATAATACTGACTCTTCTTACCAGAAAACAACTCTTGCTCGTAGGAACAGAAACTGCATGTGATTCAACTCCATTTAGGACTGGGAAACAAACGCTAGCTCGCCGTACAAGAAAACACTCTGCTTTGAGAAAAGAGCACTATTCTACTCTACTGTGTTTTTTATGGGGTTCGAACAGTGAGCTTGCTGAGAACAAAAGACTGTGCTTCCTACACACACGGGCCATATCTAGTTCAATTCTGCTTAGGAAACTGACAAGAACACTAGATCCTCTTCAGTGCAATACACTGTACATGCTGGGAAAAAAGCCAGTGCTATTTGCCCTGTGTATGACAATGGGAGCACAATAGTGACACTTCTTACCAGAAAACATCTCTTGCTCGTAGGAACAGAAACTGCATGTGATTCAACTCCATTTAGTACTTGGAAACAAACACTAGCTCGCCTTACAAGAAACACACTCTGCTTTTGAGAAAAGAGCACTCTGCTACTCTACCTTGTTTCCTATAGGGCCAGAACAGTGAGCTTGCTCAGAACAAAAGAACTGTGCTTCCTACACACACGGGCTATATCTAGTTCAACTCTGCATAGGAAACTGACAAGAACAGTAGATCCTCTTCAGTCCAATACACTGTACATGCTGGGAAAAGACGCAAGTGCTATTTGCCCTGTATATGACAATGCGAGTGCAATAGTGACTCTACTTACCAGAAAACCACTCTTGCTTGTAGGACCAGAAACTGCATGTGATTCAACTCCTTTAGGTCTGGGAAGCAAACGCTATCTAGCCTTACAAGAAACACAAATCTGCTTTGAGAAAAGAGCACTCAGTTACCTATGGGGTCCGCACAGTGAGCTTGCTCAGAACAAAAGAGCTGTGCTTCCTACACACATGGCCGTATCTAGTTCAATTCTGCTTAGGAAACTGACAAGAACAGTAGCTCCTCTTCAGTCCAATACCTGTACATGCTGGGAACAGACGCCAGTGCTATTTGCCCTGTGTATGACAATGGGAGCGCAATAGTGACTCTTCTTACCAGAAAACAACTCTTGCTCGTATGACCAGAAACTGCATGTGATTCAACTCCATTTAGAACTGGGAAACAAACGCTAGCTCGCCTTACAAGAAACACACTCTGCTTTTGAGAAAACAGCACTCTTCTACTCTACTGTGTTTCCTATGGGGTCCGAACAATTAGCTTGCTCAGAACAAAAGAACTGTGCTTCCTACACACACGGGCCATATCTAGTTCAACTCTACTTAGGAAAATGAAAAGAACAGTAGATCCTCTTCAGTCCAATACGCTGTACATGCTGGGTAAAGACGCCAGTGCTATTTGCACTGTGTATGGCAATGGGAGCACAATAGTGACACTTCTTACCAGAAAACATCTCTTGCTCGTAGGAACAGAAACTGCATGTGATTCAACTCCATTTAGTACTTGGAAACAAACACTAGCTCGCCTTACAAGAAACACACTCTGCTTTTGAGAAAAGAGCACTCTGCTACTCTACCTTGTTTCCTATAGGGACAGAACAGTGAGCTTGCTCAGAACAAAAGAACTGTGCTTCCTACACACACGGGCTATATCTAGTTCAACTCTGCATAGGAAACTGACAAGAACAGTAGATCCTCTTCAGTCCAATACACTGTACATGCTGGGAAAAGACGCAAGTGCTATTTGCCCTGTATATGACAATGCGAGTGCAATAGTGACTCTACTTACCAGAAAACCACTCTTGCTTGTAGGACCAGAAACTGCATGTGATTCAACTCCATTTAGGTCTGGGAAGCAAACGCTATCTAGCCTTACAAGAAACACAATCTGCTTTTGAGAAAAGAGCACTCAGTTACCTATGGGGTCCGCACAGTGAGCTTGCTCAGAACAAAAGAGCTGTGCTTCCTACACACATGGCCGTATCTAGTTCAATTCTGCTTAGGAAACTGACAAGAACAGTAGCTCCTCTTCAGTCCAATACACTGTACATGCTGGGAACAGACGCCAGTGCTATTTGCCCTGTGTATGACAATGGGAGCGCAATAGTGACTCTTCTTACCAGAAAACAACTCTTGCTCGTATGACCAGAAACTGCATGTGATTCAACTCCATTTAGGACTGGGAAACAAACGCTAGCTCGCCTTACAAGAAACACACTCTGCTTTTGAGAAAACAGCACTCTTCTACTCTACTGTGTTTCCTATGGGGTCCGAACAATTAGCTTGCTCAGAACAAAAGAACTGTGCTTCCTACACACACGGGCCATATCTAGTTCAACTCTACTTAGGAAAATGAAAAGAACAGTAGATCCTCTTCAGTCCAATACGCTGTACATGCTGGGTACAGACGCCAGTGCTATTTGCACTGTGTATGGCAATGGGAGCACAAAAGTGACTCTTCTTACCAGAAAACATCTCTTGCTCGTAGGACCAGAAACTGCATGTGATTCAACTCCATTTAGGATTGGGAAACAAACGCTAGCTCGCCTTACAAGAAACACACTCTGCTTTTGAGAAAAGAGCACTCTTCTACTCTACTGTGTTTCCTATGGGATCCAAACAGTGAGCTTGCTCAGAACAAAAGAACTGTGCTTCCTACACACGGGCCATATCTAGTTCATATTTGTTTAGGAAACTGACAAGAACAGTAGCTCCTCATCAGTCCAATACACTGTACTTGCTGGGAACAGATGCCAGTGCTATTTGCACTGTGTATGGCAATGGGAGAGCAATTGTGACTTTCCTTACCAGAAAACAACTCTTGCTCTCAGGAACGGAAACTGCATGTGATTCAACTCCATTTAGGACTGGGAAACAGACTCTAGCTCGCCTTACAAGAAACACACTCTGCTTTTGAGGAAAGAGCACTCTTCTACTCTACTGTGTTTCCTATAGGGCCACAACAGTGAGCTTGCTGAGTACAAAAGAAATGTGCTTCCTACACACATGGGCCATATCTAGTTCAACTCTGCTTAGGAACCTGACAAGAACAGTAGATCCTCTTCAGTCCAATACACTGTACATGCTGGGTACAGAGGCCAGTGCTATTTGCCCAGAGTATGACAATGAGAGCACAATAGTGACTCTTATTACCAGAAAAAAACTCTAGCTCGTAGAACCAGAAACTGCATGTGATTCAACTCCATTTAGGACTGCGAAACAAACGCTCGCTCGCCTTACAAGAAACACACTCGGCTTTTGAGAAAAGAGCACTCTTCTACTCTACTGTGTTTCCTATAGGGCCAGAAAAGTGAGCTTGCTCAGAACAAAAGAACTGTGCTTCCTACACACATGGCCATATCTAGTTCAATTCTGCTTAGGAAACTGACAAGAACAGTAGATCCTCTTAAGTCCAATACACTGTACATGCTGTGTACAGACGCCAGTGCTATTTGCACTGTGTATGGCAATGGGAGAGCAATAGTGACTCTTCTTACCAGAAAACATCCCTTGCTCATAAGACCAGAAACTGCATGTGATTCAACTCCATTTAGGACTGGGAAACAAACGCTAGCTCGCCTTACAAGAAACACACTCTGCTTTTGAGAAAAGAGCACTCTTCTACTCTACTGTGTTTCCTATGGGGTCCAAACAGTGAGCTTGCTCAGAACAAAAGAACTGTGCGTCCTAAATACATGGGCCATATCTAGTTCAATTCTGATTAGGAAACTGACAAGAACAGTAGATCCTCTTCATTCCAATACACTGTACTTGCTGGGAACAGACGCAAGTGCTATTTGTACTGTGTATGTCAATGGGAGCGCAATAGTGACTTTCCTTACCAGAAAAAAACTCTTGCTCGTAGGAACGGAAACTGCATGTGATTCAACTCCATTTAGGACTGGGAAACAAGCGCTAGCTCGCCTTACAAGAAACACACTCTGCTTTTGAGAAAAGAGCACTCTTCTCTCTACTGTGTTTCCTATGGGGTTCGAAATGTGAGCTTGCTCAGAACA
This sequence comes from Peromyscus eremicus, assembly GCF_949786415.1. NCBI lineage: Eukaryota > Metazoa > Chordata > Mammalia > Rodentia > Cricetidae > Peromyscus > Peromyscus eremicus. The sequence goes on along the minus strand of NW_026734531.1, from coordinate 253,454 downwards.
AAATAACTGTGCTTCCTACATACACGGGCCATATTTTCTTCAATTCTGCTTAGGAAACTGACAAGAACAGTAGAACCTCTTCAGTCCAACAGACTGTACATGCTGGGAACAGACACCAGTGCTATTTGCCCTGTGTGTGACAATGGGAGCGCAATAGTGACTCTTCTTACAAGAAAACAACTCTTGCTCGTAGGACCAGAAACTTCATGTGATTCAACTCCATTTTGGACTGGGAAACCAACGCTAGCTTGCCTTACAAGAAACACACTCTGCTTTTGAGGAAAGAGCACTCTTCTACTCTACTTTGTTTCCTATGGTGTCCGAACAGTGAGCTTGCCCAGAATAAATGAACTGTGCTTATACACACACGGGCCATATTTAGTTCAAGTCTGCTTAGGAAACTGACAAGAACAGTAGATCCTCTTCAATCAAATACACTGTACTTGCTGAGAGCAGACGCGAGTGCTATTTGCACTGTGTATGGCAATGGGAGCGCAATAGTGACTCTTCTTACCAGAAAATAACTCTTGCTCTTAGGACAAGAAACTGCATGTGATTCAACTCCATTTAGGACTGGGAAGCAAACGCTGGGTCGCCTTACACTAAACACACTCGGCTTTTGAGAAAAGAGCCCTCATCTACTCTACTGTGTTTCCTATGGGGTCCGAACAGTGAGCTTGCTCAGAACAAAAGAACTGTGCTTCCTACACACACGGGCCATATCTAGTTCAACTCTGCTTAGGAAAATGATGAGAACAGTAGCTCCTCTTCAGTCCAATACACTGTACTTACTGGGAACAGACGCGAGTGCTATTTGCACTGTGTTCGGCAATGGGAGCACAATAGTGACTCTTCTTACAAGAAAACAACTCTTGCTCGTAGGACCAGAAACTTCATGTGATTCAACTCCATTTAGGACTGGGAAACAAACGCTAGCTTGCCTTACAAGAAACACACTCTGCTTTTGAGGAAAGAGCACTCTTCTACTCTACTTTGTTTCCTATGGTGTCCGAACAGTGAGCTTGCTCAGAATAAATGAACTGTGCTTATACACACACGGGCCATATTTAGTTCAAGTCTGCTTAGGAAACTGACAAGAACAGTAGCTCCTCTTCAATCAAATACACTGTACTTGCTGAGAGCAGACGCGAGGGCTATTTGCACTGTGTATGGCAATGGGAGCGCAATAGTGACTCTTCTTACCAGAAAATAACTCTTGCTCTTAGGACAAGAAACTGCATGTGATTCAACTCCATTTAGGACTGGGAAGCAAACGCTGGGTCGCCTTACACTAAACACACTCGGCTTTTGAGAAAAGAGCCCTCATCTACTCTACTGTGTTTCCTATGGGGTCCGAACAGTGAGCTTGCTCAGAACAAAAGAACTGTGCTTCTTACACACACGGGCCATATCTAGTTCAACTCTGCTTAGGAAAATGATGAGAACAGTAGCTCCTCTTCAGTCCAATACACTGTACTTGCTGGGAACAGACACGAGTGCTTTTTGCACTGTGTACGGCAATGGGAGCACAATAGTGACTCTTCTTACAAGAAAACAACTCTTGCTCGTAGGACCAGAAACTGCATTTCATTCAATCCACTTAGGACTGGGAAACAAACGCTAGCTCACCTTACAAGAAACACGCTCTGCTTTTGAGAATAGGGCACACATCTACTCTACTGTGTTTCTTATGGGGTCCAAACAGTGAGCTTGCTCAGAACAAAAGAACTGTGCTTCCTACACACACAGGTCATACCTAGTTCAACTCTGCTTAGGAAACTGACAAAAACAGTAGCTCCTCTTCAGTCCAATACACTGTACTTGCTGGGAACAGACGCGAGGGCTATTTGCACTGTGTATGACAATGGGAGCATAATACTGACTCTTCTTACCAGAAAACAACTCTTGCTCGTAGGAACAGAAACTGCATGTGATTCAACTCCATTTAGGACTGGGAAACAAACGCTAGCTCGCCTTACAAGAAAAACACTCTGCTTTTGAGAAAAGAGCACTATTCTACTCTACCTTGTTTCCTATAGGGCCAGAACAGTGAGCTTGCTCAGAACAAAAGAACTGTGCTTCCTACACACACGGGCTATATCTAGTTCAACTCTGCATAGGAAACTGACAAGAACAGTAGATCCTCTTCAGTCCAATACACTGTACATGCTGGGAAAAGACGGAAGTGCTATTTGCCCTGTATATGACAATGCGAGTGCAATAGTGACTCTACTTACCAGAAAACCACTCTTGCTTGTAGGACCAGAAACTGCATGTGATTCAACTCCATTTAGGTCTGGGAAGCAAACGCTATCTAGCCTTACAAGAAACACAATCTGCTTTTGAGAAAAGAGCACTCAGTTACCTATGGGGTCCGCACAGTGAGCTTGCTCAGAACAAAAGAGCTGTGCTTCCTACACACATGGCCGTATCTAGTTCAATTCTGCTTAGGAAACTGACAAGAACAGTAGCTCCTCTTCAGTCCAATACACTGTACATGCTGGGAACAGACGCCAGTGCTATTTGCCCTGTGTATGACAATGGGAGCGCAATAGTGACTCTTCTTACCAGAAAACAACTCTTGCTCGTATGACCAGAAACTGCATGTGATTCAACTCCATTTAGGACTGGGAAACAAACGCTAGCTCGCCTTACAAGAAACACACTCTGCTTTTGAGAAAACAGCACTCTTCTACTCTACTGTGTTTCCTATGGGGTCCGAACAATTAGCTTGCTCAGAACAAAAGAACTGTGCTTCCTACACACACGGGCCATATCTAGTTCAACTCTACTTAGGAAAATGAAAAGAACAGTAGATCCTCTTCAGTCCAATACGCTGTACATGCTGGGTACAGACGCCAGTGCTATTTGCACTGTGTATGGCAATGGGAGCACAATAGTGACACTTCTTACCAGAAAACATCTCTTGCTCGTAGGAACAGAAACTGCATGTGATTCAACTCCATTTAGTACTTGGAAACAAACACTAGCTCGCCTTACAAGAAACACACTCTGCTTTTGAGAAAAGAGCACTCTGCTACTCTACCTTGTTTCCTATAGGGACAGAACAGTGAGCTTGCTCAGAACAAAAGAACTGTGCTTCCTACACACACGGGCTATATCTAGTTCAACTCTGCATAGGAAACTGACAAGAACAGTAGATCCTCTTCAGTCCAATACACTGTACATGCTGGGAAAAGACGCAAGTGCTATTTGCCCTGTATATGACAATGCGAGTGCAATAGTGACTCTACTTACCAGAAAACCACTCTTGCTTGTAGGACCAGAAACTGCATGTGATTCAACTCCATTTAGGTCTGGGAAGCAAACGCTATCTAGCCTTACAAGAAACACAATCTGCTTTTGAGAAAAGAGCACTCAGTTACCTATGGGGTCCGCACAGTGAGCTTGCTCAGAACAAAAGAGCTGTGCTTCCTACACACATGGCCGTATCTAGTTCAATTCTGCTTAGGAAACTGACAAGAACAGTAGCTCCTCTTCAGTCCAATACACTGTACATGCTGGGAACAGACGCCAGTGCTATTTGCCCTGTGTATGACAATGGGAGCGCAATAGTGACTCTTCTTACCAGTAAACAACTCTTGCTCGTATGACCAGAAACTGCATGTGATTCAACTCCATTTAGGACTGGGAAACAAACGCTAGCTCGCCTTACAAGAAACACACTCTGCTTTTGAGAAAACAGCACTCTTCTACTCTACTGTGTTTCCTATGGGGTCCGAACAATTAGCTTGCTCAGAACAAAAGAACTGTGCTTCCTACACACACGGGCCATATCTAGTTCAACTCTACTTAGGAAAATGAAAAGAACAGTAGATCCTCTTCAGTCCAATACGCTGTACATGCTGGGTACAGACGCCAGTGCTATTTGCACTGTGTATGGCAATGGGAGCACAATAGTGACTCTTCTTACCAGAAAACATCTCTTGCTCGTAGGACCAGAAACTGCATGTGATTCAACTCCATTTAGGATTGGGAAACAAACGCTAGCTCGCCTTACAAGAAACACACTCTGCTTTTGAGAAAAGAGCACTCTTCTACTCTACTGTGTTTCCTATGGGATCCAAACAGTGAGCTTGCTAAGAACAAAAGAACTGTGCTTCCTACACACGGGCCATATCTAGTTCATATTTGTTTAGGAAACTGACAAGAACAGTAGCTCCTCATCAGTCCAATACACTGTACTTGCTGGGAACAGATGCCAGTGCTATTTGCACTGTGTATGGCAATGGGAGAGCAATTGTGACTTTCCTTACCAGAAAACAACTCTTGCTCTTAGGAACGGAAACTGCATGTGATTCAACTCCATTTAGGACTGGGAAACAGACTCTAGCTCGCCTTACAAGAAACACACTCTGCTTTTGAGGAAAGAGCACTCTTCTACTCTACTGTGTTTCCTATAGGGCCACAACAGTGAGCTTGCTGAGTACAAAAGAAATGTGCTTCCTACACACATGGGCCATATCTAGTTCAACTCTGCTTAGGAACCTGACAAGAACAGTAGATCCTCTTCAGTCCAATACACTGTACATGCTGGGTACAGAGGCCAGTGCTATTTGCCCAGAGTATGACAATGAGAGCACAATAGTGACTCTTATTACCAGAAAAAAACTCTAGCTCGTAGAACCAGAAACTGCATGTGATTCAACTCCATTTAGGACTGCGAAACAAACGCTCGCTCGCCTTACAAGAAACACACTCGGCTTTTGAGAAAAGAGCACTCTTCTACTCTACTGTGTTTCCTATAGGGCCAGAAAAGTGAGCTTGCTCAGAACAAAAGAACTGTGCTTCCTACACACATGGCCATATCTAGTTCAATTCTGCTTAGGAAACTGACAAGAACAGTAGATCCTCTTAAGTCCAATACACTGTACATGCTGTGTACAGACGCCAGTGCTATTTGCACTGTGTATGGCAATGGGAGAGCAATAGTGACTCTTCTTACCAGAAAACATCCCTTGCTCATAAGACCAGAAACTGCATGTGATTCAACTCCATTTAGGACTGGGAAACAAACGCTAGCTCGCCTTACAAGAAACACACTCTGCTTTTGAGAAAAGAGCACTCTTCTACTCTACTGTGTTTCCTATGGGGTCCAAACAGTGAGCTTGCTCAGAACAAAAGAACTGTGCTTCTTACACACACGGGCCATATCTAGTTCAACTCTGCTTAGGAAAATGATGAGAACAGTAGCTCCTCTTCAGTCCAATACACTGTACTTGCTGGGAACAGACACGAGTGCTTTTTGCACTGTGTACGGCAATGGGAGCACAATAGTGACTCTTCTTACAAGAAAACAACTCTTGCTCGTAGGACCAGAAACTGCATTTCATTCAATCCACTTAGGACTGGGAAACAAACGCTAGCTCACCTTACAAGAAACACGCTCTGCTTTTGAGAATAGGGCACACATCTACTCTACTGTGTTTCTTATGGGGTCCAAACAGTGAGCTTGCTCAGAACAAAAGAACTGTGCTTCCTACACACACAGGTCATACCTAGTTCAACTCTGCTTAGGAAACTGACAAAAACAGTAGCTCCTCTTCAGTCCAATACACTGTACTTGCTGGGAACAGACGCGAGGGCTATTTGCACTGTGTATGACAATGGGAGCATAATACTGACTCTTCTTACCAGAAAACAACTCTTGCTCGTAGGAACAGAAACTGCATGTGATTCAACTCCATTTAGGACTGGGAAACAAACGCTAGCTCGCCTTACAAGAAAAACACTCTGCTTTTGAGAAAAGAGCACTATTCTACTCTACCTTGTTTCCTATAGGGCCAGAACAGTGAGCTTGCTCAGAACAAAAGAACTGTGCTTCCTACACACACGGGCTATATCTAGTTCAACTCTGCATAGGAAACTGACAAGAACAGTAGATCCTCTTCAGTCCAATACACTGTACATGCTGGGAAAAGACGGAAGTGCTATTTGCCCTGTATATGACAATGCGAGTGCAATAGTGACTCTACTTACCAGAAAACCACTCTTGCTTGTAGGACCAGAAACTGCATGTGATTCAACTCCATTTAGGTCTGGGAAGCAAACGCTATCTAGCCTTACAAGAAACACAATCTGCTTTTGAGAAAAGAGCACTCAGTTACCTATGGGGTCCGCACAGTGAGCTTGCTCAGAACAAAAGAGCTGTGCTTCCTACACACATGGCCGTATCTAGTTCAATTCTGCTTAGGAAACTGACAAGAACAGTAGCTCCTCTTCAGTCCAATACACTGTACATGCTGGGAACAGACGCCAGTGCTATTTGCCCTGTGTATGACAATGGGAGCGCAATAGTGACTCTTCTTACCAGAAAACAACTCTTGCTCGTATGACCAGAAACTGCATGTGATTCAACTCCATTTAGGACTGGGAAACAAACGCTAGCTCGCCTTACAAGAAACACACTCTGCTTTTGAGAAAACAGCACTCTTCTACTCTACTGTGTTTCCTATGGGGTCCGAACAATTAGCTTGCTCAGAACAAAAGAACTGTGCTTCCTACACACACGGGCCATATCTAGTTCAACTCTACTTAGGAAAATGAAAAGAACAGTAGATCCTCTTCAGTCCAATACGCTGTACATGCTGGGTACAGACGCCAGTGCTATTTGCACTGTGTATGGCAATGGGAGCACAATAGTGACACTTCTTACCAGAAAACATCTCTTGCTCGTAGGAACAGAAACTGCATGTGATTCAACTCCATTTAGTACTTGGAAACAAACACTAGCTCGCCTTACAAGAAACACACTCTGCTTTTGAGAAAAGAGCACTCTGCTACTCTACCTTGTTTCCTATAGGGCCAGAACAGTGAGCTTGCTCAGAACAAAAGAACTGTGCTTCCTACACACACGGGCTATATCTAGTTCAACTCTGCATAGGAAACTGACAAGAACAGTAGATCCTCTTCAGTCCAATACACTGTACATGCTGGGAAAAGACGCAAGTGCTATTTGCCCTGTATATGACAATGCGAGTGCAATAGTGACTCTACTTACCAGAAAACCACTCTTGCTTGTAGGACCAGAAACTGCATGTGATTCAACTCCATTTAGGTCTGGGAAGCAAACGCTATCTAGCCTTACAAGAAACACAATCTGCTTTTGAGAAAAGAGCACTCAGTTACCTATGGGGTCCGCACAGTGAGCTTGCTCAGAACAAAAGAGCTGTGCTTCCTACACACATGGCCGTATCTAGTTCAATTCTGCTTAGGAAACTGACAAGAACAGTAGCTCCTCTTCAGTCCAATACACTGTACATGCTGGGAACAGACGCCAGTGCTATTTGCCCTGTGTATGACAATGGGAGCGCAATAGTGACTCTTCTTACCAGTAAACAACTCTTGCTCGTATGACCAGAAACTGCATGTGATTCAACTCCATTTAGGACTGGGAAACAAACGCTAGCTCGCCTTACAAGAAACACACTCTGCTTTTGAGAAAACAGCACTCTTCTACTCTACTGTGTTTCCTATGGGGTCCGAACAATTAGCTTGCTCAGAACAAAAGAACTGTGCTTCCTACACACACGGGCCATATCTAGTTCAACTCTACTTAGGAAAATGAAAAGAACAGTAGATCCTCTTCAGTCCAATACGCTGTACATGCTGGGTACAGACGCCAGTGCTATTTGCACTGTGTATGGCAATGGGAGCACAATAGTGACTCTTCTTACCAGAAAACATCTCTTGCTCGTAGGACCAGAAACTGCATGTGATTCAACTCCATTTAGGATTGGGAAACAAACGCTAGCTCGCCTTACAAGAAACACACTCTGCTTTTGAGAAAAGAGCACTCTTCTACTCTACTGTGTTTCCTATGGGATCCAAACAGTGAGCTTGCTCAGAACAAAAGAACTGTGCTTCCTACACACGGGCCATATCTAGTTCATATTTGTTTAGGAAACTGACAAGAACAGTAGCTCCTCATCAGTCCAATACACTGTACTTGCTGGGAACAGATGCCAGTGCTATTTGCACTGTGTATGGCAATGGGAGAGCAATTGTGACTTTCCTTACCAGAAAACAACTCTTGCTCTTAGGAACGGAAACTGCATGTGATTCAACTCCATTTAGGACTGGGAAACAGACTCTAGCTCGCCTTACAAGAAACACACTCTGCTTTTGAGGAAAGAGCACTCTTCTACTCTACTGTGTTTCCTATAGGGCCACAACAGTGAGCTTGCTGAGTACAAAAGAAATGTGCTTCCTACACACATGGGCCATATCTAGTTCAACTCTGCTTAGGAACCTGACAAGAACAGTAGATCCTCTTCAGTCCAATACACTGTACATGCTGGGTACAGAGGCCAGTGCTATTTGCCCAGAGTATGACAATGAGAGCACAATAGTGACTCTTATTACCAGAAAAAAACTCTAGCTCGTAGAACCAGAAACTGCATGTGATTCAACTCCATTTATGACTGCGAAACAAACGCTCGCTCGCCTTACAAGAAACACACTCGGCTTTTGAGAAAAGAGCACTCTTCTACTCTACTGTGTTTCCTATAGGGCCAGAAAAGTGAGCTTGCTCAGAACAAAAGAACTGTGCTTCCTACACACATGGCCATATCTAGTTCAATTCTGCTTAGGAAACTGACAAGAACAGTAGATCCTCTTAAGTCCAATACACTGTACATGCTGTGTACAGACGCCAGTGCTATTTGCACTGTGTATGGCAATGGGAGCTCAATAGTGACTCTTCTTACCAGAAAACATCCCTTGCTCATAAGACCAGAAACTGCATGTGATTCAACTCCATTTAGGACTGGGAAACAAACGCTAGCTCGCCTTACAAGAAACACACTCTGCTTTTGAGAAAAGAGCACTCTTCTACTCTACTGTGTTTCCTATGGGGTCCAAACAGTGAGCTTGCTCAGAACAAAAGAACTGTGCGTCCTAAATACATGGGCCATATCTAGTTCAATTCTGATTAGGAAACTGACAAGAACAGTAGATCCTCTTCAGTACAATACACTGTACTTGCTGGGAACAGACGCAAGTGCTATTTGTACTGTGTATGTCAATGGGAGCGCAATAGTGACTTTCCTTACCAGAAAAAAACTCTTGCTCGTAGGAACGGAAACTGCATGTGATTCAACTCCATTTAGGACTGCGAAACAAAGGCTAGCTCGCCTAACAAAAAGCACACTCTGTTTTTGAGGAAAGAGCACTCTTCTACTCTACTGTGTTTCCTGTATGGCCAGAACAGTGAGCTTGCTGAGTACAAAAGAACTGTGCTTCCTACACACATGGGCCATATCTAGTTCAACTCTGCTTAGGAAACTTACAAGAACAGTAGCTCCTCTTCAGTCCAATACACTGTACTTGCTGGGAACAGATGTGAGGGCTATTTGCATTGTGTATGGCAAAGGGAGCGCAATAGTGACTCTTCTAACCAGAAAAGAGCTCTTGCTCGTAGGACGAGAAACTGCATGTGTATTTCAACTCCATTTATGACTGGGAAACAAATGCTAGCTCGCCTTACAAAAAACACACTCTGCTTTTGAGAAAAGAGCACTCTTCTACTCTACTGTGTTTTCTATGGGGTCCGAACAGTGAGCTTGCTGAGAACAAAAGAACTGTGCTTCCTACACACACGGGCCATATCTAGTTCAACTCTGCTTAGGAAACTGACAAGAACAGTAGCTCCTCTTCAGTCCAATACACTGTACTTGCTGGGAACAGACGCGAGGGCTATTTGCACTTTGTATGGCAAAGGGACCGCAATAGTGACTCTTCTTACCAGAAAACAACTCTTGCTCGTAGGACCAGAAACTGCACGTGTATTTCATCTCCATTTAGGACTGGGAAACAAAGTCTAGCTCGCCTTACAAGAAACAAACTCTGCTTTTGAGAAAAATGCACTCTTCTACTCTACTGTGTTTCCTATGGGGTTCGAAATGTGAGCTTGCTCAGAAGAAAAGAACTGTGCTTCCTACACAAACGGGCCATATCTAGTTCAACTCTGCTTAGGAAACTGACAAGAACAGTAGAACCTCTTCAGTCCAATAGAATGTACATGCAGGGAAGAGGCGCCAGTGCTATTTGCCCTGTGTGTGACAATGGGAGCACAATAGTGTCTCTTCTTACCAGAAAACAACTCTTGCTCGTATGACCAGAAACTGCATGTGACTCAACTCCATTTAGGACTGGGAAACCAACTCTAGGTCGCCTTACAAGAAACACACTCTGCTTTTGAGAAAAGAGCACTCTGCTACTCTACTGTGTTTCCTATGGGGTCCGAACAGTGAGCTTGCTCAGAACAAAAGAACTGTGCTTCCTACACACACGGGCCATATCTAGTTCAACTCTGCTTAGGAAACTGAAAAGAATAGTAGCTCCTCTTCAGTCCAATACACTGTAATTGATTGGAACAGACGCAAGTGTTATTTGTACTGTGTATGGCAATGGGAGCGCAATAGTGACTCTTCTTACCAAAAAATAACTCTACTCGTAGGACCAGAAACTGCATGTGATTCAAATTCATTTAAGACTGGGAAACAGAAGGTAGCTCGCCTTGCAAGAAACACACTCTGCTTTTGAGAAAAGAGCACTCTTCTTCTCTACTATGTGTCCTATGGGTTCCGAACAGTGAGCTTGCTCAGAACAAAAGAACTGTGCTTCCTACGCACTCGGCCCATATCTAGTTCAATTCTGCTTAGGAAACTGACAAGAACAGTAGATCCTCTTCAGTCCAATACACTGTACTTGCTGGGAACAGACGCAAGTGCTATTTGCACTGTGTATGTCAATGGGAGCGCAATAGTGACTTTCCTTACCAGAAAACAACTCTTGCTCAAAGGACCAAAAACTGCATGTGATTCAACTCCATTTAGGACTGGGAAGCAAACGCTAGGTCGCCTTACACTAAACACACTCGGCTTTTGAGAAAAGAGCACTCATCTACTCTACTGTGTTTCCTATGGTGTCCGAACAGTGAGCTTGCTCAGAACAAAAGAACTGTGCTTCTTACACACACGCGCCTTATCTAGTTCAACTCTGCTTAGGAAACTGACGAGAACAGTAGCTCCTCTTCAGTCCAATACACTGTACTTACTGGGAAGAGACGCGAGTGCTATTTGCACTGTGTACGGCAATCGGAGCACAATAGTGACTCTTCTTACAAGAAAACAACTCTTGCTCGTAGGACCAGAAACTGCATTTGATTCAATCCACTTAGGACTGGGAAACAAACGCTAGCTCACCTTACAAGAAACCCGCTCTGCTTTTGAGAATAGGGCACACATCTACTCTACTGTGTTTCCTATGGGGTCCAAACAGTGAGCTTGCTCAGAACAAAAGAACTGTGCTTCCTACACACACAGGTCATATCTAGTTCAACTCTGCTTAGGAAACTGACAAAAACAGTAGCTCCTCTTCAGTCCAATACACTGTACTTGCTTGGAACAGACGCGAGGGCTATTTGCACTGTGTATGGAAAAGGGAGCGCAATAGTGACTCTTCTTACCAGAAAACAACTCTTGCTCGTAGGACCAGAAACTGCATGTGTATTTCATCTCCATTTAGGACTGGGAAACAAACTTTAGCTCACCTTACAAGAAACACACTCTTCTTTTGAGAAAAATGCACTCTTCTACTCTACTGTGTTTCCTATGGGGTTAGAAATGTGAGCTTGCTCAGAACAAAAGAACTGTGCTTCCTACACACACGGGCCATATCTTGTTCAATTCTGCTTAGAAAACTGACAAGAACAGTAGAACCTCTTCAGTCCAATAGACTGTACATGCTGGGAAGAGACGCCAGTGCTATTTGCCCTGTGTGTGACAATGGGAGCACAATAGTGACTCTTCTTACCAGAAAACAACTCTTGCTCGTAGGACCAGAAACTGCATGTGACTCAACTCCATTTAGGACTGGGAAACAAATTCTAGCTCACCTTACAAGAAACACACTCTGCTTTTGAGAAAAGAGCACTCTCCTACTCTACTTTTTTCCTATGGGGTCTGAACAGTGAGCTTGCTCAGAACAAATGAACTGTGCTTCCTATACACACGGGCCATATCTAGTTCAACTCTGCTCAGGAAACTGACAAGAAGAGTATCTCCTCTTCAGTCCAATACACTGTACTTGATTGGAAGAGACACAAGTGCTATTTGTACTGTGTATGGCAATGGGAGCGCAATATTGACTCTTCTTACCAAAAAACAACTCTACTCTTAGGAACAGAAACTGCATGTGATTCAACTTCATTTACGACTGGGAAACAAACGCTAGATCGCCTTACAAGAAACACACTCTGCTTTTCAGAAAAGAGCACTCTTCTACACTACTGTGTTTTCTATGGGGTCCGAACAGTGAGCTTGCTGAGAACAAAAGAACTGTGCTTCCTACAAACACGGGCAATATCTAGTTCAACTCTGCTTAGGAAACTGACAAGAACAGTAGATCCACTTCAGTCCAATACACTGTACTTGCTGGGAACAGACGCGAGGGCTATTTGCACTGTGTATGGCAAAGGGAGCGCAATAGTGACTCTTCTTACCAGAAAACAACTCTTGCTCGTAGGACCAGAAACTGCATGTGTATTTCATCTCCATTTAGGACTGGGAAACAAACGGTGGCTCGCCTTAAAAGAAACACACTCTGCTTTTGAGAAAAATGCACTCTTCTACTCTACTGTGTTTGCAATGGGGTTCGAAATTTGAGCTTGCTCAGAACAAAAGAACTGTGCTTCCTACACACACGGGCCATATCTTGTTCAATTCTGCTTAGGAAACTGACAAGAACAGTAGAACCTTTTCAGTCAAATAGACTGTACATGCTGGGAAGAGACACCAGTGCTATTTGCCCTGTGTGTGACAATGGGAGCGCAATAGTTACTCTTCTTACCAGAAAACAACTCTTGCTCGTAGGACCAGAAACTGCATGTGATTCAACTCCATTTAGGACTGGGAAACAAACGCTAGATCGCCTTACAATAAACACACTCTGCTTTTGAGAAAAGAGCCCTCTTCTACTCTACTGTGTTTCCTAGGGGTCCGAACAGTGAGCTTGCTCAGAACAAAAGAACTGTGCTTCCTACACACACGGGCCATATCTAGTTCAACTCTGCTTAGGAAACTGACAAGAACAGTAGATCCTCTTCAGTCCAATACGCTGTACATGCTGGGTACAGACGCCAGTGCTATTTGCACTGTGTATGGCAATGGGAGCGCAATAGTGACTATTCTTACCAGAAAACAACTCTTGCTCGTAGGACCAGAAACTGCATGTGATTCAACTCCATTTAGGACTGGGAAACAAACACTAGCTCGCCTTACAAGAAACACACTCTGATTTTGAGAAAAGAGCACTCTTCTACTCTACTGTGTTTTCTATGGGGTCCAAACAGTGAGCTTGATCAGAACAAAAGAACTGTGCTTCCTACACACACGGGCCATATCTAGTTCAATTCTGCTTAGGAAACTGACAAGAACAGTAGCTCCTCTTCAGTCCAATACACTGTACTTGCTGGGAACAGACGTGAGTGCTATTTGCACTGTGTATGGCAAAGGGAGCATAATAGTGCCTTTCCTTACCAGAAAACAACTATTGCTCGTAGGAAAGAAAACTGCATGTGATTCAAATCCGTTTAGGACTGCAAAACAAACGCTAGCTCGCCTTACAAAAAACACACTCTGCTTTTAGGAAAGAGCACACTTCTACTCTACTGTGTTTCCTATAGGGCCAGAACAGTGAGCTTGCTGAGTACAAAAGAACTGTGCTTCCTACACACATGGGCCATATCTAGTTCAACTCTGCTTAGGAAACTGACAAGAACAGTAGATCCTCTTCAGTCCAATACACTGTACTTGCTGAGAACAGATACGAGGGCTATTTGCACTGTGTATGGCAAAGGGAGCACAATAGTGACTCTTCTTACCAGAAAACAACTCTTGTTCGTAGGACCAGAAACTGCATTTGTATTTCAACTCCATTTAGGACTATGAAACAAACGCTAGCTGGCCTTACAAGAAACACACTCTGCTTTTGAGAAAAATGCACTCTTCTACTCTACTGTGTTTCCTATGGGGTCCGAACAGTGAGCTTGCTCAGAACAAATGAACTGTGCTTCCTACACACACGGGCCATATCTAGTTCAAGTCTGCTTAGGAAACTGACAAGAACAGTAGCTCCTCATCAGTCCAATACACTGTACTTACTGGGAACAGACGCGAGTGCTATTTGCACTGTGTATGGCAATGGGAGCACAATAGTGACTCTTCTTACAAGAAAACAACTCTTGCTCATAGGACCAGAAACTGCATTTGATTCAATCCACTTAGGACTGGGAAACAAACGCTAGCTCGCCTTACAAGAAACACACTCTGCTTTTGAGAATAGGGCACACATCTACTCTACTGTGTTTCCTATGGTGTCCAAACAGTGAGCTTGCTCAGAACAAAAGAACTGTGCTTCCTACACACACAGGTCATATCTAGTTCAACTCAGCTTAGGAAACTGACAAAAACAGTAGCTCCTCTTCAGTCCAATACACTGTACTTGCTGGGAACAGACGCGAGGGCTATTTGCACTGTGTATGACAATGGGAGCACAATAGTGACTCTTCTTACCAGAAAACAACTCTTGCTCGTAGGACCAGAAACTGCATGTGATTCAACTCCATTTAGGACTGGGAAACAAACGCTAGCTCGCCTTACAAGAAACACACTCTGCTTTTGAGAAAAGAGCACTCTTCTATTCTACTGTGTTTTTTATGGGGTCCGAACAGTGAGCTTGCTGAGAACAAAAGAACTGTGCTTCCTACACACACGGGCCATATCTAGTTCAACTCTGCTTAGGAAACTGACAAGAACAGTAGATCCTCTTCAGTCCAATACGCTGTACATGCTGGGTACAGACACCAGTGCTATTTGCACTGTGTATGGCAATGGGAGCGCAATAGTGACTCTTCTTACCAGAAAACAACTCTTGCTCGTAGGACCAGAAACTGCATGTGATTCAACTCCATTTAGGACTGGGAAACAAACGCTAGCTCGCCTTACAAGAAACACACTCTGATTTTGAGAAAAGAGCACTCTTCTACTCTACTGTGTTTTCTATGGGGTCCAAACAGTGAGCTTGCTCAGAACAAAAGAACTGTGCTTCCTACACACACGGGCCATATCTAGTTCAATTCTGCTTAGGAAACTGACAAGAACAGTAGCTCCTCTTCAGTCCAATACACTGTACGTGCTGGGAACAGAAGTGAGTGCTATTTGCACTGTGTATGGCAAAGGGAGCACAATAGTGCCTTTCCTTGCCAGAAAACAACTATTGCTCGTAGGAACGGAAACTGCATGTGATTCAAATCCATTTAGGACTGCAAAACAAACGCTAGCTCGCCTTACAAAAAACACACTCTGCTTTTGAGGAAAGAGCACACTTCTACTCTACTGTGTTTCCTATAGGGCCAAAACAGTGAGCTTGCTGAGTACAAAAGAACTGTGCTTCCTACACACATGGGCCATATCTAGTTCAACTCTGCTTAGGAAACTGACAAGAACAGTAGATCCTCTTCAGTCCAATACACTGTACTTGCTGAGAACAGACGCGAGGGCTATTTGCACTGTGTATGGCAAAGGGAGCACAATAGTGACTCTTCTTACCAGAAAACAACTCTTGTTCGTAGGACCAGAAACTGCATGTGTATTTCAACTCCATTTAGGACTGGGAAACAAACGCTAGCTGGCCTTACAAGAAACACACTCTGCTTTTGAGAAAAATGCACTCTTCTACTCTACTGTGTTTCCTATGGGATCCAAACAGTGAGCTTGCTCAGAACAAATGAATTGTGCTTCCTACACACACGGGCCATATCTAGTTCAAGTCTGCTTAGGAAACTGACAAGAACAGTAGCTCCTCATCAGTCCAATACACTGTACTTACTGGGAACAGACGCGAGTGCTATTTGCACTGTGTACGGCAATGGGAGCACAATAGTGACTCTTCTTACAAGAAAACAACTCTTGCTCATAGGACCAGAAACTGCATTTGATTCAATCCACTTAGGACTGGGAAACAAACGCTAGCTCGCCTTACAAGAAACACGCTCTGCTTTGAGAATAGGGCACACATCTACTCTACTGTGTTTCCTATGGGGTCCAAACAGTGAGCTTGCTCAGAACAAAAGAACTGTGCTTCCTACACACACAGGTCATATCTAGTTCAACTCAGCTTAGGAAACTGAAAAAACAGTAGCTCCTCTTCAGTCCAATACACTGTACTTGCTGGGAACAGACGCGAGTGCTATTTGCCCTGTGTATGACAATGGGGGCACAATAGTGACTCTTCTTACCAGAAAACAACTCTTGCTCGTAGGACCAGAAACTGCATGTGATTCAACTCCATTTAGGACTGGGAAACAAACGCTAGCTCGCCTTACAAGAAACACACTCTGCTTTTGAGAAAAGAGCACTCTAATCTACTGTGTTTCCTACGGGGTCCAAACAGTGAGCTTGCTGAGAACAAAAGAACTGTGCTTCCTAAACACACGGGCCATATCTAGTTCAACTCTGCTTAGGAACCTGACTAGAAAAGTAGCTCCTCTTCAGTCCAATACACTGTACATGCTGGGAACAGACGCCAGTGCTATTTGCCCTGTGTATGACAATGGGAGCGCAATATTGACTCTTCTTAGCAGAAAACTACTCTTGCTCGTAGGACCAGAAACTGGATGTGATTCAACTCCATTTAGCATTGAGAAACAAACGCTAGCTCGCCTTACAAGAAACACACTCTGCTTTTGAGAAAAGAGCACTCTTCTACTCTACTGTGTTTCCTATGGGATCCAAACAGTGAGATTGCTCAGAACAAAGGAACTGTGCTTCCTACACACACGAACATATCTAGTTCAAATTTGCTTAGGAAACTGACAAGAACAGTAGCTCCTCTTCAGTCCAATACACTGTACTTGCTGGGAACAGATGCGAGTGCCATTTGCACTGTGTATGGCAATGGGAGCGCAATAGTGACAATCCTTACCAGAAAACAACTCTTGCTCGTAGGACCAGAAACTGCATGTGATTCAACTCCATTTAAGACTGGGAAACATATGCTAGCTCGCCTTACAAGAAACACACTCTGCTTTTGAGAAAAGAGCACTCTTCTACTCTACTGTGTTTCCTATAGGGCCAGAACAGTGAGCTTGCTAAGAACAAAAGAACTTTGCTTCCTACACACACGGGCCATATCTAGTTCAATTCTGCTTAGGAAACTGACAAGAACAGTAGATCCTCTTCAGTCCAATACAATGTACATGCTGTGTACAGACGCCAGTGCTATTTGCACTGTGTATGGCAATGGGAGCGCAATAGCGACTCTTCTTACCAGAAAACATCCCTTGCTCGTAGGAATAGAAACTGCATGTGATTCAACTCCATGTAGGACTGGGAAACAAACGCTAGCTCGCCATACAAGAAACACACACTACTTTTGAGAAAAGAGCACTCTTCTACTCTACTGTTTTTCCTATGGGGTCCAAACAGTGAGCTTGCTCAGAACAAAAGAACTGTGCTTCCTACACACACGGGCCATATCTAGTTCAACTCTGCTTAGGAAACAGAAAAGAACAGTAGATCCTCTTCAGTCCAATACGCTGTACATGCTGGGTACAGACGCCGGTGCTATTTGCAGTGTATGGCAATGGGAGCGCAATAGTGACTCTTATTACCAGAAAACAACTCTTGCTCGTATGACCAGAAACTGCATGTGATTCATCTCCATTTAGGACTGCAAAACAAACGCTAGCTTGCCTTACAAGAAACACACTCTGCTTTTGAGAAAAGAGTACTCTTCTACTCTACTGTGTTTCCTATGGGGTCCAAAGAGTGAGCTTGCTCAGAACAAAAGAACTGTGCTTCCTACACACACGGGCCACATGTAGGTCAAATTTGCTTAGGAAACTGACAAGAACAGTAGCTCCTCTTCAGTCAAATACACTGTACTTGCTGGGAACAGTCGCAAGTGCTATTTGCACTGTGTATGGCAATGCGAGCGCAGTAGTGACTTTCCTTACCAGAAAACAACTCTTGCTCGTAGGAACGGAAACTGCATGTGATTCAACTCCATTTAGGACTGGGAAACAAACTCTAGCTCGCCTTACAAGAAGCACACTCTGCTTTGGAGGAAAGAGCACTCTTCTACTCTACTGTGTTTCCTATAGGGCCAGAACAGTGAGCTTGCTGAGTACAAAAGAACTGTGCTTCCTACACACACGGGCCATATCTAGTTCAACTCTGCTTAGGAAACTGACAAGAACAGTAGATCCTCTTTAGTCCAATACACTGTACATGCTGGGGACAGAGGCCAGTGCTATTTGCCCTGAGTATGACAATGGGAGCGCAATAGTGACTCTTATTACCAGAATAAACTCTTGCTCCTAGGACCAGAAACTGCATGTGATTCAACTCCATTTAGGACTGGGAAACAAACGCTAGCTCGCCTTACAAGAAACACATTCTGCTTTTGAGAAAAGCGCACTCTTCTACTCAGTGTTTTCTATAGGGCCAGAAAGTGAGCTGGCTCACAACAAAAGAATTGTGCTTCCTACACACACGGCCATATCTAGTTCAATTCTGCTTAGGAAACTGACAAGAACAGTAGATCCTCTTCAGTCCAATTCACTGTACATGCTGGGAACAGACGCCAGTGCTATTTGCCCTGTGTGTGACATTGGGAGCGCAGTAGTGACTCTTCTTACCAGAAAACAACTCTTGCTCGTAGGACCAGAAACTGCATGGGATTCAACTCCATTTCTGACTGGGAAACGAACATTTGCTCGCCTTACAAGAAACACAATCTGCTTTTGAGAAAAGGGCACTTTTCTACTCTACTGTGTTTCCTATGGGGTCCGAACAGTGAGCATGCTCAGAACAAATGAACTGTGCTTCCTACTCACATGGGCCATATCTAGCTCAACTCTGCTTAGGAAACTGAAAAGAACAGTAGCTCTTCTTCAGTCCAATACACTGTACTTGCTGGGAACAAACACAAGTGCTATTTGCACTGTTTATGGCAAAGGGAGCGCAATAGTGACACTTCTTACAAGAAAACAACCCTTGCTCATAGGAATAGTAGCTGCATGTTATTCAACTCCATTTAGAACTGGGAAACAAACGTTAGCTTGCCTTACAAGAAACACACTCTGCTTTTGAGAAAAGAGCACTCTTCTAGTCTACTGTGATTCCTATAGGGCCAGAACAGTGAGCTTGCTCAGAAAAAAAGAACTGTGCTTCCTACCCACACGGGCCATATCTAGTTCAACTCTGCTTAGGGAAACTGACAAGAACAGTAGCTCCTCTTCAGTCCAATACACTGTACTTGCTGGGAACAGACATGAGAGCTATTTGCACTGTGTATGGCAATGGGAGAGCAATAGTGACTCTTATAACCAGAAAACAACTCTTGCTCGTAGGACCAGAAACTGCATGAGATTCAACTCCATTTCTGACTGGGAAACAAACACTTGCTCGATTTACAAGAAATACACTGTGCTTTTGAGAAAATGGCACTCTTCTACTCTACTGTGTTTCCTATGGGGTCCAAACAGTGAGCTTGCTCAGAACAAAAGAACTGTGCTTCCTACACACACGGGCCATATCTAGTTCAACTCTGCTTAGAAATCTGACAAGAACATTACCTCCTCTTCAGTCCAATACACTGTACTTGCTGGAAGCAGAAGCGAGTGCTCTTTGCACTGTGTATGGCAATGGGAGTGCAATAGTGACTCTTCTTACCAGAAAACTAATCTTGCATGTAGGAAAAGATACTGCATGTGATTCATCTCCATTTAGGACTGGGAAACAAACGCTAGCTCGGCTTAGAAGAAACACACTCTGCTTTTGAGAAAAGAGCACTCTTCCTCTCTACTGTGTTTCCTATAGGGCCAGAACAGTGAGCTTGCTCAGAAACAAAGAACTGTGCTTCCTACACACACGGGCCATATCTAGTTCAACTCTCCTTAGGAAACTGACAAGGAGAGAAGCTCCTCTTCAGTCCAATACACTATACATGCTGGGAACAGACGCGAGTGCTATTTGCACTGTGTATGGCAATGGGAGCGCAATAGTGACTTTCCTTACCAGAAAACAACTCTTGCTCATAGGACCAAAAACTGCATGTGATTCAACTTCATTTAGGACTGGGAAACAATCACTAGCTCGCCTTACAAGAAACACACTCTGCTTTTGAGAAAAGAGCACTCTTCTACTCAGTGTTATCTATAGGGCCAGAAAGTGAGCTGGCTGACAACAAAAGAATTGTGCTTCCTACACACACGGGCCATATCTAGTTCAACTCTGCTTAGGAAATTGACAAGAACAGTAGCTCCTCTTCAGTCCAATACACTGTACTTGCTGGAACAGACGTGAGTGCTATTTGCACTGTGTATGGCAATGGGAGCACAATAGTGACTCTTCTTACCAGAAAACAACTCTTGCTCCTAGGACCAGTAACTGCATGTGATTCAACTCCATTTCTGACTGGGAAACAAACGCTAGCTCGCCTTACAAGAAACACACTCTGCCTTTGAAAAAAGGGCACTCTTCTGCTCTACTTTGTTTCCTATGGGGTCCGAACAGTGAACTTGCTCAGAACAAAAGAACTGTGCTTCCTACACACACGGGCCTTATCTAGTTCAACTCTGCTTAGGAAACTGACAAGAACAGTAGCTCCTCTTCAGTCAAATACACTGTACTTGCTTGGAACAGACCCGAGTGCTATTTGCACTATGTATCTCAATGGGAGCGCAATAGTGACTCTTATTACAGGAAAACAACTCTTGCTCGTAGGACCAGAAACTGCATGTGATTCAACTCCATTTAGGACTGGGAAACAAAGGCTAGCTCGCCTTAAAAGAAACACACTCTGCTTTTGAGAAAAGAGCACTCTTTTACTCAGTGTTTTCTATAGGGCCAGAAAGTGAGCTGGCTCACAACAAAAGAATTGTGCTTCCTACACACACGGCCATATCTAGTTCAATTCTGCTTAGGAAACTGACAAGAACAGTAGATCCTCTTCAGTCCAATACACTGTACATGCTGGGAACAGACGCCAGTGCTATTTGCCCTGTGTGTGACAATGGGAGCGCAGTAGTGACTCTCTTACCAGAAAACAACTCTTGCTCGTAGGACCAGAAACTGCATGGGATTCAACTCCATTTCTGACTGGGAAACAAACACTTGCTCGCCTTACAAGAAACACACTCTGCTTTTGAGAAAAGGGCACTCTTCTACTCTACTGTGTTTCCTATGGGGTCTGAACAGTGAGCTTGCTCAGAACAAAAGAACTGTGCTTCCTACACACACGGGCCATATCTAGTTCAACTCTGCTTAGGAAAATGACAAGAACAGTAGCTCCTCTTCAGTCCAATACACTGTACTTGCTGGAAGCAGAAGCTAGTGCTATTTGCAGTGTTTATGGCAATGGGTGCGCAATAGTGACTCTTCTTAACAGAAAACAACTCTTGCTAGTAGGACCAGATACTGCATGGGATTCATCTCCATTTAGGTCTGTGAAACAAACGCTAGTTCGCCTTACAAGAAACACAATTTGCTTTTGAGAAAAGAGCACTTTTCTACTCTACTGTGTTTCCTATGGGGTCCGAACTGTGAGCATGCTCAGAACAAATGAACTGTGCTTCCTACTCACATGGGCCATATCTAGTGCAACTCTGCTTCGGAAATTGACAAGAACAGTAGCTCTTCTTCAGTCCAATACAATGTACTTGCTGGGAACAAACACAAGTGCTATTTGCACTGTTTATGGCAATGGAAGCGCAATAGTGACACTTCTTACCAGAAAACAACTCTTGCTCGTAGGAATAGTAGCTGCATGTTATTCAACTCCATTTAGAACTGGGAAACAAACGTTAGCTTGCCTTACAAGAAACACACTCTGCTTTTGAGAAAAGAGCACTCTTCTAGTCTACTGTGTTTCCTATAGGGCCAGAACAGTGAGCTTGCTCAGAACAAAAGAACTGTGCTTCCTACCCACACGGGCCATATCTAGTTCAACTCTGCTTAGGAAACTGACAAGAACAGTAGCTCCTCTTCAGTCCAATACACTGTACTTGCTGGGAACAGACATGAGAGCTATTTGCGCTGTGTATGGCAATGGGAGAACAATAGTGACTCTTCTTACCAGAAAACAACTCTTGCTCGTAGGACCAGAAACTGTATGGGATTCAACTCCATTTCTGACTGGGAAACAAACACTTGCTCGATTTACAAGAAATACACTCTGCTTTTGAGAAAAGGGCACTCTTCTACTCTACTGTGTTTCCTATGGGGTCCGAAAAGTGAGCTTGCTCAGAACAAAAGAACTGTGCTTCCTACACACACGGGCCATACCTAGTTCAACTCTGCTTAGAAAACTGACAAGAACATTAGCTCCTCTTCAGTCCAATACACTGTACTTGCTGGAAGCAGAAGCTAGTGCTATTTGCACTGTGTATGGCAAGGGTGCGCAATAGTGACTCTTCTTACCAGAAAACAACTCTTGCTCGTATGACCAGAAACTGCATGTGATTCATCTCCATTTAGGACTGCGAAACAAACGCTACCTCGCCTTACAAGAAACACACTCTGCTTTTGAGAAAAGAGCACTCTTCTACTCTACTGTGTTTCCTATGGGATCAAAAGAGTGAGCTTGCTCAGAACAAAAGAACTGTGCTTCCTACACACATGGGCCATATCTAGTTCAAATTTGCTTAGGAAACTGACAAGAACAGTAGCTCCTCTTCAGTCCAATACACTGTACTTGCTGGGAACACACTGTGTATGGCACAGTGTATGGCAATGGGAGCGCAATAGTGACTTTCCTTACCAGAAAACAACTCTTGCTCGTAGGAGCGGAAACTGCATGTGATTCAACTCCATTTAGGATTGGGAAACAAACTCTAGCTCGCCTTACAAGAAGCACACTCTGCTTTGGAGGAAAGAGCACTCTTCTACTCTACTGTGTTTCCTATAGGGCCAGAACAGTGAGCTTGCTGAGTACAAAAGAACTGTGCTTCCTACACACACGGGCCATACCTAGTTCAACTCTGCTTAGGAACCTGACAAGATCAGCAGATCCTCTTTAATCCAATACACTGTACATGCTGGGAACAGAGGCCATTGCTCTTTGCCCTGAGTATGACAATGGGAGCGCAATAGTGACTCTTGTAACCAGAAAACAACTCTTGCTCGTAGGACCAGAAACTGCATGTGTATTTCAACTCCATTTAGGACTGGGAAACAAACGCTAGCTCACCTTACAAGAAACACACTCTGCTTTTGAGAAAAGAGCAATCTTCTACTCAACTGTGTTTTCTATGGGGTCCGAACAGTGAGCTTTCTGAGAACAAAAGAACTGTGCTTCCTACACACACAGGCCATATCTAGTTCAACTCTGCTTAGGAAACTGACAAGAACAGTAGCTCCTCTTCAGTCCAATACACTGTACTTGCTGGGAACAGACGCGAGGGCTATTTGCACTGTGTATGACAATGGGAGCACAATAGTGACTCTTCTTACCAGAAAACAACTCTTGCTTGTAGGACCAGAAACTGCATGTGATTCAACTCCATTTAGGACTGGGAAACAAACGCTAGCTCGCCTTACAAGAAACACACTCTGCTTTTGAGAAAAGAGCACTCTTCTATTCTACTGTGTTTTTTATGGGGTCCGAACAGTGAGCTTGCTGAGAACAAAAGAACTGTGCTTCCTACACACACGGGCCATATCTAGTTCAACTCTGCTTAGGAACCTGACTAGAAAAGTAGCTCCTCTTCAGTCCAATACACTGTACATGCTGGGAACAGACGCCAGTGCTATTTGCCCTGTGTATGACAATGGGAGCGCAACATTGACTCTTCTTAGCAGAAAACTACTCTTGCTCGTAGGACCAGAAACTGCATGTGATTCAAATCCATTTAGGACTGCAAAACAAAGGCTAGCTCGCCTTACAAAAAACACACTCTGCTTTTGAGGAAAGAGCACACTTCTACTCTACTGTGTTTCCTATAGGGCCAGAACAGTGAGCTTGCTGAGTACAAAAGAACTGTGCTTCCTACACACATGGGCCATATCTAGTTCAACTCTGCTTAGGAACCTGACTAGAAAAGTAGCTCCTCTTCAGTCCAATACACTGTACATGCTGGGAACAGACGCCAGTTCTAATTGCCCTGTGTATGACAATGGGAGCGCAATATTGACTTTTCTTAGCAGAAAACTACTCTTGCTCGTAGGACCAGAAACTGGATGTGATTCAACTCCATTTAGCATTGAGAACCAAACGCTAGCTCGCCTTACAAGAAACACACTCTGCTTTTGAGAAAAGAGCACTCTTCTACTCTACTGTGTTTCCTATGGGATCCAAACAGTGAGCTTGCTCAGAACAAAGGAACTGTGCTTCCTACACACACGGGCCATATCTAGTTCAAATTTGCTTAGGAAACTGACAAGAACAGTAGCTCCTCTTCAGTCCAATACACTGTACTTGCAGGGAACAGACGCGAGTGCCATTTGCACTGTGTATGGCAATGGGAGCGCAATAGTGACAATCCTTACCAGAAAACAACTCTTGCTCGTAGGACCAGAAACTGCATGTGATTCAACTCCATTTAGGACTGGGAAACAAACGCTAGCTCGCCTTACAAGAAACACACTCTGCTTTTGAGAAAAGAGCACTCTTCTACTCTACTGTGTTTCTTATAGGGCCAGAACAGTGAGCTTGCTAAGAACAAAAGAACTGTGCTTCCTACACACGGGCCATATCTAGTTCAATTCTGCTTAGGAAACTGACAAGAACAGTAGATCCTCTTCAGTCCAATACGCTGTACATGCTGTGTACAGACGCCAGTGCTATTTGCACTGTGTATGGCAATGGGAGCACAATAGTGACTCTTCTTACCAGAAAACATCCCTTGCTCGTAGGAATTGAAACTGCATGTGATTCAACTCCATGTAGGACTGGGAAACAAACGCTAGCTCGCCATACAAGAAACACACTCTACTTTTGAGAAAAGAGCACTCTTCTACTCTACTGTGTTTCCTATGGGGTCCAAACAGTGAGCTTGCTCAGAACAAAAGAACTGTGCTTCCTACACACACGGGCCATATCTAGTTCAATTCTGCTTAGGAAACTGACAAGTACAGTAGATACTCTTCTGTCCAATACACTGTACATGCTGGGTACAGACCCCAGTGTTATTTGCACAGTGTATGTCAACGGGAGCGCAATAGTGACTCTTCTTACCAGAAAACAACTCTTGCTCTTAGGACCAGAAACTGCATGTGATTCAACTCCATTTAGGACTGGGAAACAAATGCTAGCTCGCCTTACAAGAAACACACTCTGCTCTTGAGAAAAATGCACTCTTCTACTCTACTGTGTTTCCTATGGGGTTCGAAATGTGAGCTTGCTCAGAACAAAAGATCTGTGCTTCCTACACACACTGGCCATATCTAGTTCAACTCTGCTTAGGAAACTGAAAAGAACAGTAGATCCTCTTCAGTCCAATACGCTGTACATGCTGGGTACAGACGCCAGTGCTATTTGCAGTGTATGGCAATGGGAGCACAATAGTGACTCTTCTTACCAGAAAACAACTCTTGCTCGTATGACCAGTAACTGCATGTGATTCATCTCCATTTAGGACTGCGAAACAAACGCTAGCTCGCCTTACAAGAAACACACTCTGCTTTTGAGAAAAGAGTACTCTTCTACTCTACTGTGTTTCCTATGGGATCCAAAGAGTGAGCTTGATCAGAACAAAGGAACTGTGCTTCCTACACACACGGGCCACATCTATTTCAAATTTGCTTAGGAAACTGACAACAGCAGTAGCTCCTCTTCAGTCCAATACACTGTACTTGCTGGGAACAGACGCGAGTGCTATTTGCACTGTGTATGGCAATGCGAGTGCAGTAGTGACTTTCCTTACCAGAAAACAACTCTTGCTCGTAGGAACGGAAACTGCATGTGATTCAACTCAATTTAGGACTGGGAAACAAACTCTAGCTCGCCTTACAAGAAGCACACTCTGCTTTGGAGGAAAGAGCACTCTTCTACTCTACTGTGTTTCCTATAGGGCCAGAACAGTGAGCTTGCTGAGTACAAAAGAACTGTGCTTCCTACACACACGGGTCATATCTAGTTCAAGTCTGCTTAGGAAACTGACAAGAATAGTAGATCCTCTTTAGTCCAATACACTGTACATGCTGGGAACAGAGGCCAGTGCTATTTGCCCTGAGTATGACAATGGGAGCGCAATAGTGACTCTTATTACCAGAAAAAACTCTTGCTCGTAGGACCAGAAACTGCATGTGATTCAACTCCATTTAGGACTGGGAAACAAACGCTAGCTCGCCTTACAAGAAACACATTCTGCTTTTGAGAAAAGCGCACTCTTCTACTCAGTGTTTTCTATAGGGCCAGAAAGTGAGCTGGCTCACAACAAAAGAATTGTGCTTTCTACACACACGGCCATATCTAGTTCAATTCTGCTTAGGAAACTGACAAGAACAGTAGATCCTCTTCAGTCCAATACACTGTACATGCTGGGAACAGACGCCAGTGCTATTTGCCCTGTGTGTGACAATGGGAACGCAGTAGTGACTCTTCTTACCAGAAAACAACTCTTGCTCGTAGGACCAGAAACTGCATGGGATTCTACTCCATTTCTGACTGGGAAACAAACACTTGCTCGCCTTACAAGAAACACACTCTGCTTTTGAGAAAAGGGCACTTTTCTACTCTACTGTGTTTCCTATGGGGTCCGAACAGTGAGCATGCTCAGAACAAATGAACTGTGCTTCCTACTCACATGGGCCATATCTAGTTCAACTCTGCTTAGGAAACTGACAAGAACAGTAGCTCTTCTTCAGTCCAACACACTGTACTTGCTGGGAACAAACACAAGTGCTATTTGCACTGTTTATGGCAATGGGAGCGCAATAGTGACACTTCTTACCAGAAAACAACCCTTGCTCGTAGGAATAGTAGCTGCATGTTATTCAACTCCATTTAGAACTGGGAAACAAACGTTAGCTTGACTTACAAGAAACACACTCTGCTTTTGAGAAAAGAGCACTCTTCTAGTCTACTGTGATTCCTATAGGGCCAGAACAGTGAGCTTGCTCAGAAAAAAAGAACTGTGCTTCCTACCCACACAGGCCATATCTAGTTCAACTCTGCTTAGGAAGCTGACTAGAAAAGTAGCTCCTCTTCAGTCCAATACACTGTACATGCTGGGAACAGACGCCAGTGCTATTTGCCCTGTGTATGACAATGGGAGCGCAATATTGACTCTTCTTAGCAGAAAACTACTCTTGCTCATAGGACCAGAAACTGCATGTGATTCAAATCCATTTAGGACTGCAAAACAAACGCTAGCTCGCCTTACAAAAAACACACTCTGCTTTTGAGGAAAGAGCACACTTCTACTCTACTGTGTTTCCTATAGGGCCAGAACAGTGAGCTTGCTGAGTACAAAAGAACTGTGCTTCCTACACACATGGGCCATATCTAGTTCAACTCTGCTTAGGAAACTGACAAGAACAGTAGATCCTCTTCAGTCCAATACACTGTACTTGCTGAGAACAGACGCGAGGGCTATTTGCACTGTGTATGGCAAAGGGAGCACAATAGTGACTCTTCTTACCAGAAAACAACTCTTGTTCGTAGGACCAGAAACTGCATGTGTATTTCAACTCCATTTAGGACTGGGAAACAAACGCTAGCTGGCCTTACAAGAAACACACTCTGCTTTTGAGAAAAATGCACTCTTCTACTCTACTGTATTTCCTATGGGGTCCGAACAGTGAGCTTGCTCAGAACAAATGAATTGTGCTTCCTACACACACGGGCCATATCTAGTTCAAGTCTGCTTAGGAAACTGACAAGAACAGTAGCTCCTCATCAGTCCAATACACTGTACTTACTGGGAACAGACGCGAGTGCTAGTTGCACTGTTTAAGGCAATGGGAGCACAATAGTGACTCTTCTTACAAGAAAACAACTCTTGCTCATAGGACCAGAAACTGCATTTGATTCAATCCACTTAGGACTGGGAAACAAACGCTAGCTCGCCTTACAAGAAACACGCTCTGCTTTTGAGAATAGGGCACACATCTACTCTACTGTGTTTCCTATGGGGTCCAAACAGTGAGCTTGCTCAGAACAAAAGAACTGTGCTTCCTACACACACAGGTCATATCTAGTTCAACTCAGCTTAGGAAACTGACAAAAACAGTAGCTCCTCTTCAGTCCAATACACTGTACTTGCTGGGAACAGACGCGAGGGCTATTTGCACTGTGTATGACAATGGGAGCACAATAGTGACTCTTCTTACCAGAAAACAACTCTTGCTCGTAGGACCAGAAACTGCATGTGATTCAACTCCATTTAGGACTGGGAAACAAACGCTAGCTCGCCTTACAAGAAACACACTCTGCTTTTGAGAAAAGAGCACTCTTCTACTCTACTGTGTTTCCTATGGGATCAAAAGAGTGAGCTTGCTGAGAACAAAAGAACTGTGCTTCCTACACACACGGGCCATATCTAGTTCAAATTTGCTTAGGAAACTGACAAGAACAGTAGCTCCTCTTCAGTCCAATACACTGTACTTGCTGGCAACAGACGCGAGTGCTATTTGCACTGTGTATGGCAATGGGAGCGCAATAGTGACTTTCCGTACCAGAAAACAACTCTTGCTCGTAGGAACGGACACTGCATGTGATTCAACTCCATTTAGGATTGGGAAACAAACTCTAGCTCGCCTTACAAGAAGCACACTCTGCTTTGGAGGAAAGAGCACTCTTCTACTCTATTGTGTTTCCTATAGGGCCAGAACAGTGAGCTTGCTGAGTACAAAAGAACTGTGCTTCCTACATACACGGGCCATACCTAGTTCAACTCTGCTTAGGAACCTGACAAGATCAGCAGATACTCTTTAGTCCAATACACTGTACATGCTGGGAACAGAGGCCAGTGCTATTTGCCCTGAGTATGACAATGGGAGCGCAATAGTGACTCTTCTTACCAGAAAACAACTCTTGCTCGTAGGACCAGAAACTGCATGTGATTCAACTCCATTTAGGACTGGGAAACAAACGCTAGCTCGCCTTACAAGAAACACACTCTGCTTTTGAGAAAAGAGCACTCTTCTATTCTACTGTGTTATTTTATGGGGTCCGAACAGTGAGCTTGCTGAGAACAAAAGAACTGTGCTTTCTACACACACGGGCCATATCTAGTTCAACTCTGCTTAGGAACCTGACTAGAAAAGTAGCTCCTCTTCAGTCCAATACACTGTACATGCTGGGAACAGATGCCAGTGCTATTTGCCCTGTGTATGACAATGGGAGCGCAATATTGACTCTTCTTAGCTGAAAACTACTCTTGCTCATAGGACCAGAAACTGGATGTGATTCAACTCCATTTAGCATTGGGAAACAAACGCTAGCTCGCCTTACAAGAAACACACTCTGCTTTTGAGAAAAGAGCACTCTTCTACTCTACTGTGTTTCCTATGGGATCCAAACAGTGAGCTTGCTCAGAACAAAGGAACTGTGCTTCCTACACACACGGGCCATATCTAGTTCAAATTTGCTTAGGAAACTGACAAGAACAGTAGCTCCTCTTCAGTCCAATACACTGCACTTGCTGGGAACAGACGCGAGTGCTAATTGCACTGTGTATGGCAATGGGAGCGCAATAGTGACTTTCCTTACCAGAAAACAACTTTTGTTCGTAGGAACGCAAACTGCATGTGATTCAACTCCATTTAGGACTGCGAAACAAACGCTAGCTCGCCTTACAAGAAACACACTCTGCTTTTGAGGAAAGAGCACTCTTCTACTCTACTGTGTTTCCTAAAGGGCCAGAACAGTGAGCTTGCTCAGAACAAAAGAACTGTGCTTCCTACACACACGGGCCATATCTAGTTCAACTCTGCTTAGGAAACTGACAAGAACAGTAGCTCCTCTTCAGTCCAATACACTGTACTTGCTGGGAACAGACGCGAGGGCTATTTGCATTGTGTATGGCAAAGGGAGCGCAATAGTGACTCTTCTAACCAGAAAACAACTCTTGCTCGTAGGACCAGAAACTGCATGTGTATTTCAACTCCATTTAGGACTGGGATACAAACGCTAGCTCACCTTACAAGAAACACACTCTGCTTTTGAGAAAAGAGCACTCTTCTACTCTACTGTGTTTTCTATGGGGTCCGAACAGTGAGCTTGCTGAGAAAAAAAGAACTGTGCTTCCTACACACACAGGCCATATCTAGTTCAACTCTGCTTAGGAAACTGACAAGACCAGTAGCTCCTCTTCAGTCCAATACACTGTACTTGCTGGGAACAGACGCGAGGGCTATTTGCACTGTGTATGACAATGGGAGCACAATAGTGACTCTTCTTACCAGAAAACAACTCTTGCTCGTAGGACCAGAAACTGCATGTGATTCAACTCCATTTAGGACTGGGAAACAAACGCTAGCTCGCCTTACAAGAAACACACTCTGCTTTTGAGAAAAGAGCACTCTTCTATTCTACTGTGTTTTTTATGGGGTCCGAACAGTGAGCTTGCTGAGAACAAAAGAACTGTGCTTCCTACACACACAGGCCATATCTAGTTCAACTCTGCTTAGGAAACTGACAAGAACAGTAGATCCTCTTCAGTCCAATACGCTGTACATGCTGGGTACAGACGCCAGTGCTATTTGCACTGTGTATGGCAATGGGAGCACATTAGTGACTCTTCTTACCAGAAAACAACTCTTGCTCGTAGGACCAGAAACTGCATGTGATTCAACTCCATTTAGGACTAGGAAACAAATGCTAGCTCGCCTTACAAGAAACACACTCTGATTTTGAGAAAAGAGCACTCTTCTAGTCTACTGTGATTCCTATAGGGCCAGAACAGTGAGCTTGCTCAGAAAAAAAGAACTGTGCTTCCTACCCACACGGGCCATATCTAGTTCAACTCTGCTTAGGAAACTGACAAGAACAGTAGCTCCTTTTCAGTCCAATACACTGTACTTGCTGGGAACAGACATGAGAGCTATTTGCACTGTGTATGGCAATGGGAGAGCAATAGTGACTCTTATAACCAGAAAACAACTCTTGCTCGTAGGACCAGAAACTGCATGGGATTCAACTCCATTTCTGACTGGGAAACAAACACTTGCTCGATTTACAAGAAATACACTCTGCTTTTGAGAAAATGGCACTCTTCTACTCTACTGTGTTTCCTATGGGGTCCGAACAGTGAGCTTGCTCAGAACAAAAGAACTGTGCTTCCTACACACACGGGCCATATCTAGTTCAACTCTGCTTAGAAATCTGACAAGAACAGTAGCTCCTCTTCAGTCCAATACACTGTACTTGCTGGAAGCAGAAGCTAGTGCTATTTGCATTGTGTATGGCAATGGGTGCGCAATAGTGACTCTTCTTACCAGAAAACAACTCTTGCTCGTAGGACCAGATGCTGCATGGGATTCAACTCCATTTATGTCTGGGAAACAAACGCTAGTTCGCCTTACAAGAAACACAATTTGCTTTTGAGAAAAGAGCACTTTTCTACTCTACTGTGTTTCCTATGAGGTCCGAAGAGTGAGCTTGATAAGAACAAAAGAACTGTGCTTCCTACACACACGGGCCATATCTAGTTCAACTCTGCGTAGGATACTGAAAAGAACATTAGCTCCTCTTCAATCCAATACCCTGTACTTGCTGGAAGCAGAAGCGAGTGCTATTTGCACTGTGTATGGCAATGGGAGCGCAATAGTGACTCTTCTTACCAGAAAAATAATCTTGCTCGTAGGAAAAGATACTGCATGTGATTCATCTCCATTTAGGACTGGGAAACAAACGCTAGCTCGGCTTAGAAGAAACACACTCTGCTTTTGAGAAAAGAGCACTCTTCCTCTCTACTGTGTTTCCTATAGGGCCAGAACAGTGAGCTTGCTCAGAAACAAAGAACTGTGCTTCCTACACACACGGCCATATCTAGTTCAACTCTCCTTAGGAAACTGACAAGGACAGAAGCTCCTCTTCAGTCCAATACACTATACATGCTGGGAACAGACGCGAGTGCTATTTGCACTGTGTATGGCAATGGGAGCGCAATAGTGACTTTCCTTACCAGAAAACAACTCTTGCTCATAGGACCAAAAACTGCATGTGATTCAACTCCATTTAGGACTGGGAAACAATTGCTAGCTCGCCTTACAAGAAACACACTCTGCTTTTGAGAAAAGAGCTCTCTTCTACTCAGTATTATCTATAGGGCCAGAAAGTGAGCTGGCTGACAACAAAAGAATTGTGCTTCCTACACACACGGGCCATATCTAGTTCAACTCTGCTTAGGAAATTGACAAGAACAGTAGCTCCTCTTCAGTCCAATACACTGTACTTGCTGGAACAGACGTGAGTGCTATTTGCACTGTGTATGGCAATGGGAGCACAATAGTGAATCTTCTTACCAGAAAACAACTCTTGCTCCTAGGACCAGTAACTGGATGTGATTCAACTCCATTTCTGACTGGGAAACAAACGCTAGCTCGCCTTACAAGAAACACATTCTGCCTTTGAAAAAAGGGCACTCTTCTGCTCTACTTTGTTTCCTATGGGGACCGAACAGTGAGCTTGCTCAGAACAAAAGAACTGTGCTTCCTAAACACACGGGCCATATCTAGTTCAACTCTGCTTAGGAAACTGACAAGAACAGTAGCTCCTCTTCAGTCCAATACACTGTACTTGCTGGGAACAGACCCGAGTGCTATTTGCACTGTGTATCTCAATGGGAGCGCAATAGTGACTCTTATTACAGGAAAGCAACTCTTGCTCGTAGGACCAGAAACTGCATGTGATTCAACTCCATTTAGGACTGGGAAACAAAGGCTAGCTCGCCTTAAAAGAAACACACTCTGCTTTTGAGAAAAGAGCACTCTTTTACTCAGTGTTTTCTATAGGGCCAGAAAGTGAGCTGGCTCACAACAAAAGAATTGTGCTTCATACACACGGCCATATCTAGTTCAATTCTGCTTAGGAAACTGACAAGAACAGTAGATCCTCTTCAGTCCAATACACTGTAAATGCTGGGAACAGACGCCAGTATATTTGCCCTGTGTGTGACAATGGGAGCGCAGTAGTGACTCTTCTTACCAGAAAACAACTCTTGCTCGTAGGACCAGAAACTGCATGGGATTCAACTCCATTTCTGACTGGGAAACAAACACTTGCTCGCCTTACAAGAAACACACTCTGCTTTTGAGAAAAGGGCACTCTTCTACTCTACTGTGTTTCCTATGGGGTCTGAACAGTGAGCTTGCTCAGAACAAAAGAACTGTGCTTCCTACACACACGGGCCATATCTAGTTCAACTCTGCTTAGGAAACTGACAAGAACAGTAGCTCCTCTTCAGTCCAATACACTGTACTTGCTGGAAGCAGAAGCTAGTGCTATTTGCAGTGTGTATGGCAATGGGTGCGCAATAGTGACTCTTCTTAACAGAAAACAACTCTTGCTAGTAGGACCAGATACTGCATGGGATTCATCTCCATTTAGGTCTGGGAAACAAACGCTAGTTCGCCATACAAGAAACACACTCTGCTTTTGAGAAAAGAGCACTCTTCTACTCTACTGTGTTTCCTATGGGATCAAAAGAGTGAGCTTGCTCAGAACAAAAGAACAGTGCTTCCTACACACACGGGCCATATCTAGTTCAAATTTGCTTAGGAAACTGACAAGAACAGTAGCTCCTCTTCAGTCCAATACACTGTACTTGCTGGGAACAGACGCGAGTGCTATTTGCACTGTGTATGGCAATGGGAGCGCAATAGTGACTTTCCTTACCAGAAAACAACTCTTGCTCGTAGGAACGGAAACTGCATGTGATTCAACTCCATTTACGATTGGGAAACAAACTCTAGCTCGCCTTACAAGAAGCACGCTCTGCTTTGGAGGAAAGAGCACTCTTCTACTCTACTGTGTTTCCTATAGGGCCAGAACAGTGAGCTTGCTGAGTACAAAAGAACTGTGCTTCC
The DNA here is from genome assembly GCF_949786415.1 of Peromyscus eremicus. NCBI lineage: Eukaryota > Metazoa > Chordata > Mammalia > Rodentia > Cricetidae > Peromyscus > Peromyscus eremicus. The sequence continues at coordinate 219,393 of NW_026734531.1, read as the reverse complement.
TACACACACGGGCCATACCTAGTTCAACTCTGCTTAGGAACCTGACAAGATCAGCAGATCCTCTTTAATCCAATACACTGTACATGCTGGGAACAGAGGCCATTGCTATTTGCCCTGAGTATGACAATGGGAGCGCAATAGTGACTCTTCTTACCACAAAACAACTCTTGCTCGTAGGACCAGAAACTGCATGTGATTCAACTCCATTTAGGACTGGGAAGCAAACGCTAGCTCGCCATACAAGAAACACACTCTGCTTTTGAGAAAAGAGCACTCTTCTACTCTACTGTGTTTCCTATGGGGTCCAAACAGTGAGCTTGCTCAGAACAAAAGAACTGTGCTTCCTACACACACGGGCCATATCTAGTTCAATTCTGCTTAGGAAACTGACAAGAACAGTAGCTCCTCTTCAGTCCAATACACTGCACTTGCTGGGAACAGACGCGAGTGCTAATTGCACTGTGTATGGCAATGGGAGCGCAATAGTGACTTTCCTTACCAGAAAACAACTCTTGTTCGTAGGAACGCAAACTGCATGTGATTCAACTCCATTTATGACTGCGAAACAAACGCTAGCTCGCCTTACAAGAAACACACTCTGCTTTTGAGGAAAGAGCACTCTTCTACTCTACTGTGTTTTCTATGGGGTCCGAACAGTGAGCTTGCTGAGAACAAAAGAACTGTGCTTCCTACACACACTGGCCATATCTAGTTCAACTCTGCTTAGGAAACTGACAAGAACAGTAGCTCCTCTTCAGTCCAATACACTGTACTTGCTGGGAACAGACGCGAGGGCTATTTGCACTGTGTATGGCAAAGGGAGCGCAATAGTGACTCTTCTCACCAGAAAACAACTCTTGCTCGTAGGACCAGAAACTGCATGTGTATTTCATCTCCATTTAGGACTGGGAAACAAACGCTAGCTGGCCTTACAAGAAACACACTCTGCTTTTGAAAAAAATGCACTCTTCTACTCTACTGTGTTTCCTATGGGGTCCGAACAGTGAGCTTGCTCAGAACAAATGAACTGTGCTTCCTACACACACGGGCCATATCTAGTTCAAGTCTGCTTAGGAAACTGACAAGAACAGTAGCTCCTCTTCAGTCCAATACACTGTACTTACTGGGAACAGACGCGAGTGCTATTTGCACTCTGTATGGCAATGGGAGCACAATAGTGACTCTTCTTACAAGAAAACAACTCTTGCTCGTAGGACCAGAAACTGCATTTGATTCAATCCACTTAGGACTGGGAAACAAACGCTAGCTCGCCTTACAAGAAACACGCTCTGCTTTTGAGAATAGGGCACACATCTACTCTACTGTGTTTCCTATGGGGTCCAAACAGTGAGCTTGCTCAGAACAAAAGAACTGTGCTTCCTACACACACAGGTCATATCTAGTTCAACTCTGCATAGGAAACTGACAAAAGCAGTAGCTCCTCTTCAGTCCAATACACTGTACTTCCTGAGAACAGACGCGAGGGCTATTTGCACTGTGTATGACAATGGGAGCACAATAGTGACTCTTCTTACTAGAAAACAACTCTTGCTCGTAGGACCAGAAACTGCACGTGATTCAACTCCATTTAGGACTGGGAAACAAACGCTAGCTTGCCTTACAAGAAACACACTCTGCTTTTGAGAAAGAGCACTCCTCTATTCTACTGTGTTTTTTATGGGGTCCGAACAGTGAGCTTCCTGAGAACAAAAGAACGGTGCTTCCTACACACACGGCCATATCTAGTTCAACTCTGCTTAGGAACCTGACTAGAACAGTAGCTCCTCCTCAATCCAATACACTGTACTTGCTGGGAACAGACGCGAGTGCTATTTACACTGTGTATGGCAATGGGAGCACAATAGTGACTTTCCTTACCAGAAAACAACTCTTGCTCGTAGGAACGGAAACTGCATGTGATTCAACTCCATTTACCACTGGGAAACAAACTCTAGCTCGCCTTACAAGAAACATACTCTGCTTTTGAGGAAAGAGCACTCTTCTACTCTACTGTGTTTCCTATAGGGCCAGAACAGTGAGCTTGCTGAGTACAAAAGAACTGTGCTTCCTACACACATGGGCCATATCTAGTTCAACTCTGCTTAGGAACCTGACAAGAACAGTAGATCCCCTTCAGTCCAATACACTGTACATGCTGGGAACAGAGTCCAGTGCTATTTGCCCTGAGTATGACAATGGGAGCGCAATAGTGACTCTTATTACCAGAAAAAACTCTTGCTCGTAGGACCAGAAACTGCATGTGATTCAACTCCATTTAGGACTGGGAAACAAACGCTAGCTCGCCTTACAAGAAACACACTCTGCTTTTGAGAAAAGAGCACTCTTCTACTCTACTGTGTTTCCTATATGGCCGGAACAGTGAGCTTGCAAAAACAAAAGAACTGTGCTTCCTACACACACGGGCCATATCTAGTTCAATTCTGCTTAGGAAACTGACAAGAACAGTAGATCCTCTTCAGTCCAATACACTGTACATGCTGTGTACAGACGCCAGTGCTATTTGCACTGTGTATGCAATGGGAGCGCAATAGTGACTCTTCTTACCAGAAAACAACTCTTGCTCGTAGGACCAGAAACTGCATGTGATTCAACTACATTTAGGACTGGGAAGCAAACGCTAGCTCGCTATACAAGAAACACACTCTGCTTTTGAGAAAAGAGCACTCTTCTACTCTACTGTGTTTCCTATGGGGTCCAAACAGTGAGCTTGCTCAGAACAAAAGAACTGTGCTTCCTACACACACGGGCCATATCTAGTTCAATTCTGCTTAGGAAACTGACAAGAACAGTAGCTCCTCTTCAGTCCAATACACTGCACTTGCTGGGAACAGACGCGAGTGCTAATTGCACTGTGTATGGCAATGGGAGCGCAATAGTGACTTTCCTTACCAGAAAACAACTCTTGTTCGTAGGAACGCAAACTGCATGTGATTCAACTCCATTTAGGACTGCGAAACAAACGCTAGCTCGCCTTACAAGAAACACACTCTGCTTTTGAGGAAAGAGCACTCTTCTACTCTACTGTGTTTTCTACGGGGTCCGAACAGTGAGCTTGCTGAGAACAAAAGAACTGTGCTTCCTACACACACTGGCCATATCTAGTTCAACTCTGCTTAGGAAACTGACAAGAACAGTAGCTCCTCTTCAGTCCAATACACTGTACTTGCTGGGAACAGACGCGAGGGCTATTTGCACTGTGTATGGCAAAGGGAGCGCAATAGTGACTCTTCTTACCAGAAAACAACTCTTGCTCGTAGGACCAGAAACTGCATGTGTATTTCATCTCCATTTAGGACTGGGAAACAAACGCTAGCTGCCCTTACAAGAAACACACTCTGCTTTTGAGAAAAATGCACTCTTCTACTCTACTGTGTTTCCTATGGGGTCCGAACAGTGAGCTTGCTCAGAACAAATGAACTGTGCTTCCTACACACACGGGCCATATCTAGTTCAAGTCTGCTTAGGAAACTGACAAGAACAGTAGCTCCTCTTCAGTCCAATACACTGTACTTACTGGGAACAGACGCGAGTGCTATTTGCACTCTGTATGGCAATGGGAGCACAATAGTGACTCTTCTTACAAGAAAACAACTCTTGCTCGTAGGACCAGAAACTGCATTTGATTCAATCCACTTAGGACTGGGAAACAAACGCTAGCTCACCTTACAAGAAACATGCTCTGCTTTTGAGAATAGGGCACACATCTACTCTACTGTGTTTCCTATGGGGTCCAAACAGTGAGCTTGCTCAGAACAAAAGAACTGTGCTTCCTACACACACAGGTCATATCTAGTTCAACTCTGCATAGGAAACTGACAAAAGCAGTAGCTCCTCTTCAGTCCAATACACTGTACTTGCTGAGAACAGACGCGAGGGCTATTTGCACTGTGTATGACAATGGGAGCACAATAGTGACTCTTCTTACTAGAAAACAACTCTTGCTCGTAGGACCAGAAACTGCACGTGATTCAACTCCATTTAGGACTGGGAAACAAACGCTAGCTTGCCTTACAAGAAACACACTCTGCTTTTGAGAAAGAGCACTCTTCTATTCTACTGTGTTTTTTATGGGGTCCGAACAGTGAGCTTCCTGAGAACAAAAGAACTGTGCTTCCTACACACACGGCCATATCTAGTTCAACTCTGCTTAGGAACCTGACTAGAACAGTAGCTCCTCCTCAATCCAATACACTGTACTTGCTGGGAACAGACGCGAGTGCTATTTACACTGTGTATGGCAATGGGAGCACAATAGTGACTTTCCTTACCAGAAAACAACTCTTGCTCGTAGGAACGGAAACTGCATGTGATTCAACTCCATTTACCACTGGGAAACAAACTCTAGCTCGCCTTACAAGAAACATACTCTGCTTTTGAGGAAAGAGCACTCTTCTACTCTACTGTGTTACCTATAGGGCCAGAACAGTGAGCTTGCTGAGTACAAAAGAACTGTGCTTCCTACACACATGGGCCATATCTAGTTCAACTCTGCTTAGGAACCTGACAAGAACAGTAGATCCCCTTCAGTCCAATACACTGTACATGCTGGGAACAGAGTCCAGTGCTATTTGCCCTGAGTATGACAATGGGAGCGCAATAGTGACTCTTATTACCAGAAAAAACTCTTGCTCGTAGGACCAGAAACTGCATGTGATTCAACTCCATTTAGGACTGGGAAACAAACGCTAGCTTGCCTTACAAGAAACACACTCTGCTTTTGAGAAAAGAGCACTCTTCTACTCTACTGTGTTTCCTATAGGGCCAGAACAGTGAGCTTGCAAAAACAAAAGAACTGTGCTTCCTACACACACGGGCCATATCTAGTTCAATTCTGCTTAGGAAACTGACAAGAACAGTAGATCCTCTTCAGTCCAATACACTGTACATGCTGTGTACAGACGCCAGTGCTATTTGCACTGTGTATGCAATGGGAGCGCAATAGTGACTCTTCTTACCAGAAAACATCCCTTGCTCGTAGGACCAGAAACTGCATGTGATTCAACTCCATGTAGGACTGGGAAACAAACGCTGGCTCGCCATACATGAAACACACTCTGCTTTTGAGAAAAGAGCACTCGTCTACTCTACTGTGTTTCCTATGGGGTCCAAACAGTTAGCTTGCTCAGAACAAAAGAACTGTGCTTCCTACACACACGGGCCATATCTAGTTCAATTCTGCTTAGGAAACTGACAAGAACAGTAGATCCTCTTCAGTCCAATACACTGTACATGCTGGGTACAGACGCGAGTGCTAATTGCACTGTGTATGGCAATGGGAGCACAATAGTGACTCTTCTTACCAGAAAACAACTCTTGCTCGTAGGACCAGAAACTGCATGTGATTCAACTCCATTTAGGACTGGGAAACAAACGCTAGGTCGCCATACAAGAAACACACTCTGCTTTTGAGAAAAATGCACTCTTTTACTCTACTGTGTTTCCTATGGGGTCCAAAGAGTGAGCTTGCTCAGAACAAAAGAACTGTGCTTCCTACACACATGGGCCATATCTAGTTCAACTCTGCTTAGGAAACTGACAAGAGAGTAGCTCCTCTTCAGTCCAATACACTGTACTTACTGGGAACAGACGCGAGGGCTGTTTGCACTGTGTATGGCAATGGGAGCACAATAGTGACTCTTCTTACAAGAAAACAACTCTTGCTCGTAGGACCAGAAACTGCATTTGATTCAATCCACTTAGGACTGGGAAACAAACGCTAGCTCGCCTTACAAGAAACACGCTCTGCTTTTGAGAATAGGGCACACATCTACTCTACTGTGTTTCCTATGGGGTCCAAACAGTGAGCTTGCTCAGAACAAAAGAACTGTGCTTCCTACACACACAGGTCATATCTAGTTCAACTCTGCATAGGAAACTGACAAAAGCAGTAGCTCCTCTTCAGTCCAATACACTGTACTTGCTGAGAACAGACGCGAGGGCTATTTGCACTGTGTATGACAATGGGAGCACAATAGTGACTCTTCTTACTAGAAAACAACTCTTGCTCGTAGGACCAGAAACTGCACGTGATTCAACTCCATTTAGGACTGGGAAACAAACGCTAGCTCGCCTTACAAGAAACACATTCTGCCTTTGAAAAAAGGGCACTCTTCTGCTCTACTTTGTTTCCTATGGGGACCGAACAGTGAGCTTGCTGAGTACAAAAGAACTGTGCTTCCTACACACACGGGCCATACCTAGTTCAACTCTGCTTAGGAACCTGACAAGATCAGCAGATCCTCTTTAATCCAATACACTGTACATGCTGGGAACAGAGGCCATTGCTATTTGCCCTGAGTATGACAATGGGAGCGCAATAGTGACTCTTCTTACCACAAAACAACTCTTGCTCGTAGGACCAGAAACTGCATGTGATTCAACTCCATTTAGGACTGGGAAGCAAACGCTAGCTCGCCATACAAGAAACACACTCTGCTTTTGAGAAAAGAGCACTCTTCTACTCTACTGTGTTTCCTATGGGGTCCAAACAGTGAGCTTGCTCAGAACAAAAGAACTGTGCTTCCTACATACACGGGCCATATCAAGTTCAATTCTGCTTAGGAAACTGACAAGAACAGTAGCTCCTCTTCAGTCCAATACACTGCACTTGCTGGGAACAGACGCGAGTGCTAATTGCACTGTGTATGGCAATGGGAGCGCAATAGTGACTTTCCTTACCAGAAAACAACTCTTGTTCGTAGGAACGCAAACTGCATGTGATTCAACTCCATTTAGGACTGCGAAACAAACGCTAGCTCGCCTTACAAGAAACACACTCTGCTTTTGAGGAAAGAGCACTCTTCTACTCTACTGTGTTTTCTACGGGGTCCGAACAGTGAGCTTGCTGAGAACAAAAGAACTGTGCTTCCTACACACACTGGCCATATCTAGTTCAACTCTGCTTAGGAAACTGACAAGAACAGTAGCTCCTCTTCAGTCCAATACACTGTACTTGCTGGGAACAGACGCGAGGGCTATTTGCACTGTGTATGGCAAAGGGAGCGCAATAGTGACTCTTCTTACCAGAAAACAACTCTTGCTCGTAGGACCAGAATCTGCATGTGTATTTCATCTCCATTTAGGACTGGGAAACAAACGCTAGCTGCCCTTACAAGAAACACACTCTGCTTTTGAGAAAAATGCACTCTTCTACTCTACTGTGTTTCCTATGGGGTCCGAACAGTGAGCTTGCTCAGAACAAATGAACTGTGCTTCCTACACACACGGGCCATATCTAGTTCAAGTCTGCTTAGGAAACTGACAAGAACAGTAGCTCCTCTTCAGTCCAATACACTGTACTTACTGGGAACAGACGCGAGTGCTATTTGCACTCTGTATGGCAATGGGAGCACAATAGTGACTCTTCTTACAAGAAAACAACTCTTGCTCATAGGACCAGAAACTGCATTTGATTCAATCCACTTAGGACTGGGAAACAAACGCTAGCTCACCTTACAAGAAACATGCTCTGCTTTTGAGAATAGGGCACACATCTACTCTACTGTGTTTCCTATGGGGTCCAAACAGTGAGCTTGCTCAGAACAAAAGAACTGTGCTTCCTACACACACAGGTCATATCTAGTTCAACTCTGCATAGGAAACTGACAAAAGCAGTAGCTCCTCTTCAGTCCAATACACTGTACTTGCTGAGAACAGACGCGAGGGCTATTTGCACTGTGTATGACAATGGGAGCACAATAGTGACTCTTCTTACTAGAAAACAACTCTTGCTCGTAGGACCAGAAACTGCACGTGATTCAACTCCATTTAGGACTGGGAAACAAACGCTAGCTTGCCTTACAAGAAACACACTCTGCTTTTGAGAAAGAGCACTCTTCTATTCTACTGTGTTTTTTATGGGGTCCGAACAGTGAGCTTCCTGAGAACAAAAGAACTGTGCTTCCTACACACACGGCCATATCTAGTTCAACTCTGCTTAGGAACCTGACTAGAACAGTAGCTCCTCCTCAATCCAATACACTGTACTTACTGGGAACAGACGCGAGTGCTATTTACACTGTGTATGGCAATGGGAGCACAATAGTGACTTTCCTTACCAGAAAACAACTCTTGCTCGTAGGAACGGAAACTGCATGTGATTCAACTCCATTTACCACTGGGAAACAAACTCTAGCTTGCCTTACAAGAAACATACTCTGCTTTTGAGGAAAGAGCACTCTTCTACTCTACTGTGTTACCTATAGGGCCAGAACAGTGAGCTTGCTGAGTACAAAAGAACTGTGCTTCCTACACACATGGGCCATATCTAGTTCAACTCTGCTTAGGAACCTGACAAGAACAGTAGATCCCCTTCAGTCCAATACACTGTACATGCTGGGAACAGAGTCCAGTGCTATTTGCCCTGAGTATGACAATGGGAGCGCAATAGTGACTCTTATTACCAGAAAAAACTCTTGCTCGTAGGACCAGAAACTGCATGTGATTCAACTCCATTTAGGACTGGGAAACAAACGCTAGCTTGCCTTACAAGAAACACACTCTGCTTTTGAGAAAAGAGCACTCTTCTACTCTACTGTGTTTCCTATAGGGCCAGAACAGTGAGCTTGCAAAAACAAAAGAACTGTGCTTCCTACACACACGGGCCATATCTAGTTCAATTCTGCTTAGGAAACTGACAAGAACAGTAGATCCTCTTCAGTCCAATACACTGTACATGCTGTGTACAGACGCCAGTGCTATTTGCACTGTGTATGCAATGGGAGCGCAATAGTGACTCTTCTTACCAGAAAACATCCCTTGCTCGTAGGACCAGAAACTGCATGTGATTCAACTCCATGTAGGACTGGGAAACAAACGCTGGCTCGCCATACATGAAACACACTCTGCTTTTGAGAAAAGAGCACTCGTCTACTCTACTGTGTTTTCCTATGGGGTCCAAACAGTTAGCTTGCTCAGAACAAAAGAACTGTGCTTCCTACACACACGGGCCATATCTAGTTCAATTCTGCTTAGGAAACTGACAAGAACAGTAGATCCTCTTCAGTCCAATACACTGTACATGCTGGGTACAGACGCGAGTGCTAATTGCACTGTGTATGGCAATGGGAGCACAATAGTGACTCTTCTTACCAGAAAACAACTCTTGCTCGTAGGACCAGAAACTGCATGTGATTCAACTCCATTTAGGACTGGGAAACAAACGCTAGGTCGCCATACAAGAAACACACTCTGCTTTTGAGAAAAATGCACTCTTTTACTCTACTGTGTTTCCTATGGGGTCCAAAGAGTGAGCTTGCTCAGAACAAAAGAACTGTGCTTCCTACACACATGGGCCATATCTAGTTCAACTCTGCTTAGGAAACTGACAAGAGAGTAGCTCCTCTTCAGTCCAATACACTGTACTTACTGGGAACAGACGCGAGGGCTGTTTGCACTGTGTATGGCAATGGGAGCACAATAGTGACTCTTCTTACAAGAAAACAACTCTTGCTCGTAGGACCAGAAACTGCATTTGATTCAATCCACTTAGGACTGGGAAACAAACGCTAGCTCGCCTTACAAGAAACACGCTCTGCTTTTGAGAATAGGGCACACATCTACTCTACTGTGTTTCCTATGGGGTCCAAACAGTGAGCTTGCTCAGAACAAAAGAACTGTGCTTCCTACACACACAGGTCATATCTAGTTCAACTCTGCATAGGAAACTGACAAAAGCAGTAGCTCCTCTTCAGTCCAATACACTGTACTTGCTGAGAACAGACGCGAGGGCTATTTGCACTGTGTATGACAATGGGAGCACAATAGTGACTCTTCTTACTAGAAAACAACTCTTGCTCGTAGGACCAGAAACTGCACGTGATTCAACTCCATTTAGGACTGGGAAACAAACGCTAGCTCGCCTTACAAGAAACACATTCTGCCTTTGAAAAAAGGGCACTCTTCTGCTCTACTTTGTTTCCTATGGGGACCGAACAGTGAGCTTGCTCAGAACAAAAGAACTGTGCTTCCTACACACACGGGCCATATCTAGTTCAACTCTGCTTAGGAAACTGACAAGAACAGTAGCTCCTCTTCAGTCCAATACACTGTACTTGCTGGGAACAGACCCGAGTGCTATTTGCACTGTGTATCTCAATGGGAGCGCAATAGTGACTCTTATTACAGGAAAGCAACTCTTGCTCGTAGGACCAGAAACTGCATGTGATTCAACTCCATTTAGGACTGGGAAACAAAGGCTAGCTCGCCTTAAAAGAAACACACTCTGCTTTTGAGAAAAGAGCACTCTTTTACTCAGTGTTTTCTATAGGGCCAGAAAGTGAGCTGGCTCACAACAAAAGAATTGTGCTTCATACACACGGCCATATCTAGTTCAATTCTGCTTAGGAAACTGACAAGAACAGTAGATCCTCTTCAGTCCAATACACTGTAAATGCTGGGAACAGACGCCAGTATATTTGCCCTGTGTGTGACAATGGGAGCGCAGTAGTGACTCTTCTTACCAGAAAACAACTCTTGCTCGTAGGACCAGAAACTGCATGGGATTCAACTCCATTTCTGACTGGGAAACAAACACTTGCTCGCCTTACAAGAAACACACTCTGCTTTTGAGAAAAGGGCACTCTTCTACTCTACTGTGTTTCCTATGGGGTCTGAACAGTGAGCTTGCTCAGAACAAAAGAACTGTGCTTCCTACACACACGGGCCATATCTAGTTCAACTCTGCTTAGGAAACTGACAAGAACAGTAGCTCCTCTTCACTCCAATTCACTGTACTTGCTGGAAGCAGAAGCTAGTGCTCTTTGCAGTGTGTATGGCAATGGGTGCGCAATAGTGACTCTTCTTAACAGAAAACAACTCTTGCTAGTAGGACCAGATACTGCATGGGATTCATCTCCATTTAGGTCTGGGAAACAAACGCTAGTTCGCCATACAAGAAACACAATTTGCTTTTGAGAAAAGAGCACTTTTCTACTCTACTGTGTTTCCTATGGGGTCCGAACAGTGAGCATGCTCAGAACAAATGAACTGTGCTTCCTACTCACATGGGCCATATCTAGTGCAACTCTGCTTCGGAAACTGACAAGAACAGTAGCTCTTCTTCAGTCCAATACAATGTACTAGCTGGGAACAAACACAAGTGCTATTTGCACTGTTTATGGCAATGGAAGCGCAATAGTGACACTTCTTACCAGAAATCAACTCTTGCTCGTAGGAATAGTAGCTGCATGTTATTCAACTCCATTTAGAACTGGGAAACAAACGTTAGCTTGCCTTACAAGAAACACACTCTGCTTTTGAGAAAAGAGCACTCTTCTAGTCTACTGTGTTTCCTATAGGGCCAGAACAGTGAGCTTGCTCAGAACAAAAGAACTGTGCTTCCTACCCACACGGGCCATATCTAGTTCAACTCTGCTTAGGAAACTGACAAGAACAGTAGCTCCTCTTCAGTCCAATACACTGTACTTGCTGGGAACAGACATGAGAGCTATTTGCGCTGTGTATGGCAATGGGAGAACAATAGTGACTCTTCTTACCAGAAAACAACTCTTGCTCGTAGGACCAGAAACTGCATGGGATTCAACTCCATTTCTGACTGGGAAACAAACACTTGCTCGATTTACAAGAAATACACTCTGCTTTTGAGAAAAGGGCACTCTTCTACTCTACTGTGTTTCCTATGGGGTCCGAACAGTGAGCTTGCTCAGAACAAAAGAAATGTGCTTCCTACACACACGGGCCATACCTAGTTCAACTCTGCTTAGAAAACTGACAAGAACATTAGCTCCTCTTCAGTCCAATACACTGTACTTGCTGGAAGCAGAAGATAGTGCTATTTGCACTGTGTATGGCAAGGGTGCGCAATAGTGACTCTTCTTACCAGAAAACAACTCTTGCTCGTAGGAACGGAAACTGCATGTGATTCATCTCCATTTAGGACTGCGAAACAAACGCTACCTCGCCTTACAAGAAACACACTCTGCTTTTGAGAAAAGAGCACTCTTCTACTCTACTGTGTTTCCTATGGGATCAAAAGAGTGAGCTTGCTCAGAACAAAAGAACTGTGCTTCCTACACACACGGGCCATATCTAGTTCAAATTTGCTTAGGAAACTGACAAGAACAGTAGCTCCTCTTCAGTCCAATACACTGTACTTGCTGGGAACAGACGCGAGTGCTATTTGCACTGTGTATGGCAATGGGAGCGCAATAGTGACTTTCCTTACCAGAAAACAACTCTTGCTCGTAGGACCAGAAACTGCATGTGATTCAACTCCATTTATGATTGGGAAACAAACTCTAGCTCGCCTTACAAGAAGCACGCTCTGCTTTGGAGGAAAGAGCACTCTTCTACTCTACTGTGTTTCCTATAGGGCCAGAACAGTGAGCTTGCTGAGTACAAAAGAACTGTGCTTCCTACACACACGGGCCATACCTAGTTCAACTCTGCTTAGGAACCTGACAAGATCAGCAGATCCTCTTTAATCCAATACACTGTACATGCTGGGAACAGAGGCCATTGCTATTTGCCCTGAGTATGACAATGGGAGCGCAATAGTGACTCTTCTTACCACAAAACAACTCTTGCTCGTAGGACCAGAAACTGCATGTGATTCAACTCCATTTAGGACTGGGAAGCAAACGCTAGCTCGCCATACAAGAAAAACACACTGCTTTTGAGAAAAGAGCACTCTTCTACTCTACTGTGTTTCCTATGGGGTCCAAACAGTGAGCTTGCTCAGAACAAAAGAACTGTGCTTCCTACACACACGGGCCATATCTAGTTCAATTCTGCTTAGGAAACTGACAAGAACAGTAGCTCCTCTTCAGTCCAATACACTGCACTTGCTGGGAACAGACGCGAGTGCTAATTGCACTGTGTATGGCAATGGGAGCGCAATAGTGACTTTCCTTACCAGAAAACAACTCTTGTTCGTAGGAACGCAAACTGCATGTGATTCAACTCCATTTATGACTGCGAAACAAACGCTAGCTCGCCTTACAAGAAACACACTCTGCTTTTGAGGAAAGAGCACTCTTCTACTCTACTGTGTTTTCTATGGGGTCCGAACAGTGAGCTTGCTGAGAACAAAAGAACTGTGCTTCCTACACACACTGGCCATATCTAGTTCAACTCTGCTTAGGAAACTGACAAGAACAGTAGCTCCTCTTCAGTCCAATACACTGTACTTGCTGGGAACAGACGCGAGGGCTATTTGCACTGTGTATGGCAAAGGGAGCGCAATAGTGACTCTTCTTACCAGAAAACAACTCTTGCTCGTAGGACCAGAAACTGCATGTGTATTTCATCTCCATTTAGGACTGGGAAACAAACGCTAGCTGGCCTTACAAGAAACACACTCTGCTTTTGAAAAAAATGCACTCTTCTACTCTACTGTGTTTCCTATGGGGTCCGAACAGTGAGCTTGCTCAGAACAAATGAACTGTGCTTCCTACACCCACGGGCCATATCTAGTTCAAGTCTGCTTAGGAAACTGACAAGAACAGTAGCTCCTCTTCAGTCCAATACACTGTACTTACTGGGAACAGACGAGAGTGCTATTTGCACTCTGTATGGCAATGGGAGCACAATAGTGACTCTTCTTACAAGAAAACAACTCTTGCTCGTAGGACCAGAAACTGCATTTGATTCAATCCACTTAGGACTGGGAAACAAACGCTAGCTCGCCTTACAAGAAACACGCTCTGCTTTTGAGAATAGGGCACACATCTACTCTACTGTGTTTCCTATGGGGTCCAAACAGTGAGCTTGCTCAGAACAAAAGAACTGTGCTTCCTACACACACAGGTCATATCTAGTTCAACTCTGCATAGGAAACTGACAAAAGCAGTAGCTCCTCTTCAGTCCAATACACTGTACTTCCTGAGAACAGACGCGAGGGCTATTTGCACTGTGTATGACAATGGGAGCACAATAGTGACTCTTCTTACTAGAAAACAACTCTTGCTCGTAGGACCAGAAACTGCACGTGATTCAACTCCATTTAGGACTGGGAAACAAACGCTAGCTTGCCTTACAAGAAACACACTCTGCTTTTGAGAAAGAGCACTCTTCTATTCTACTGTGTTTTTTATGGGGTCCGAACAGTGAGCTTCCTGAGAACAAAAGAACGGTGCTTCCTACACACACGGCCATATCTAGTTCAACTCTGCTTAGGAACCTGACTAGAACAGTAGCTCCTCCTCAATCCAATACACTGTACTTGCTGGGAACAGACGCGAGTGCTATTTACACTGTGTATGGCAATGGGAGCACAATAGTGACTTTCCTTACCAGAAAACAACTCTTGCTCGTAGGAACGGAAACTGCATGTGATTCAACTCCATTTACCACTGGGAAACAAACTCTAGCTCGCCTTACAATAAACATACTCTGCTTTTGAGGAAAGAGCACTCTTCTACTCTACTGTGTTTCCTATAGGGCCAGAACAGTGAGCTTGCTGAGTACAAAAGAACTGTGCTTCCTACACACATGGGCCATATCTAGTTCAACTCTGCTTAGGAACCTGACAAGAACAGTAGATCCCCTTCAGTCCAATACACTGTACATGCTGGGAACAGAGTCCAGTGCTATTTGCCCTGAGTATGACAATGGGAGCGCAATAGTGACTCTTATTACCAGAAAAAACTCTTGCTCGTAGGACCAGAAACTGCATGTGATTCAACTCCATTTAGGACTGGGAAACAAACGCTAGCTCGCCTTACAAGAAACACACTCTGCTTTTGAGAAAAGAGCACTCTTCTACTCTACTGTGTTTCCTATAGGGCCAGAACAGTGAGCTTGCAAAAACAAAAGAACTGTGCTTCCTACACACACGGGCCATATCTAGTTCAATTCTGCTTAGGAAACTGACAAGAACAGTAGATCCTCTTCAGTCCAATACACTGTACATGCTGTGTACAGACGCCAGTGCTATTTGCACTGTGTATGCAATGGGAGCGTAATAGTGACTCTTCTTACCAGAAAACAACTCTTGCTCGTAGGACCAGAAACTGCATGTGATTCAACTACATTTAGGACTGGGAAGCAAACGCTAGCTCGCTATACAAGAAACACACTCTGCTTTTGAGAAAAGAGCACTCTTCTACTCTACTGTGTTTCCTATGGGATCAAAAGAGTGAGCTTGCTCAGAACAAAAGAACTGTGCTTCCTACACACACGGGCCATATCTAGTTCAATTCTGCTTAGGAAACTGACAAGAACAGTAGCTCCTCTTCAGTCCAATACACTGCACTTGCTGGGAACAGACGCGAGTGCTAATTGCACTGTGTATGGCAATGGGAGCGCAATAGTGACTTTCCTTACCAGAAAACAACTCTTGTTCGTAGGAACGCAAACTGCATGTGATTCAACTCCATTTAGGACTGCGAAACAAACGCTAGCTCGCCTTACAAGAAACACACTCTGCTTTTGAGGAAAGAGCACTCTTCTACTCTACTGTGTTTTCTACGGGGTCCGAACAGTGAGCTTGCTGAGAACAAAAGAACTGTGCTTCCTACACACACTGGCCATATCTAGTTCAACTCTGTTTAGGAAACTGACAAGAACAGTAGCTCCTCTTCAGTCCAATACACTGTACTTGCTGGGAACAGACGCGAGGGCTATTTGCACTGTGTATGGCAAAGGGAGCGCAATAGTGACTCTTCTTACCAGAAAACAACTCTTGCTCGTAGGACCAGAAACTGCATGTGTATTTCATCTCCATTTAGGACTGGGAAACAAACGCTAGCTGCCCTTACAAGAAACACACTCTGCTTTTGAGAAAAATGCACTCTTCTACTCTACTGTGTTTCCTATGGGGTCCGAACAGTGAGCTTGCTCAGAACAAATGAACTGTGCTTCCTAAACACACGGGCCATATCTAGTTCAAGTCTGCTTAGGAAACTGACAAGAACAGTAGCTCCTCTTCAGTCCAATACACTGTACTTACTGGGAACAGACGCGAGTGCTATTTGCACTCTGTATGGCAATGGGAGCACAATAGTGACTCTTCTTACAAGAAAACAACTCTTGCTCGTAGGACCAGAAACTGCATTTGATTCAATCCACTTAGGACTGGGAAACAAACGCTAGCTCGCCTTACAAGAAACATGCTCTGCTTTTGAGAATAGGGCACACATCTACTCTACTGTGTTTCCTATGGGGTCCAAACAGTGAGCTTGCTCAGAACAAAAGAACTGTGCTTCCTACACACACAGGTCATATCTAGTTCAACTCTGCATAGGAAACTGACAAAAGCAGTAGCTCCTCTTCAGTCCAATACACTGTACTTGCTGAGAACAGACGCGAGGGCTATTTGCACTGTGTATGACAATGGGAGCACAATAGTGACTCTTCTTACTAGAAAACAACTCTTGCTCGTAGGACCAGAAACTGCATTTGATTCAATCCACTTAGGACTGGGAAACAAACGCTAGCTCGCCTTACAAGAAACACGCTCTGCTTTTGAGAATAGGGCACACATCTACTCTACTGTGTTTCCTATGGGGTCCAAACAGTGAGCTTGCTCAGAACAAAAGAACTGCTTCCTACACACACAGGTCATATCTAGTTCAACTCTGCATAGGAAACTGACAAAAGCAGTAGCTCCTCTTCAGTCCAATACACTGTACTTGCTGAGAACAGACGCGAGGGCTATTTGCACTGTGTATGACAATGGGAGCACAATAGTGACTCTTCTTACTAGAAAACAACTCTTGCTCGTAGGACCAGAAACTGCACGTGATTCAACTCCATTTAGGACTGGGAAACAAACGCTAGCTTGCCTTACAAGAAACACACTCTGCTTTTGAGAAAGAGCACTCTTCTATTCTACTGTGTTTTTTATGGGGTCCGAACAGTGAGCTTCCTGAGAACAAAAGAACGGTGCTTCCTACACACACGGGCCATATCTAGTTCAACTCTGCTTAGGAACCTGACTAGAACAGTAGCTCCTCCTCAATCCAATACACTGTACTTGCTGGGAACAGACGCGAGTGCTATTTACACTGTGTATGGCAATGGGAGCACAATAGTGACTTTCCTTACCAGAAAACAACTCTTGCTCGTAGGACCAGAAACTGCATGTGATTCAACTCCATTTACCACTGGGAAACAAACTCTAGCTCGCCTTACAAGAAACATACTCTGCTTTTGAGGAAAGAGCACTCTTCTACTCTACTGTGTTTCCTATAGGGCCAGAACAGTGAGCTTGCTGAGTACAAAAGAACTGTGCTTCCTACACACATGGGCCATATCTAGTTCAACTCTGCTTAGGAACCTGACAAGAACAGTAGATCCCCTTCAGTCCAATACACTGTACATGCTGGGAACAGAGTCCAGTGCTATTTGCCCTGAGTATGACAATGGGAGCACAATAGTGACTCTTATTACCAGAAAAAACTCTTGCTCGTAGGACCAGAAACTGCATGTGATTCAACTCCATTTAGGACTGGGAAACAAACGCTAGCTCGCCTTACAAGAAACACACTCTGCTTTTGAGAAAAGAGCACTCTTCTACTCTACTGTGTTTCCTATAGGGCCAGAACAGTGAGCTTGCAAAAACAAAAGAACTGTGCTTCCTACACACACGGGCCATATCTAGTTCAATTCTGCTTAGGAAACTGACAAGAACAGTAGATCCTCTTCAGTCCAATACACTGTACATGCTGTGTACAGACGCCAGTGCTATTTGCACTGTGTATGCAATGGGAGCGCAATAGTGACTCTTCTTACCAGAAAACAACTCTTGCTCGTAGGACCAGAAACTGCATGTGATTCAACTACATTTAGGACTGGGAAGCAAACGCTAGCTCGCCATACAAGAAACACACTCTGCTTTTGAGAAAAGAGCACTCTTCTACTCTACTGTGTTTCCTATGGGGTCCAAACAGTGAGCTTGCTCAGAACAAAAGAACTGTGCTTCCTACACACACGGGCCATATCTAGTTCAATTCTGCTTAGGAAACTGACAAGAACAGTAGCTCCTCTTCAGTCCAATACACTGCACTTGCTGGGAACAGACGCGAGTGCTAATTGCACTGTGTATGGCTATGGGAGCACAATAGTGACTTTCCTTACCAGAAAACAACTCTTGTTCGTAGGAACGCAAACTGCATGTGATTCAACTCCATTTAGGACTGCGAAACAAACGCTAGCTCGCCTTACAAGAAACACACTCTGCTTTTGAGGAAAGAGCACTCTTCTACTCTACTGTGTTTTCTATGGGGTCCGAACAGTGAGCTTGCTGAGAACAAAAGAACTGTGCTTCCTACACACACTGGCCATATCTAGTTCAACTCTGCATAGGAAACTGACAAAAGCAGTAGCTCCTCTTCAGTCCAATACACTGTACTTGCTGAGAACAGACGCGAGGGCTATTTGCACTGTGTATGACAATGGGAGCACAATAGTGACTCTTCTTACTAGAAAACAACTCTTGCTCGTAGGACCAGAAACTGCACGTGATTCAACTCCATTTAGGACTGGGAAACAAACGCTAGCTTGCCTTACAAGAAACACACTCTGCTTTTGAGAAAGAGCACTCTTCTATTCTACTGTGTTTTTTATGGGGTCCGAACAGTGAGCTTCCTGAGAACAAAAGAACGGTGCTTCCTACACACACGGGCCATATCTAGTTCAACTCTGCTTAGGAACCTGACTAGAACAGTAGCTCCTCCTCAATCCAATACACTGTACTTGCTGGGAACAGACGCGAGTGCTATTTACACTGTGTATGGCAATGGGAGCACAATAGTGACTTTCCTTACCAGAAAACAACTCTTGCTCGTAGGAACGGAAACTGCATGTGATTCAACTCCATTTACCACTGGGAAACAAACTCTAGCTCGCCTTACAAGAAATATACTCTGCTTTTGAGGAAAGAGCACTCTTCTACTCTACTGTGTTACCTATAGGGCCAGAACAGTGAGCTTGCTGAGTACAAAAGAACTGTGCTTCCTACACACATGGGCCATATCTAGTTCAACTCTGCTTAGGAACCTGACAAGAACAGTAGATCCCCTTCAGTCCAATACACTGTACATGCTGGGAACAGAGTCCAGTGCTATTTGCCCTGAGTATGACAATGGGAGCGCAATAGTGACTCTTATTACCAGAAAAAACTCTTGCTCGTAGGACCAGAAACTGCATGTGATTCAACTCCATTTAGGACTGGGAAACAAACGCTAGCTCGCCTTACAAGAAACACACTCTGCTTTTGAGAAAAGAGCACTCTTCTACTCTACTGTGTTTCCTATAGGGCCAGAACAGTGAGCTTGCAAAAACAAAAGAACTGTGCTTCCTACACACACGGGCCATATCTAGTTCAATTCTGCTTAGGAAACTGACAAGAACAGTAGATCCTCTTCAGTCCAATACACTGTACATGCTGTGTACAGACGCCAGTGCTATTTGCACTGTGTATGCAATGGGAGCGCAATAGTGACTCTTCTTACCAGAAAACATCCCTTGCTCGTAGGACCAGAAACTGCATGTGATTCAACTCCATGTAGGACTGGGAAACAAACGCTGGCTCGCCATACATGAAACACACTCTGCTTTTGAGAAAAGAGCACTCGTCTACTCTACTGTGTTTCCTATGGGGTACAAACAGTTAGCTTGCTCAGAACAAAAGAACTGTGCTTCCTACACACACGGGCCATATCTAGTTCAATTCTGCTTAGGAAACTGACAAGAACAGTAGATCCTCTTCAGTCCAATACACTGTACATGCTGGGTACAGACGCGAGTGCTAATTGCACTGTGTATGGCAATGGGAGCACAATAGTGACTCTTCTTACCAGAAAACAACTCTTGCTCGTAGGACCAGAAACTGCATGTGATTCAACTCCATTTAGGACTGGGAAACAAACGCTAGGTCGCCATACAAGAAACACACTCTGCTTTTGAGAAAAATGCACTCTTTTACTCTACTGTGTTTCCTATGGGGTCCAAAGAGTGAGCTTTGTCAGAAGAAAAGAACTGTGCTTCCTACACACATGGGCCATATCTAGTTCAACTCTGCTTAGGAAACTGACAAGAGAGTAGCTCCTCTTCAGTCCAATACACTGTACTTACTGGGAACAGACGCGAGGGCTGTTTGCACTGTGTATGGCAAAGGGAGCGCAATAGTGACTCTTCTTACCAGAAAACAACTGTTGCTCGTAGGACCAGAAACTGCATGTGTATTTCAACTCCATTTAGGATTGGGAAACAAACACTAGCACGCATTACAAGAAACACACTCTGCTTTGGAGGAAAGAGCACTCTTCTACTCTACTGTGTTTCCTATAGGGCCAGAACAGTGAGCTTGCAAAAACAAAAGAACTGTGCTTCCTACACACACGGGCCATATCTAGTTCAATTCTGCTTAGGAAACTGACAAGAACAGTAGATCCTCTTCAGTCCAATACACTGTACTTCCTGGGATCAGATGCCAGTGCTCTTTGCCCTGTGTATGACAATGGGAGCGCAATAGTGACTCTTCTTACCAGAAAACAACTCTTGCTCGTAGGACCAGAAACTGCATGTGATTCAACTCCATTTAGGACTGGGAAACAAACGCTAGCTCGTCTTACAAGAAACACACTCTGCTTTTGAGAAAAATGCACTCTTCTACTCTACTGTGTTTCCTATGGGGTTCGAAATGTGAGCTTGCTCAGAACAAAAGAACTGTGCTTCCTACACACACTGGCCATATCTAGTTCAACTCTGCTTAGGAAACTGACAAGAACAGTAGATCCTCTTCAGTCCAATACACTGTACATGCTGGGAACAGACGCCAGTGCTATTTGCCCTGTGTGTGACAATGGGAGCACAGTAGTGACTCTTCCTACCAGAAAACAACTCTTGCTCGTAGGACCAGAAACTGCATGGGATTCAACTCCATTTCTGACTGGGAAACAAACACTTGCTCGCCTTACAAGAAACACACTCTGCTTTTGAGAAAAGGGCACTTTTCTACTCTACTGTGTTTCCTATGGGGTCCGAACAGTGAGCATGCTCAGAACAAATGAACTGTGCTTCCTACTCACATGGGCCATATCTAGTTCAACTCTGCTTAGGAAACTGACAAGAACAGTAGCTCTTCTTCAGTCCAACACACTGTACTTGCTGGGAACAAACACAAGTGCTATTTGCACTGTTTATGGCAATGGGAGCGCAATAGTGACACTTCTTACCAGAAAACAACCCTTGCTCGTAGGAATAGTAGCTGCATGTTATTCAACTCCATTTAGAACTGGGAAACAAACGTTAGCTTGCCTTACAAGAAACACACTCTGCTTTTGAGAAAAGGGCACTCTTCTAGTCTACTGTGATTCCTATAGGGCCAGAACAGTGAGCTTGCTCAGAAAAAAAGAACTGTGCTTCCTACCCACACGGGCCATATCTAGTTCAACTCTGCTTAGGAAACTGACAAGAACAGTAGCTCCTTTTCAGTCCAATACACTGTACTTGCTGGGAACAGACATGAGAGCTATTTGCACTGTGTATGGCAATGGGAGAGCAATAGTGACTCTTATAACCAGAAAACAACTCTTGCTCGTAGGACCAGAAACTGCATGGGATTCAACTCCATTTCTGACTGGGAAACAAACACTTGCTCGATTTACAAGAAATACACTCTGCTTTTGAGAAAATGGCACTCTTCTACTCTACTGTGTTTCCTATGGGGTCCGAACAGTGAGCTTGCTCAGAACAAAAGAACTGTGCTTCCTACACACACGGGCCATATCTAGTTCAACTCTGCTTAGAAATCTGACAAGAACAGTAGCTCCTCTTCAGTCCAATACACTGTACTTGCTGGAAGCAGAAGCTAGTGCTATTTGCATTGTGTATGGCAATGGGTGCGCAATAGTGACTCTTCTTACCAGAAAACAACTCTTGCTCGTAGGACCAGATGCTGCATGGGATTCAACTCCATTTATGTCTGGGAAACAAACGCTAGTTCGCCTTACAAGAAACACAATTTGCTTTTGAGAAAAGAGCACTTTTCTACTCTACTGTGTTTCCTATGAGGTCAGAAGAGCGAGCTTGATAAGAACAAAAGAACTGTGCTTCCTACACACACGGGCCATATCTAGTTCAACTCTGCGTAGGATACTGAAAAGAACATTAGCTCCTCTTCAATCCAATACCCTGTATTTGCTGGAAGCAGAAGCGAGTGCTATTTGCACTGTGTATGGCAATGGGAGCGCAATAGTGACTCTTCTTAACAGAAAAATAATCTTGCTCGTAGGAAAAGATACTGCATGTGATTCATCTCCATTTAGGACTGGGAAACAAACGCTAGCTCGGCTTAGAAGAAACACACTCTGCTTTTGAGAAAAGAGCACTCTTCCTCTCTACTGTGTTTCCTATAGGGCCAGAACAGTGAGCTTGCTCAGAAACAAAGAACTGTGCTTCCTACACACACGGCCATATCTAGTTCAACTCTCCTTAGGAAACTGACAAGGACAGAAGCTCCTCTTCAGTCCAATACACTATACATGCTGGGAACAGACGCGAGTGCTATTTGCACTGTGTATGGCAATGGGAGCGCAATAGTGACTTTCCTTACCAGAAAACAACTCTTGCTCATAGGACCAAAAACTGCATGTGATTCAACTCCATTTAGGACTGGGAAACAATTGCTAGCTCGCCTTACAAGAAACACACTCTGCTTTTGAGAAAAGAGCTCTCTTCTACTCAGTGTTATCTATAGGGCCAGAAAGTGAGCTGGCTGACAACAAAAGAATTGTGCTTCCTACACACACGGGCCATATCTAGTTCAACTCTGCTTAGGAAATTGACAAGAACAGTAGCTCCTCTTCAGTCCAATACACTGTACTTGCTGGAACAGACGTGAGTGCTATTTGGACTGTGTATGGCAATGGGAGCACAATAGTGACTCTTCTTACCAGAAAACAACTCTTGCTCCTAGGACCAGTAACTGCATGTGGTCAACTCCATTTCTGACTGGGAAACAAACGCTAGCTCGCCTTACAAGAAACACACTCTGCCTTTGAAAAAAGGGCACTCTTCTGCTCTACTTTGTTTCCTAAGGGGTCCGAACAGTGAGCTTGCTCAGAACAAAAGAACTGTGCTTCCTACACACACGGGCCATATCTAGTTCAACTCTGCTTAGGAAACTGACAAGAACAGTAGCTCCTCTTCAGTCCAATACACTGTACTTGCTGGGAACAGACCCGAGTGCTATTTGCACTGTGTATCTCAATGGGAGCGCAATAGTGACTCTTATTACAGGAAAGCAACTCTTGCTCGTAGGACCAGAAACTGCATGTGATTCAACTCCATTTAGGACTGGGAAACAAAGGCTACCTCGCCTTAAAAGAAACACACTCTGCTTTTGAGAAAAGAGCACTCTTTTACTCAGTGTTTTCTATAGGGCCAGAAAGTGAGCTGGCTCACAACAAAAGAATTGTGCTTCCTACACACGGCCATATCTAGTTCAATTCTGCTTAGGAAACTGACAAGAACAGTAGATCCTCTTCAGTCCAATACACTGTAAATGCTGGGAACAGACGCCAGTATATTTGCCCTGTGTGTGACAATGGGAGCGCAGTAGTGACTCTTCTTACCAGAAAACAACTCTTGCTCGTAGGACCAGAAACTGCATGGGATTCAACTCCATTTCTGACTGGGAAACAAACACTTGCTCGCCTTACAAGAAACACACTCTGCTTTTGAGAAAAGGGCACTCTTCTACTCTACTGTGTTTCCTATGGGATCAAAAGAGTGAGCTTGCTCAGAACAAAAGAACTGTGCTTCCTACACACACGGGGCATATCTAGTTCAACTCTGCTTAGAAAACTGACAAGAACAGTAGCTCCTCTTCAGTCCAATACACTGTACTTGCTGGAAGCAGAAGCTAGTGCTATTTGCAGTGTGTATGGCAATGGGTGCGCAATAGTGACTCTTCTTAACAGAAAACAACTCTTGCTAGTAGGACCAGATACTGCATGGGATTCATCTCCATTTAGGTCTGGGAAACAAACGCTAGTTCGCCTTACAAGAAACACAATTTGCTTTTGAGAAAAGAGCACTTTTCTACTCTACTGTGTTTCCTATGGGGTCCGAACAGTGAGCATGCTCAGAACAAATGAACTGTGCTTCCTACTCACATGGGCCATATCTAGTGCAACTCTGCTTCGGAAACTGACAAGAACAGTAGCTCTTCTTCAGTCCAATACAATGTACTTGCTGGGAACAAACACAAGTGCTATTTGCACTGTTTATGGCAATGGAAGCGCAATAGTGACACTTCTTACCAGAAAACAACTCTTGCTCGGAGGAATAGTAGCTGCATGTTATTCAACTCCATTTAGAACTGGGAAACAAACGTTAGCTTGCCTTACAAGAAACACACTCTGCTTTTGAGAAAAGAGCACTCTTCTAGTCTACTGTGTTTCCTATAGGGCCAGAACAGTGAGCTTGCTCAGAACAAAAGAACTGTGCTTCCTACCCACACGGGCCATATCTAGTTCAACTCTGCTTAGGAAACTGACAAGAACAGTAGCTCCTCTTCAGTCCAATACACTGTACTTGCTGGGAACAGACATGAGAGCTATTTGCGCTGTGTATGGCAATGGGAGAACAATAGTGACTCTTCTTACCAGAAAACAACTCTTGCTCGTAGGACCAGAAACTGCATGGGATTCAACTCCATTTCTGACTGGGAAACAAACACTTGCTCGATTTACAAGAAATACACTCTGCTTTTGAGAAAAGGGCACTCTTCTACTCTACTGTGTTTCCTATGGGGTCCGAACAGTGAGCTTGCTCAGAACAAAAGAACTGTGCTTCCTACACACACGGGCCATACCTAGTTCAACTCTGCTTAGAAAACTGACAAGAACGTTAGCTCCTCTTCATTCCAATACACTGTACTTGCTGGAAGCAGAAGCTAGTGCTATTTGCACTGTGTATGGCAAGGGTGCGCAATAGTGACTCTTCTTACCAGAAAACAACTCTTGCTCGTATGACCAGAAACTGCATGTGATTCATCTCCATTTAGGACTGCGAAACAAACGCTACCTCGCCTTACAAGAAACACACTCTGCTTTTGAGAAAAGAGCACTCTTCTACTCTACTGTGTTTCCTATGGGATCAAAAGAGTGAGCTTGCTCAGAACAAAAGAACTGTGCTTCCTACACACACGGGCCATATCTAGTTCAAATTTGCTTAGGAAACTGACAAGAACAGTAGCTCCTCTTCAGTCCAATACACTGTACTTGCTGGGAACAGACATGAGAGCTATTTGCGCTGTGTATGGTAATGGGAGAACAATAGTGACTCTTCTTACCAGAAAACAACTCTTGCTCGTAGGACGAGAAACTGCATGGGATTCAACTCCATTTCTGACTGGAAACAAACACTTGCTCGATTTACAAGAAATACACTCTGCTTTTGAGAAAAGGGCACTCTTCTACTCTACTGTATTTCCTATGGGGTACGAACAGTGAGCTTGCTCAGAACAAAAGAACTGTGCTTCCTACACACACGGGCCATACCTAGTTCAACTCTGCTTAGAAAACAGACAAGAACGTTAGCTCCTCTTCAGTCCAATACACTGTACTTGCTGGAAGCAGAAGCTAGTGCTATTTGCACTGTGTATGGCAAGGGTGCGCAATAGTGACTCTTCTTACCAGAAAACAACTCTTGCTCGTATGACCAGAAACTGCATGTGATTCATCTCCATTTAGGACTGCGAAACAAACGCTACCTTGCCTTACAAGAAACACACTCTGCTTTTGAGAAAAGAGCACTCTTCTACTCTACTGTGTTTCCTATGGGATCAAAAGAGTGAGCTTGCTCAGAACAAAAGAACTGTGCTTCCTACACACACGGGCCATATCTAGTTCAAATTTGCTTAGGAAACTGACAAGAACAGTAGCTCCTCTTCAGTCCAATACACTGTACTTGCTGGGAACAGACGCGAGTGCTATTTGCACTGTGTATGGCAATGGGAGCGCAATAGTGACTTTCCTTACCAGAAAACAACTCTTGCTCGTAGGAACGGAAACTACATGTGATTCAATTCCATTTACGATTGGGAAACAAACTCTAGCTCGCCTTACAAGAAGCACACTCTGCTTTGGAGGAAAGAGCACTCTTCTACTCTACTGTGTTTTCTATAGGGCCCGAACAGTGAGCTTGCTGAGTACAAAAGAACTGTGCTTCCTACACACACGGGCCATACCTAGTTCAACTCTGCTTAGGAACCTGACAAGATCAGCAGATCCTCTTTAATCCAATACACTGTACATGCTGGGAACAGAGGCCATTGCTATTTGCCCTGAGTATGACAATGGGAGCGCAATAGTGACTCTTCTTACCAGAAAACAACTCTTGCTCGTAGGACCAGAAACTGCATGTGATTCAACTACATTTAGGACTGGGAAGCAAACGCTAGCTCGCCATACAAGAAACACACTCTGCTTTTGAGAAAAGAGCACTCTTCTACTCTACTGTGTTTCCTATGGGGTCCAAACAGTGAGCTTGCTCAGAACAAAAGAACTGTGCTTCCTACACACACGGGCCATATCTAGTTCAATTCTGCTTAGGAAACTGACAAGAACAGTAGCTCCTCTTCAGTCCAATACACTGCACTTGCTGGGAACAGACGCGAGTGCTAATTGCACTGTGTATGGCAATGGGAGCGCAATAGTGACTTTCCTTACCAGAAAACAACTCTTGTTCGTAGGAACGCAAACTGCATGTGATTCAACTCCATTTAGGACTGCGAAACAAACGCTAGCTCGCCTTACAAGAAACACACTCTGCTTTTGAGGAAAGAGCACTCTTCTACTCTACTGTGTTTTCTATGGGGTCCGAACAGTGAGCTTGCTGAGAACAAAAGAACTGTGCTTCCTACACACACTGGCCATATCTAGTTCAACTCTGCTTAGGAAACTGACAAGAACAGTAGCTCCTCTTCAGTCCAATACACTGTACTTGCTGGGAACAGACGCGAGGGCTATTTGCACTGTGTATGGCAAAGGGAGCGCAATAGTGACTCTTCTTACCAGAAAACAACTCTTGCTCGTAGGACCAGAAACTGCATGTGTATTTCATCTCCATTTAGGACTGGGAAACAAACGCTAGCTGGCCTTACAAGAAACACACTCTGCTTTTGAGAAAAATGCACTCTTCTACTCTACTGTGTTTCCTATGGGGTCCGAACAGTGAGCTTGCTCAGAACAAATGAACTGTGCTTCCTACACACACGGGCCATATCTAGTTCAAGTCTGCTTAGGAAACTGACAAGAACAGTAGCTCCTCTTCAGTCCAATACACTGTACTTACTGGGAACAGACGCGAGTGCTATTTGCACTCTGTATGGCAATGGGAGCACAATAGTGACTCTTCTTACAAGAAAACAACTCTTGCTCGTAGGACCAGAAACTGCATTTGATTCAATCCACTTAGGACTGGGAAACAAACGCTAGCTCGCCTTACAAGAAACACGCTCTGCTTTTGAGAATAGGGCACACATCTACTCTACTGTGTTTCCTATGGGGTCCAAACAGTGAGCTTGCTCAGAACAAAAGAACTGTGCTTCCTACACACACAGGTCATATCTAGTTCAACTCTGCATAGGAAACTGACAAAAGCAGTAGATCCTCTTCAGTCCAATACACTGTACTTGCTGGGAACAGACGCGAGTGCTATTTACACTGTGTATGGCAATGGGAGCACAATAGTGACTTTCCTTACCAGAAAACAACTCTTGCTCGTAGGAACGGAAACTGCATGTGATTCAACTCCATTTACCACTGGGAAACAAACTCTAGCTCGCCTTACAAGAAGCATACTCTGCTTTTGAGGAAAGAGCACTCTTCTACTCTACTGTGTTTCCTATATGGCCAGAACAGTGAGCTTGCTGAGTACAAAAGAACTGTGCTTCCTACACACATGGGCCATATCTAGTTCAACTCTGCTTAGGAACCTGACAAGAACAGTAGATCCCCTTCAGTCCAATACACTGTACATGCTGGGAACAGAGTCCAGTGCTATTTGCCCTGAGTATGACAATGGGAGCACAATAGTGACTCTTATTACCAGAAAAAACTCTTGCTCGTAGGACCAGAAACTGCATGTGATTCAACTCCATTTAGGACTGGGAAACAAACGCTAGCTCGCCTTACAAGAAACACACTCTGCTTTTGAGAAAAGAGCACTCTTCTACTCTACTGTGTTTCCTATAGGGCCAGAACAGTGAGCTTGCAAAAACAAAAGAACTGTGCTTCCTACACACACGGGCCATATCTAGTTCAATTCTGCTTAGGAAACTGACAAGAACAGTAGATCCTCTTCAGTCCAATACACTGTACATGCTGTGTACAGACGCCAGTGCTATTTGCACTGTGTATGCAATGGGAGCGCAATAGTGACTCTTCTTACCAGAAAACATCCCTTGCTCGTAGGACCAGAAACTGCATGTGATTCAACTCCATGTAGGACTGGGTAACAAACGCTGGCTCGCCATACATGAAACACACTCTGCTTTTGAGAAAAGAGCACTCGTCTACTCTACTGTGTTTCCTATGGGGTCCAAACAGTTAGCTTGCTCAGAACAAAAGAACTGTGCTTCCTACACACACGGGCCATATCTAGTTCAATTCTGCTTAGGAAACTGACAAGAACAGTAGATCCTCTTCAGTCCAATACACTGTACATGCTGGGTACAGACGCGAGTGCTAATTGCACTGTGTATGGCAATGGGAGCACAATAGTGACTCTTCTTACCAGAAAACAACTGTTGCTCGTAGGACCAGAAACTGCATGTGTATTTCAACTCCATTTAGGATTGGGAAACAAACACTAGCTCGCATTACAAGAAACACACTCTGCTTTGGAGGAAAGAGCACTCTTCTAATCTACTGTGTTTCCAATAGGGCCAGAATATTGAGCTTGCTGAGTACAAAAGAACTGTGCTTCCTACACACATGGGCCATATCTAGTTCAATTCTGCTTAGGAAACTGACAAGAACAGTAGATCCTCTTTAATCCAATACACTGTACATGCTGGGAGCAGAGGCCAGTGCTATTTGCCCTGAGTATGACAATGGGAGCGCAATAGTGACTCTTATTACCAGAAAAAACTCTTGCTCGTAGGACCAGAAACTGCATGTGATTCAACTCCATTTAGGACTGGGAAACAAACGCTAGCTCGTCTTACAAGAAACACAATCTGCTTTTGAGAAAAATGCACTCTTCTACTCTACTGTGTTTCCTATGGGGTTCGAAATGTGAGCTTGCTCAGAACAAAAGAACTGTGCTTCCTACACACACGGGCCATATCTAGTTCAACTCTGCTTAGGAAACTGAAAAGAACAGAAGATCCTCTTCAGTCCAATACGCTGTACATGCTGGGTACAGACGCCAGTGCTATTTGCACTGTGTATGGCAATGGGAGCGCAATAGTGACTCTTCTTACCAGAAAACAACTCTTGCTCGTAGGACCAGAAACTGCATGTGATTCAACTCCATTTAGGACTGGGAAACAAACGCTAGCTCGTCTTACAAGAAACACACTCTGCTTTTGAGAAAACAGTACTCTTCTACTCTACTGTGTTTCCTATGGGGTCCAAACAGTGAGCTTGCTCAGAACAAAAGAACTGTGCTTCCTACACACACGGGCCATATCTAGTTCAATTCTGCTTAGGAAACTGACAAGAACAGTAGCTCCTCTTCAGTCCAATACACTGTACTTTGGGAACAGACGCGAGGGCTATTTGCACTGTGTATGGCAAAGGGAGCGATATAGTGACTCTTCTTACCAGAAAACAACTCTTGCTCGTAGGACCAGAAACTGCATGGGATTCAACTCCAT
This sequence comes from Peromyscus eremicus, assembly GCF_949786415.1. Taxonomy (NCBI): domain Eukaryota; kingdom Metazoa; phylum Chordata; class Mammalia; order Rodentia; family Cricetidae; genus Peromyscus; species Peromyscus eremicus. Next base: position 189,575 of record NW_026734531.1, on the reverse strand, counting down.
TTCTGACTGGGAAACAAACACTTGCTCGATTTACAAGAAATACACTCTGCTTTTGAGAAAAGGGCACTCTTCTACTCTACTGTGTTTCCTATGGGGTCCGAACAGTGAGCTTGCTCAGAACAAAAGAACTGTGCTTCCTACACACACGGGCCATACCTAGTTCAACTCTGCTTAGAAAACTGACATGAACATTAGCTCCTCTTCAGTCCAATACACTGTACTTGCTGGAAGCAGAAGCTAGTGCTATTTGCACTGTGTATGGCAAGGGTGCGCAATAGTGACTCTTCTTACCAGAAAACAACTCTTGCTCGTATGACCAGAAACTGCATGTGATTCATCTCCATTTAGGACTGCGAAACAAACGCTACCTCGCCTTACAAGAAACACACTCTGCTTTTGAGAAAAGAGCACTCTTCTACTCTACTGTGTTTCCTATGGGATCAAAAGAGTGAGCTTGCTCAGAACAAAAGAACTGTGCTTCCTACACACACAGGCCATATCTAGTTCAAATTTGCTTAGGAAACTGACAAGAACAGTAGCATCTCTTCAGTCCAATACACTGTACTTCCTGGGAACAGACGCGAGTGCTATTTGCACTGTGTATGGCAATGGGAGCGCAATAGTGACTTTCCTTACCAGAAAACAACTCTTGCTCGTAGGAACGGAAACTGCATGTGATTCAACTCCATTTAGGATTAGGAAACAAACTCTAGCTTGCCTTACAAGAAGCACACTCTGCTTTGGAGGAAAGAGCACTCTTCTACTCTACTGTGTTTCCTATAGGGCCAGAACAGTGAGCTTGCTGAGTACAAAAGAACTGTGCTTCCTACACACACGGGCCATACCTAGTTCAACTCTGCTTAGGAACCTGACAAGATCAGCAGATCCTCTTTAGTCCAATACACTGTAAATGCTGGGAACAGAGGCCATTGCTATTTGCCCTGAGTATGACAATGGGAGCGCAATAGTGACTCTTCTTACCAGAAAACAACTCTTGCTCGTAGGACCAGAAACTGCATGTGATTCAACTCCATTTAGGACTGGGAAGCAAACGCTAGCTCGCCATACAAGAAACACACTCTGCTTTTGAGAAAAGAGCACTCTTCTACTCTACTGTGTCTCCTATGGGGTCCAAACAGTGAGCTTGCTCAGAACAAAAGAACTGTGCTTCCTACACACACGAGCCATATCTAGTTCAATTCTGCTTAGGAAACTGACAAGAACAGTAGCTCCTCTTCAGTCCAATACACTGCACTTGCTGGGAACAGACGCGAGTGCTAATTGCACTGTGTATGGCAATGGGAGCGCAATAGTGACTTTCCTTACCAGAAAACAACTCTTGTTCGTAGGAACGCAAACTGCATGTGATTCAACTCCATTTAGGTCTGCGAAACAAACGCTAGCTCGCCTTACAAGAAACACACTCTGCTTTTGAGGAAAGAGCACTCTTCTACTCTACTGTGTTTCCTATAGGGCCAGAACAGTGAGCTTGCTGAGTACAAAAGAACTGTGCTTCCTACACACATGGGCCTTATCTAGTTCAACTCTGCTTAGGAAACTGACAAGAACAGTAGCTCCTCTTCAGTCCAATACACTGTACTTGCTGGGAACAGAAGCCAGTGCTATTTGCCCTGAGTATGACAATGGGAGCGGATTAGTGACTCTTATTACCAGAAAAAACTCTTGCTCGTAGGACCAGAAACTGCATGTGATTCAACTCCATTTAGGACTGGGAAACAAACGCTAGCTCGCCTTACAAGAAACACATTCTGCTTTTGAGAAAAGCGCACTCTTCTACTCTACTGTGTTTCCTATAGGGCCAAAACAGTGAGCTTGCTCAGAACAAAAGAACTGTGCTTCCTACACACACGGGCCATATCTAGTTCAACTCTGCTTAGGAAACTGACAAGAACAGTAGCTCCTCTTCAGTCCAATACACTGTACTTCCTGGGAACAGACGCGAGGGCTATTTGCATTGTGTATGGCAAAGGGAGCGCAATAGTGACTCTTCTAACCAGAAAACAACTCTTGCTCGTAGGACCAGAAACTGCATGTGTATTTCAACTCCATTTAGGACTGGGAAACAAACGCTAGCTCACCTTACAAGAAACACACTCTGCTTTTGAGAAAAGAGCACTCTTCTACTCTACTGTGTTTTCTATGGGGTCCGAACAGTGAGCTTGCTGAGAACAAAAGAACTGTGCTTCCTACACACACAGGCCATACTTAGTTCAACTCTGCTTAGGAAACTGACAAGAACAGTAGCTCCTCTTCAGTCCAATACACTGTACTTGCTGGGAACAGACGCGAGGGCTATTTGCACTGTGTATGGCAAAGGGAGCACAATAGTGACTCTTCTTACCAGAAAACAACTCTTGCTCGTAGGACCAGAAACTGCATGTGTATTTCATCTCCATTTAAGACTGGGAAACAAACGCTAGCTGGCCTTACAAGAAACACACTCTGCTTTTGAGAAAAATGCACTCTTCTACTCTACTGTGTTTCCTATGGGGTCCGAACAGTGAGCTTGCTCAGAACAAATGAACTGTGCTTCCTACACACACGGGCCATATCTAGTTCAAGTCTGCTTAGGAAACTGACAAGAACAGTAGCTCCTCTTCAGTCCAATACACTGTACTTACTGGGAACAGACGGGAGTGCTATTTGCACTCTGTATGGCAATGGGAGCACAATAGTGACTCTTCTTACAAGAAAACAACTCTTGCTCGTAGGACCAGAAACTGCATTTGATTCAATCCACTTAGGACTGGGAAACAAACGCTAGCTCGCCTTACAAGAAACACGCTCTGCTTTTGAGAATAGGGCACACATCTACTCTACTGTGTTTCCTATGGGGTCCAAACAGTGAGCTTGCTCAGAACAAAAGAACTGTGCTTCCTACACACACAGGTCATATCTAGTTCAACTCTGCATAGGAAACTGTCAAAAGCAGTAGCTCCTCTTCAGTCCAATACACTGTACTTGCTGGGAACAGACGCGAGGGCTATTTGCACTGTGTATGACAATGGGAGCACAATAGTGACTCTTCTTACCAGAAAACAACTCTTGCTCGTAGGACCAGAAACTGCATGTGATTCAACTCCATTTAGGACTGGGAAACAAACGCTAGCTTGCCTTACAAGAAACACACTCTGCTTTTGAGAAAGAGCACTCTTCTATTCTACTGTGTTTTTTATGGGGTCCGAACAGTGAGCTTCCTGAGAACAAAAGAACTGTGCTTCCAACACACACGGGCCATATCTAGTTCAACTCTGCTTAGGAACCTGACTAGAACAGTAACTCCTCCTCAATCCAATACACTGTACTTACTGGGAACAGACGCGAGTGCTATTTACACTGTGTATGGCAATGGGAGCGCAATAGTGACTTTCCTTACCAGAAAACAACTCTTGCTCGTAGGAACGGAAACTGCATGTGAATCTACTCCATTTACCACTGGGAAACAAACTCTAGCTCGCCTTACAAGAAACACACTCTGCTTTTGAGGAAAGAGCACTCTTCTACTCTACTGTGTTTCCTATAGGGCCAGAACAGTGAGCTTGCTGAGTACAAAAGAACTGTGCTTCCTACACACATGGGCCATATCTAGTTCAACTCTGCTTAGGAACCTGACAAGAACAGTAGATCCTCATCAGTCCAATACACTGTACTTGCTGGGAACAGAGTCCAGTGCTATTTGCCCTGAGTATGACAATGGGAGCGCAATAGTGACTCTTATTACCAGAAAAAACTCTTGCTTGTAGGACCAGAAACTGCATGTGATTCAACTCCATTTAGGACTGGGAAACAAACGCTGGCTCTCCATACATGAAACACACTCTGCTTTTGAGAAAAGAGCACTCTTTTACTCTACTGTGTTTCCTATGGGGTCCAAACAGTTAGCTTGCTCAGAACAAAAGAACTGTGCTTCCTACACACATGGGCCATATCTAGTTCAACTCTGCTTAGGAAACTGACAAGAACAGTAGCTCCTCTTCAGTCCAATACACTGTACTTACTGGGAACAGACGCGAGGGCTGTTTGCACTGTGTATGGCAAAGGGAGCACAATAGTGACTCTTCTTACCAGAAAACAACTGTTGCTCGTAGGACCAGAAACTGCATGTGTATTTCAACTCCATTTAGGATTGGGAAACAAACACTAGCTCGCATTACAAGAAACACACTCTGCGTTGGAGGAAAGAGCACTCTTCTAATCTACTGTGTTTCCAATAGGGCCAGAATATTGAGCTTGCTGAGTACAAAAGAACTGTGCTTCCTACACACATGGGCCATATCTAGTTCAACTCTGCTTAGGAACCTGACAAGAACAGTAGATCCTCTTTAATCCAATACACTGTACATGCTGGGAGCAGAGGCCAGTGCTATTTGCCCTGAGTATGACAATGGGAGCGCAATAGTGACTCTTATTACCAGAAAAAACTCTTGCTCGTAGGACCAGAAACTGCATGTGATTCAACTCCATTTAGGACTGGGAAACAAACGCTAGCTCGCCTTACAAGAAACACAATCTGCTTTTGAGAAAAATGCACTCTTCTACTCTACTGTGTTTCCTATGGGGTTCGAAATGTGAGCTTGCTCAGAACAAAAGAACTGTGCTTCCTACACACACGGGCCATATCTAGTTCAACTCTGCTTAGGAAACTGAAAAGAACAGAACATCCTCTTCAGTCCAATACGCTGTACATGCTGGGTACAGACGCCAGTGCTATTTGCACTGTGTATGGCAATGGGAGCGCAATAGTGACTCTTCTTACCAGAAAACAACTCTTGCTCGTAGGACCAGAAACTGCATGTGATTCAAATCCATTTAGGACTGGGAAACAAACGCTAGCTCGTCTTACAAGAAACACACTCTGCTTTTGAGAAAACAGCACTCTTCTACTCTACTGTGTTTCCTATGGGGTCCAAACAGTGAGCTTGCTCAGAACAAAAGAACTGTGCTTCCTACACACACGGGCCATATCTAGTTCAATTCTGCTTAGGAAACTGACAAGAACAGTAGCTCCTCTTCAGTCCAATACACTGTACTTGCTGGGAACAGACGCGAGGGCTATTTGCACTGTGTATGGCAAAGGGAGCGATATAGTGACTCTTCTTACCAGAAAACAACTCTTGCTCGTAGGACCAGAACCTGGATGTGATTCAACTCCATTTAGGATTGGGAAACAAACGCTAGTTCGCCTTACAAGAAACACACTCTGCTTTTGAGAAAAGATTACTCTTCTACTCTACTGTGTTTCCTAATGGATCCAAACAGTGAGCTTGCTCAGAACAAATGAACTGTGCTTCCTACACACACGGGCCATATCTAGTTCAAATTTGCTTAGGAAACTGACAAGAACAGTAGCTCCTCTTCAGTCCAATACACTGTACTTGCTGGGAACAGACGCGAGGGCTATTTGCACTGTGTTTGGCAATGGGAGCGCAATAGTGACTTTCCTTACCAGTAAACAACTCTGGCTCATAGGAACGGAAACTGCATGTGATTCAACTCCATTTAGGACTGGGAAACAAACTCTAGTTGGCCTTACAAGAAACACACTCTGCTTTGGAGGAAAGAGCACTCTTCTAATCTACTGTGTTTCCTATAGGGCCAGAACAGTGAGCTTCCTGAGTACAAAAGAACTGTGCTTCCTACACACATGGGCCATATCTAGTTCAACTCTGCTTAGGAACCTGAAAAGAACAGTAGATCCTCTTTAGTCCAGTACACTGTACATGCTGGGAACAGAGGCCAGTGCTATTTGCCCTGAGTATGACAATGGGAGCGCAATAGTGACTCTTATTACCAGAAAAAACTCTTGCTCGTAGGACCAGAAACTGCATGTGATTCAACTCCATTTAGGACTGGGAAACAAACGCTAGCTCGCCTTACAAGAAACACACTCTGCTTTTGAGAAAAATGCACTTTTCTACTCTACTTTGTTTCCTATGGGGTTCGAAATGTGAGCTTGCTCAGAACAAAAGTACTGTGCTTCGTACACACACGGGCCATATCTAGTTCAACTCTGCATAGGAAACTGAAAAGAACAGAAGATCCTCTTCAGTCCAATACACAGTACATGCTGGGTACAGAGGCCAGTGCTATTTGCACTGTGTATGGCAATGGGAGCACAATAGTGACTTTCCTTACCAGAACACAACTCTTGTTCGTAGGAACGCAAACTGCATGTGATTCAACTCCATTTGGGACTGTGAAACAAACGCTAGCTCGCCTTACAAAAAACACACTCTGCTTTTGATGAAAGAGCACTCTTCTACTCTACTGTGTTTCCTGTAGGGCCAGAACAGTGAGCTTGCTGAGTACAAAAGAACTGTGCTTCCTACACACATGGGCCTTATCTAGGTCAACTCTGCTTAGGAAACTGACAAGAACAGTAGCTCCTCTTCAGTCCAATACACTGTACTTGCTGGGAACAGACGCGAGGGCTATTTGCACTGTGTATGGCAAAGGGAGCGCAATAGTGACTCTTCTTACCAGAAAACAACTCTTGCTCGTAGGACCAGAACCTGGATGTGATTCAACTCCATTTAGGATTGGGAAGCAAATGCTAGCTCGCCTTACAAGAAACACACTCTGCTTTTGAGAAAAGAGCACTCTTCTACTCTACTGTGTTTCCTATGGGATCCAAACAGTGAGCTTGCTCAGAACAAAAGAACTGTGCTTCCTACACACACGGGCCATATCTAGTTCAAATTTGCTCAGGAAACTGACAAGAACAGTAGCTCCTCTTCAGTCCAATACACTGTACTTGCTGGGAAAAGACGCGAGTGCTATTTGCACTCTGTATGGCAATGGGAGCACAATAGTGACTCTTCTTACAAGAAAACAACTCTTGCTCGTAGGACCAGAAACCGCATTTGATTCAATCCACTTAGGACTGGGAAACAAACGCTAGCTCGCCTTACAAGAAACACGCTCTGCTTTTGAGTATAGGGCACACATCTACTCTACTGTGTTTCCTATGGGGTCCAAACAGTGAGCTTTCTCAGAAAAAAGAACTGTGCTTCCTACACACACAGGTCATGTCTAGTTCAACTCTGCTTAGGAAACTGACAAAAACAGTAGCTCCTCTTCAGTCCAATACACTGTACTTGCTGGGAACAGACGCGAGGGCTATTTGCACTGTGTATGACAATGGGAGCACAATAGTGACTCTTCTTACCAGAAAACAACTCTTGCTTGTAGGACCAGAAACTGCATGTGATTCAACTCCATTTAGGACTGGGAAACAAACGCTAGCTCGCCTTATAAGAAACACACTCTGCTTTTGAGAAAAGAGCACTCTTCTATTCTACTGTGTTTTTTAAGGGGTTCGAACAGTGAGCTTCCTGAGAACAAAAGAACTGTGCTTCCTACACACACGGGCCATATCTAGTTCAACTCTGCTTAGGAACCTGACGAGAACAGTATCTCCTTCTCAATCCAATACACTGTACTTGCTGGGAACAGACGCGAGTGCTATTTACACTGTGTATGGCAATGGGAGCACAATAGTGACTTTCCTTACCAGAAAACAACTCTTGCTCGTAGGAACGGAAACTGCATGTGATTCAACTCCATTTAGCACTGGGAAACAAACTCTAGCTCGCCTTACAAGAAACACACTCTGCTTTTGAGGAAAGAGCACTCTTCTACTCTATTGTGTTTCCTATAGGGCCAGAACAGTGAGCTTGCTGAGTACAAAAGAACTGTGCTTCCTACACACATGGGCCATATCTAGTTCAACTCTGCTTAGGAATCTTACAATTACAGTAGATCCTCTTCAGTCCAATACACTGTACATGCTGGGAACAGAGTCCAGTGCTATTTGCCCTGAGTATGACAATGGGAGCGCAATAGTGACTCTTATTACCAGAAAAAACTCTTGCTCGTAGGACCAGAAACTGCATGTGATTCAACTCCATGTAGGACTGGGAAACAAACGCTAGCTCGCCATACAAGAAACACACTCTGCTTTTGAGAAAAGAGCACTCTTCTACTCTACTGTGTTTCCTATGGGGTCCAAACAGTGAGCTTGCTCAGAACAAAAGAACTGTGCTTCCTACACACACGGGCCATATCTAGTTCAATTCTGCTTAGGAAACTGACAAGAACAGTAGCTCCTCTTCAGTCCAATACACTGTACTTGCTGGGAACAGACGCGAGTGCTAATTGCACTGTGTATGGCAATGGGAGCGCAATAGTGACTTTCCTTACCAGAAAACAACTCTTGTTCTTAGGAAGGCAAACTGCATGTGATTCAACTCCATTTAGGACTGCGAAACAAACGCTAGCTCGCCTTACAAAAAACACACTCTGCTTTTGAGGAAAGAGCACTCTTCTACTCTACTGTGTTTCCTATAGGGCCAGAACAGTGAGCTTGCTGAGTACAAAAGAACTGTGCTTCCTACACACATGGGCCTTATCTAGTTCAACTCTGCTTAGGAAACTGACAAGAACAGTAGCTCCTCTTCAGTCCAATACACTGTACTTGCTGGGAACAGACGCGAGGGCTATTTGCACTGTGTTTGGCAAAGGGAGCGCAATAGTGACTCATCTTACCAGAAAACAACTCTTGCCCGTAGGACCAGAACCTGGATGTGATTCAACTCCATTTAGGACTGCGAAACAAACGCTAGCTTGCCTTACAAAAAACACACTCTGCTTTTGAGAAAAATGCACTCTTCTACTCTACTGTGTTTCCTATGGGGTCCGAACAGTGAGCTTGCTCAGAACAAATGAACTGTGCTTCCTACACACACGGGCCATATCTAGTTCAACTCTGCTTAGGAAACTGACAAGAACAGTAGCTCCTCTTCAGTCCAATACACTGTACTTACTGGGAACAGACGCGAGGGCTGTTTGCACTGTGTATGGCAAAGGGAGCACAATAGTGACTCTTCTTACCAGAAAACAACTGTTGCTCGTAGGACCAGAAACTGCATGTGTATTTCAACTCCATTTAGGATTGGGAAACAAACACTAGCTCGCATTACAAGAAACACACTCTGCGTTGGAGGAAAGAGCACTCTTCTAATCTACTGTGTTTCCAATAGGGCCAGAATATTGAGCTTGCTGAGTACAAAAGAACTGTGCTTCCTACACACATGGGCCATATCTAGTTCAACTCTGCTTAGGAACCTGACAAGAACAGTAGATCCTCTTTAATCCAATACACTGTACATGCTGGGAGCAGAGGCCAGTGCTATTTGCCCTGAGTATGACAATGGGAGCGCAATAGTGACTCTTATTACCAGAAAAAACTCTTGCTCGTAGGACCAGAAACTGCATGTGATTCAACTCCATTTAGGACTGGGAAACAAACGCTAGCTCGCCTTACAAGAAACACAATCTGCTTTTGAGAAAAATGCACTCTTCTACTCTACTGTGTTTCCTATGGGGTTCGAAATGTGAGCTTGCTCAGAACAAAAGAACTGTGCTTCCTACACACACGGGCCATATCTAGTTCAACTCTGCTTAGGAAACTGAAAAGAACAGAACATCCTCTTCAGTCCAATACGCTGTACATGCTGGGTACAGACGCCAGTGCTATTTGCACTGTGTATGGCAATGGGAGCGCAATAGTGACTCTTCTTACCAGAAAACAACTCTTGCTCGTAGGACCAGAAACTGCATGTGATTCAAATCCATTTAGGACTGGGAAACAAACGCTAGCTCGTCTTACAAGAAACACACTCTGCTTTTGAGAAAACAGCACTCTTCTACTCTACTGTGTTTCCTATGGGGTCCAAACAGTGAGCTTGCTCAGAACAAAAGAACTGTGCTTCCTACACACACGGGCCATATCTAGTTCAATTCTGCTTAGGAAACTGACAAGAACAGTAGCTCCTCTTCAGTCCAATACACTGTACTTGCTGGGAACAGACGCGAGGGCTATTTGCACTGTGTATGGCAAAGGGAGCGATATAGTGACTCTTCTTACCAGAAAACAACTCTTGCTCGTAGGACCAGAACCTGGATGTGATTCAACTCCATTTAGGATTGGGAAACAAACGCTAGTTCGCCTTACAAGAAACACACTCTGCTTTTGAGAAAAGATTACTCTTCTACTCTACTGTGTTTCCTAATGGATCCAAACAGTGAGCTTGCTCAGAACAAATGAACTGTGCTTCCTACACACACGGGCCATATCTAGTTCAAATTTGCTTAGGAAACTGACAAGAACAGTAGCTCCTCTTCAGTCCAATACACTGTACTTGCTGGGAACAGACGCGAGGGCTATTTGCACTGTGTTTGGCAATGGGAGCGCAATAGTGACTTTCCTTACCAGTAAACAACTCTGGCTCATAGGAACGGAAACTGCATGTGATTCAACTCCATTTAGGACTGGGAAACAAACTCTAGTTGGCCTTACAAGAAACACACTCTGCTTTGGAGGAAAGAGCACTCTTCTAATCTACTGTGTTTCCTATAGGGCCAGAACAGTGAGCTTCCTGAGTACAAAAGAACTGTGCTTCCTACACACATGGGCCATATCTAGTTCAACTCTGCTTAGGAACCTGAAAAGAACAGTAGATCCTCTTTAGTCCAGTACACTGTACATGCTGGGAACAGAGGCCAGTGCTATTTGCCCTGAGTATGACAATGGGAGCGCAATAGTGACTCTTATTACCAGAAAAAACTCTTGCTCGTAGGACCAGAAACTGCATGTGATTCAACTCCATTTAGGACTGGGAAACAAACGCTAGCTCGCCTTACAAGAAACACACTCTGCTTTTGAGAAAAATGCACTTTTCTACTCTACTTTGTTTCCTATGGGGTTCGAAATGTGAGCTTGCTCAGAACAAAAGTACTGTGCTTCGTACACACACGGGCCATATCTAGTTCAACTCTGCATAGGAAACTGAAAAGAACAGAAGATCCTCTTCAGTCCAATACACAGTACATGCTGGGTACAGAGGCCAGTGCTATTTGCACTGTGTATGGCAATGGGAGCACAATAGTGACTTTCCTTACCAGAACACAACTCTTGTTCGTAGGAACGCAAACTGCATGTGATTCAACTCCATTTGGGACTGTGAAACAAACGCTAGCTCGCCTTACAAAAAACACACTCTGCTTTTGATGAAAGAGCACTCTTCTACTCTACTGTGTTTCCTGTAGGGCCAGAACAGTGAGCTTGCTGAGTACAAAAGAACTGTGCTTCCTACACACATGGGCCTTATCTAGGTCAACTCTGCTTAGGAAACTGACAAGAACAGTAGCTCCTCTTCAGTCCAATACACTGTACTTGCTGGGAACAGACGCGAGGGCTATTTGCACTGTGTATGGCAAAGGGAGCGCAATAGTGACTCTTCTTACCAGAAAACAACTCTTGCTCGTAGGACCAGAACCTGGATGTGATTCAACTCCATTTAGGATTGGGAAGCAAATGCTAGCTCGCCTTACAAGAAACACACTCTGCTTTTGAGAAAAGAGCACTCTTCTACTCTACTGTGTTTCCTATGGGATCCAAACAGTGAGCTTGCTCAGAACAAAAGAACTGTGCTTCCTACACACACGGGCCATATCTAGTTCAAATTTGCTCAGGAAACTGACAAGAACAGTAGCTCCTCTTCAGTCCAATACACTGTACTTGCTGGGAAAAGACGCGAGTGCTATTTGCACTCTGTATGGCAATGGGAGCACAATAGTGACTCTTCTTACAAGAAAACAACTCTTGCTCGTAGGACCAGAAACCGCATTTGATTCAATCCACTTAGGACTGGGAAACAAACGCTAGCTCGCCTTACAAGAAACACGCTCTGCTTTTGAGTATAGGGCACACATCTACTCTACTGTGTTTCCTATGGGGTCCAAACAGTGAGCTTTCTCAGAAAAAGGAACTGTGCTTCCTACACACACAGGTCATGTCTAGTTCAACTCTGCTTAGGAAACTGACAAAAACAGTAGCTCCTCTTCAGTCCAATACACTGTACTTGCTGGGAACAGACGCGAGGGCTATTTGCACTGTGTATGACAATGGGAGCACAATAGTGACTCTTCTTACCAGAAAACAACTCTTGCTTGTAGGACCAGAAACTGCATGTGATTCAACTCCATTTAGGACTGGGAAACAAACGCTAGCTCGCCTTATAAGAAACACACTCTGCTTTTGAGAAAAGAGCACTCTTCTATTCTACTGTGTTTTTTAAGGGGTTCGAACAGTGAGCTTCCTGAGAACAAAAGAACTGTGCTTCCTACACACACGGGCCATATCTAGTTCAACTCTGCTTAGGAACCTGACGAGAACAGTATCTCCTTCTCAATCCAATACACTGTACTTGCTGGGAACAGACGCGAGTGCTATTTACACTGTGTATGGCAATGGGAGCACAATAGTGACTTTCCTTACCAGAAAACAACTCTTGCTCGTAGGAACGGAAACTGCATGTGATTCAACTCCATTTAGCACTGGGAAACAAACTCTAGCTCGCCTTACAAGAAACACACTCTGCTTTTGAGGAAAGAGCACTCTTCTACTCTATTGTGTTTCCTATAGGGCCAGAACAGTGAGCTTGCTGAGTACAAAAGAACTGTGCTTCCTACACACATGGGCCATATCTAGTTCAACTCTGCTTAGGAATCTTACAATTACAGTAGATCCTCTTCAGTCCAATACACTGTACATGCTGGGAACAGAGTCCAGTGCTATTTGCCCTGAGTATGACAATGGGAGCGCAATAGTGACTCTTATTACCAGAAAAAACTCTTGCTCGTAGGACCAGAAACTGCATGTGATTCAACTCCATGTAGGACTGGGAAACAAACGCTAGCTCGCCATACAAGAAACACACTCTGCTTTTGAGAAAAGAGCACTCTTCTACTCTACTGTGTTTCCTATGGGGTCCAAACAGTGAGCTTGCTCAGAACAAAAGAACTGTGCTTCCTACACACACGGGCCATATCTAGTTCAATTCTGCTTAGGAAACTGACAAGAACAGTAGCTCCTCTTCAGTCCAATACACTGTACTTGCTGGGAACAGACGCGAGTGCTAATTGCACTGTGTATGGCAATGGGAGCGCAATAGTGACTTTCCTTACCAGAAAACAACTCTTGTTCTTAGGAAGGCAAACTGCATGTGATTCAACTCCATTTAGGACTGCGAAACAAACGCTAGCTCGCCTTACAAAAAACACACTCTGCTTTTGAGGAAAGAGCACTCTTCTACTCTACTGTGTTTCCTATAGGGCCAGAACAGTGAGCTTGCTGAGTACAAAAGAACTGTGCTTCCTACACACATGGGCCTTATCTAGTTCAACTCTGCTTAGGAAACTGACAAGAACAGTAGCTCCTCTTCAGTCCAATACACTGTACTTGCTGGGAACAGACGCGAGGGCTATTTGCACTGTGTTTGGCAAAGGGAGCGCAATAGTGACTCATCTTACCAGAAAACAACTCTTGCCCGTAGGACCAGAACCTGGATGTGATTCAACTCCATTTAGGACTGCGAAACAAACGCTAGCTTGCCTTACAAAAAACACACTCTGCTTTTGAGAAAAATGCACTCTTCTACTCTACTGTGTTTCCTATGGGGTCCGAACAGTGAGCTTGCTCAGAACAAATGAACTGTGCTTCCTACACACACGGGCCATATCTAGTTCAAGTCTGCTTAGGAAACTGACAAGAACAGTAGGTCCTCTTCAGTCCAATACACTGTACTTACTGGGAACAGACGCGAGTGCTATTTGCACTCTGTATGGCAATGGGAGCACAATAGTGACTCTTCTTACAAGAAAACAACTCTTGCTCGTAGGACCAGAAACTGCATTTGATTCAATCCACTTAGGACTGGGAAACAAACGCTTGCTCGCCTTACAAGAAACACGCTCTGGTTTTGAGAATAGGGCACACATCTACTCTACTGTGTTTCCTATGGGTTCCAAACAGTGAGCTTGCTCAGAACAAAAGAACTGTGCTTCCTACACACACAGGTCATATCTAGTTCAACTCTGCTTAGGAAACTGACAAAAACAGTAGCTCCTCTTCAGTCCAATACACTGTACTTGCTGGGAACAGACGCGAGGGCTATTTGCACTGTGTATGAAAATGGGAGCACAATAGTGACTCTTCTTACCAGAAAACAACTCTTGCTCGTAGGACCAGAAACTGCATGTGATTCAATTCCATTTAGGACTGGAAAACAAACGCTAGCTCGCCTTACAAGAAACACACTCTGCTTTTGAGAAAAGAGCACTCTTCTATTCTACTGTGTTTTTTATGGGGTCCGAACAGTGAGCTTCCTGAGAACAAAAGAACTGTGCTTCCTACACACACGGGCCATATCTAGTTCAACTCTGCCTATGAACCTGACTAGAGCAGTAGCTCCTCCTCAATCCAATACACTGTACTTGCTGGGAACAGACGCGAGTGCTATTTACACTGTGTATGGCAATGGGAGCGCAATAGTGACTTTCCTTACCAGAAAACAACTCTTGCTCGTAGGAACGGAAACTGCATGTGATTCAACTCCATTTAGCACTGGGAAACAACCTCTAGCTCGACTTACAAGAAACACACTCTGCTTTTGAGGAAAGAGCACTCTTCTACTCTACTGTGTTTCCTATAGGGCCAGAACAGTGAGCTTGCTGAGTACAAAAGAACTGTGCTTCCTACACACATGGGCCATATCTAGTTCAACTCTGCTTAGGAACCTGACAAGAACAGTAGAAACTCTTCAGTCCAATACACTGTACATGCTGGGAACAGAGTCCAGTGCTATTTGCCCTGAGTATGACAATGGGAGCGGATTAGTGACTCTTATTACCAGAAAAAACTCTTGCTCGTAGGACCAGAAACTGCATGTGATTCAACTCCATTTAGGACTGGGAAACAAACGCTAGCTCGCCTTACAAGAAACACATTCTGCTTTTGAGAAAAGCGCACTCTTCTACTCTACTGTGTTTCCTATAGATCCAGAACAGTGAGCTTGCTCAGAACAAAAGAACTGTGCTTCCTACACACACGGGCCATATCTAGTTCAACTCTGCTTAGGAAACTGACAAGAACAGTAGCTCCTCTTCAGTCCAATACACTGTACTTCCTGGGAACAGACGCGAGGGCTATTTGCATTGTGTATGGCAAAGGGAGCGCAATAGTGACTCTTCTAACCAGAAAACAACTCTTGCTCGTAGGACCAGAAACTGCATGTGTATTTCAACTCCATTTAGGACTGGGAAACAAACGCTAGCTCACCTTACAAGAAACACACTCTGCTTTTGAGAAAAGAGCACTCTTCTACTCTACTGTGTTTTCTATGGGGTCCGAACAGTGAGCTTGCTGAGAACAAAAGAACTGTGCTTCCTACACACACAGGCCATATCTAGTTCAACTCTGCTTAGGAAACTGACAAGAACAGTAGCTCCTCTTCAGTCCAATACACTGTACTTGCTGGGAACAGACGCGAGGGCTATTTGCACTGTGTATGACAATGGGAGCACAATAGTGACTCTTCTTACCAGAAAACAACTCTTGCTTGTAGGACCAGAAACTGCATGTGATTCAACTCCATTTAGGACTGGGAAACAAACGCTAGCTGGCCTTACAAGAAACACACTCTGCTTTTGAGAAAAGAGCACTCTTCTATTCTACTGTGTTTTTTAAGGGGTTTGAACAGTGAGCTTCCTGAGAACAAAAGAACTGTGCTTCCTACACACACGGGCCATATCTAGTTCAACTCTGCTTAGGAACCTGACGAGAACAGTATCTCCTTCTCAATCCAATACACTGTACTTGCTGGGAACAGACGCGAGTGCTATTTACACTGTGTATGGCAATGGGAGCACAATCGTGACTTTCCTTACCAGAAAACAACTCTTGCTCGTAGGAACGGAAACTGCATGTGATTCAACTCCATTTAGCACTGGGAAACAAACTCTAGCTCGCCTTACAAGAAACACACTCTGCTTTTGAGGAAAGAGCACTCTTCTACTCTACTGTGTTTCCTATGGGGTTCGAAATGTGAGCTTGCTCAGAACAAAAGAACTGTGCTTCTTACACACACGGGCTATATCATGTTCAATTCTGCTTAGGAAACTGACAAGAACAGTAGAACCTCTTCAGTCCAATAGACTGTACATGCTAGGAACAGACGCCAGTGCTATTTGCCCTTTGTGTGACAATGGGAGCACAATAGTGACTCTTCTTACCAGAAAACAACTCTTGCTCATAGGACCAGAAACTGCATGTGATTCAACTCCATTTAGGACTGGGAAACAAAAGCTAGCTCGCCTTACAAGAAACACACTCTGCTTTTGAGAAAAGAGCACTCTTCTACTCTACTGTGTTTCCTATGTTTCCGAACAGTGAGCTTGCTCAGAACAAAAGAACTGTGCTTCCTACACACACGGGCCATATCTAGTTAAACTCTGCTTAGGAAACTGAAAAGAACAGTAGATCCTCTTCAGTCCAATACGCTGTACATGCTGGGTACAGACGCCAGTGCTATTTGCACTGTGTATGGCAATGGGAGCGCAATAGTGACTCTTCTTACCAGAAAACAACTCTTGCTCGTAGGACAAGAAACTGCATGTGATTCAACTCCATTTAGGACTGAAAAACAAACGCTAGCTCGCCTTACAAGAAACACACTCTGCTTTTGAGAAAAGAGCACTCTTCTACTCTACTGTGTTTCCTATGGGGTCCAAACAGTGCGCTTGCTCAGAACAAAAGAACTGTGCTTCCTACACTCACGGGCCATATCTAGTTCAATTCTGCTTAGGAAACTGACAAGAACAGTAGCTCCTCTTCAGTTTAATACACTGTACTTGCTGGGAACAGACGCGAGAGCTATTTGCACTGTGTATGGCAATGGGAGCGCAATAGTGACTTTCCTTACCAGAAAACAACTCTTGCTCGTAGGAACGAAAACTGCATGTGATTCAACTACGTTTAGGACTGCGAAACAAACGCTAGCTCGCCTTACAAAAACACACTCTGCTTTTGAGGAAAGAGCACTCTTCTACTCTACTGTGTTTCCTATAGGGCCAGAACAATGAGCTTGCTGAGTACAAAAGAACTGTGCTTCCTACACACATGGGCCATATCTAGTTCAACTCTGCTTAGGAAAATGACAAGAACAGTAGCTCCTCTTCAGTCCAATACACTGTACTTGCTGGGAACAGACATGAGGGCTATTTGCACTGTGTATGGCAAAGGGAGCGCAATAGTGACTCTTCTTACCAGAAAACAACTCTTGCTCGTGGGACCAGAAACTGCATGTGTATTTCAACTCCATTTAGGACTGGAAAACCAATGCTAGCTCACCTTACAAGAAACACACTTAGCTTTTGAGAAAAATGCACTCTTCTACTCTACTGTGTTTCCTATGGGGTCCAAACAGTAAGCTTGCTCAGAACAAAAGAACTGTGCTTCCTGCACACACGGGCCATATCTAGTTCAATTCTGCTTAGGAAACTGACAAGAACAGCAGATCCTCTTCAGTCCAATACACTGTACATGCTGGGTACAGACGCCAGTGCTATTTGCACTGTGTATGGCAATGGGAGCACAATAGTGACTTTCCTTACCAGAAAACAACTCTTGCTCATAGGAACGGAAACTGCATGTGATTCAACTCCATTTAGGACTGCGCAACAAACGCTAGCTCGCCTTACAAAAAACACACTCTGCTTTTGAGGAAAGAGCACTCTTCTACTCTACAGTGTTTCCTATAGGGCCAGAACAGTGAGCTTGCTGAGTACAAAAGAACTATGCTTCCTACAAACATGGGCCAAATCTAGTTCAACTCTGCTTAGGAAACAGACAAGAACAGTAGCTCCTCTTCAGTCCAATACAGTGTGCTTGCTAAGAACAGACACAAGGGCTATTTGCACTGTGTATGTCAAAGGGAGCACGATAGTGACTCTTCTTACCAGAAAACAACACTTGCTCGTAGGACCAGAAACTGCATGTGTATTTCAACTCCATTTAGGACTGGGAAACAAACGCTAACTCGCCTTACAAGAAACTCACTCTGCTTTTGAGAAAAATGCACTCTTCTACTCTACTGTGTTTCCTATGGGGTTCGAAATGTGAGCTTGCTCAGAACAAAAGAACTGTGCTTCCTACACACACGGTCCATATCTTGTTCAATTCTGCTTAGGAAACTGACAAGAACAGTAGCTCCTCTTCAGTCCAATACACTGTACTTGCTGGAAAATGACACGAGTGCTATTTGCACTGTGTATGGCAATGGGAGCGCAATAGTGACTTTCCTTACCAGAAAACAACTCTTGCTCGAAGGAACGGAAACTGCATGTGATTCAACTCCATTTAGGACTGGGAAACAAACACTAGCTCGCCTTACAAGAAACACATTCTGCTTTTGAGGAGAGAGCACTCTTCTACTCTACTGTGTTTCCTATAGGGCCAGAACACTGAGCTTGCTCAGAACAAAAGAACTGTGCTTCCTACACACACGGGCCATATCTAGTTCAATTCTGCTTAGGAAACTGACAAGAACAGTAGATCCTCTTCAGTCCAATACACTGTACATGCTGGGTACAAACGCCAGTGCTATTTGCACTGTGTATGGCAATGGGAGCGCAATAGTGACTCTTCTTACCAGAAAACAACTCTTGCTCGTAGGACCAGAAACTGCATGTGATTCAACTCCATTTAGGACTGGGAAACAAACGCTAGCTCACCTTACAAGAAACACGCTCTGCTTTTGAGAAAACAGCACTCTTCTACTCTACTGTGTTTCCAATAGGGCCAGAACAGTGACCTTGCTCAGAACAAAAGAACTGTGCTTCATACACACACGGGCCATATCTAGTTCAATTCTGCTTCGTTATCTGACAAGAACAGTAGCTCATCTTCAGTCCAATACACTGTACTTGCTGGAACAGACGCGAGTGCTATTTGCACTGTGTATGGCAAAGGGAGCCCAATAGTGACTCTTCTTACCAGAAAACAACTGTTGCTCTTAGGACCAGAAACTGCATTTGAATCAATCCACTTAGGACTGGGAAACAAACGCTAGCTCGCCTTACAAGAAACACACTCTGCTTTTGAGAATAGGGCACACATCATCTCTACTGTGTTTGCTGAGGGGTCCAAACAGTGAGCTTGCTCAGAACAAAAGAATTGTGCTTCCTACACACACGGATCATATCTAGTTCAACTCTGCTTAGGAAACTGACAAGAACAGTAGCTCCTCTTCAGTCCCATACACTGTACTTGCTGGGAACAGACGCGAGTGCTATTTGCACTGTGTATGGCAATGGGAGCGCACCATTGACTTTCCTTACCAGAAAACAACTCTTGCTCATATGACCAAACCTGCATGTGATTCAACTCCATTTAGGACTGGGAAACAAACGCTAGCTCGCCTTACAAAAAACACACTCTGCTTTTGAGGAAAGAGCACTCTTCTACTCTACTGTGTTTCCTATAGGGCCAGAACAGTGAGCTGGCTGAGTACAAAAGAACTGTGCTTCCTACACACATGGACCATATCTAGTTCAACTCTGCTTAGGAAACTGACAAAAACAGTAGATCCTCTTCAGTCCAATACACTGTACTTGCTGTGAGCAGACGCGAGGGCTATTTGCACTGTGTATGGCAAAGGAGCGCAATAGTGACTCTTCTTACCAGAAAACAACTCTTGCTCGTAGGACCAGAACCTGGATGTGATTCAACTCCATTTATGATTGGGAAACAAATGCTAGCTCGCCTTACAAGAAATACACTCTGCTTTTGAGAAAAGAGCACTCTTCTACTCTACTGTGTTACCTATGGGATCCAAACAGTGACCTTGCTCAGAACAAAAGAAATGTGCTTCCTACACACACTGGCCATATCTAGTTCAAATTTGCTTCGTTAACTGACAAGAACAGTAGCTCCTCTTCAGTCCAATACACTGTACTTGCTGGGAAAAGACGCGAGTGCTATTTGCCCTGTGTATGTCATATGGAGCGCAATAGTGACTCTTCTTACCAGAAAACAACTCTTCCTCGTAGGACCAAAAGCTACCTGTGATTCAACTCCATTTAGGATTGGGAAACATACGCCAGCTTGCTAACAAGAAACACACTCTGTTTTTGAGAATAGGGCACACATCTACTCTACTGTGTTTCCTGTGGGTTCCAAACAGTGAGCTTGCTCAGAACAAAAGAACTGTGCTTCCTACACATGGGTCATATCTAGTTAAACTCTGCTTAGGAAACTGACAAGAACAGTAGCTCCTCTTCAGACCAATATACTGTACTTGCTGGAAACAGACGCGAGTGCTATTTGTACTGTGTATGGCAATGGGAGCACAATAGTGACTCTTCTTACTAGAAAACAACTCTTGCTCTTAGGACAAGAAACTGCATTTGTTTCAATCCACTTAGGACTGGGAAACAAACGCTAGCTTGCCTTACAAGAAACACGCTCTGCTTTTGAGAATAGGGCACACATCTACTCTACTGTGTTTCCTATGGGGTCCAAACAGTGAGCTTGCTCAGAACAAAAGAACTGTGCTTCCTACACACACGGGCCATATCTAGTTCAATTATGCTTAGGAAACTGACAAGAACAGTAGATCCCCTTCAGTCCAATACACTGTACTTGCTGGGAACAGACTCCAGTGCTATTTGCACTGTGTATGACAATGGGAGCGCAATAGTGACTCTTCTTACCAGAAAACAACTCTTGCTCATAGGACCAGAAACTGCATGGGATTCAACTCCATTTAGGTCTGGGAAGCAAACGCTAGCTTGCCTTACAAGAAACACACTCTGCTTTTGAGAAAAGATGACTCTTCTACTCCTCTGTGTTTCCTATAGGGCCTGAACAGTGAGCTTGCTCAGAACATAAGAAATGTGCTTCATACACACACGGGCCATATCTAGTTCAACTCTGCTTAGGAACCTAACAAGAACAGTAGATCCTCTTCAGTCCAATACACTGTACATGCTGGGAACAAATGCCAGTGCTATTTGCCCTGTGTATGACAATGGGAGCGCAATAGTGACTCTTCTTACCAGAAAAAAACTCTTGCTTGTAGGACCAGAAACTGCATGGGATTCAAATCCATTTAGGTCTGGGAAGCAAACGCTAGCTCGCCTTACAAGAAACACACTCTGCTTTTGAGAAAAGAGCACTCTTCTACTCTACTGTGTTTCCTATGGGGTCCGAACAGTGAGCTTGCTCAGAACAAAAGAACTGTGCTTCCTATACACACGGGCCATATCTAGTTCAACTCTGCTTAGGAAACTGACAAGAACAGTAGCTCCTCTTCAGTCCAATCCACTGTACTTGATTGGACAGACGCAAGTGCTATTTGTACTGTGTATGGCAATCGGAGCGCAATAGTGACTTTCCTTACCAGAAAACAACTCTTGCTTGTAGGACCAAAAACTGCATGTGATTCAACTCCATTTAGGACTGGGAAACAAACGCTAGCTTGCCTTACAAGAAACACACTCTGCTTTTGAGAAAAGAGCACTCTTCTCCTCTACTGTGTTTCCTATAAAGCCAGAACCTTGAGCTTGCTCAGAACAAAAGAACTGTGCTTCCTACACAAACAGCCATATCCAGTTCAATTCTGCTTAGGAAACGGACAAGAACACTATCTCCTTTTCAGTCCAATACACGTACTTGCTGAGAACAGATGCGTTATCAATTTGCACTGTGTTTGGCAATGGGAGCACAATAGTGACTTTCCTTTCCAGAAAACAACTCTTGCGCGTAGGACCAAAAACTGCATGAGATTCAACTCCATTTAGGACTGGGAAACAAACGCTAGCTCGCCTTACAAGATACACACTCTGCTTTTGAGAAAAGAGCACTCTTCTACTCTACTGTGTTTCCTATGTTGTCCGAACAGTGAGCTTGCTCAGAATAAAAGAAATGTGCTTCCTATACACACAGGCCATATCTAGTTCAACTCTGCTTAGGAAACTGACAAGAACAGTATCTCCTCTTCAGTCCAATACACTGTACTTGCTGGAAACAGACGCGAGTGCTATTTGCACTGTGTACGGCACTGGGAGCGCAATAGTGACTCTTTTTACCAGAAAACATCTCTTGCTCGTAGGGCCAGAAACAGCATGTGATTCAACTCCACTTAGGACTGGGAAACAAATGCTAGCTTGCCTTACAAGAAACAAGCTGTGCTTTTGAGAAAAGGGCACACTTCTACTCTACTGTGTTTTCTATGGGGCCAGAACAGTGAGCTTGCTCAGAACAAAAGAACTGTGCTTCCTACACACATGGGCCATATCTAGTTCAACTCTGCTTAGGAAACTAACGAGAACAGTAGCTCCTCTTCAGTCCAATACACTGTACTTGCTGGGAACAGACGCGAGTGCTATTAGCCCTGTGTATGACAATGGGAGCGCAATAGTGACTCTTCTTACCAGAAAAATCTCTTGCTTGTAGGACCAGAAACTGCATGTGATTCAAGTCCATTTAGGACTGGGAAACAAATGCTAGCTCGACTTACAAGAAACACACTCTGCTTTTGAGAAAAGAGTACTCTTCTACTCTACTGTGTTTCCTATAGGGCCAGAACAGTGAGCTTGCTCAGAACAAAAGAACTGTGCTTCCTACACACACGTCACATACCTAGTTCAACTCTGCATCAGAAACTGACAAGAACAGTCCAATACACTGTACATGCTGGGAACAGACGCCAGTGCTATTTGCCCTGTGTATGACAATGGGAGCACAATAGTGACTCTTCTTACCAGAAAACAACTCTTGCTCGTAGGACCAGAAACTGCATGTGATTCAACTCCATTTAGGTCTGGGAAGCAAACGCTAGCTCGCCTTACAAGAAACACACTCTGCTTTTGAGAAAAGAGCACTCTTCTACTCTACTGTGTTTCCTATGGGGTCCGAACAGTGAGCTTGCTCAGAACAAAAGAACTGTGCTTCCTATACACATGGGCCACATCTAGTTCAACTCTAGTTAGGAAACTTACAAGAACAGTAGCTCCTCTTCAGTTCAATACACTGTACTTGACTGGAACAGACGCAAGTGTTATTTGTACTGTATATGGCAATGGTAGCACAATACTGACTCTTCTTACCAAAATATAACTCTACTCGTAGGACCAGAAACTGCATGTGATTCAAATTCATTTAGGACTGGGAAACAAAAGCTAGCTCGCCTTACAAGAAACACACTCTGCTTTTGAGAAAAGAGCACTGAGTTTCCTATGGGGTCCGCACAGTGAGCTACCTCAGAACAAAAGAGCTGTGCTTCTTATACACACGGGCCATATCTAGCTCAACTCTGCTTAGGAAACTGACAAGAACAGTAGCTCCTCTTCAGTCCAATACACTGTACTTGCTGGGAACAGACGTGAGTGCTATTTGTGCTGTGTATGGCAAAGGGAGCACAATGGTGACTTTCCTTACCAGAAAACAACTCTTGCGCGTATGACCTAAAACTGCATGTGATTAAACTCCATTTAGGGGTGGGAAACAAACGCTAGCTCACCTTACAAGAAACACACTCTGCTTTTGAGAAAAGAGCACTCTTCTACTCTACTGTGTTTCCTATAGGGCCAGAACAGTGAGCTTGCTCAGAACAAAAGAACTGTGCTTCCTACACACATGGCCGTATCTAGTTCAATTCTGCTTAGGAAACTGAAAAGAACAGTAGATCCTCTTCAGTCCAATACACTGTACATGCTGGGAACAAACGCCAGAGCTATTTGCCCTGTGAAAGACAATGGGAGGGCATAAGTGACTCTTCTTACCAGAAAACAACTCTTGCTCGTAGGACCAAAAACTGCATGTCATTCAACTCCTTTTAGGACTGGGAAACAAACACTAGCTCGACTTACAAGAAACACACTCTGCTTTTGAGAAAAGAGCACTCTTCTACTCTACTGTGTTTCCTATGGTGTCCGAACAGTGAGCTTGCTCAGTCAAAAGAAATGTGCTTCCTATACACACAGGCCATATCTAGTTCAACTCTGCTTAGGAAACTGACAAGAACAGTATCTCCTCTTCAGTCCAATACACTGTACTTGACTGGAACAGACGCAAGTGCTATTTGCACTGTGTATGGCAATGGGAGCACAATAGTGACTCTTTTTACCAAAAAGCAACTCTACTCGTAGGACCAGAAACTGCGTGTGATTCAACTTCATTTACGACTGGGAAACAAAAGCTAGCTCGCCTTACAAGAAACACACTCTGCTTTTGAGAAAAGAGTACTCTTCTACTCTACTGTGTTTCCTATGGGGTCCGAACAGTGAGCTTGCTCAGAACAAATGAACTGTGCTTCCTACACACACGGGCCATATCTAGTTCAAGTCTGCTTAGGAACCTGACAAGAACAGTAGATCCTCTTCAGTCCAATACTCTGTACATGCTGGGAACAAATGCCAGTGCAATTTGCCCTGTGTATGACAATGGGATCGCAATAGTTACTCTTCTTACCAGAAAAAACTCTTGCTTGTAGGACCAGAAACTGCATGTGATTCAAATCCATTTAGGACTGGGAAACAAACGCTAGCTCGCGTTACAAGAAACACACTCTGCTTTTGAGAAAAGAGTACTCTTCTACTCTACTGTGTTTCCTATAGGGCCAGAACAGTGAGCTTGTTCAGAACAAAAGAACTGTGCTTCCTACACACACGGGCCATATCTAGTTCAACTCTGCATCAGAAACTGACAAGAACAGTAGATCCTCTTCAGTCCAATACACTGTACATGCTGGGAAAAGACTCCAGTGCTATTTGCCCTGCTTATGACAATGCGAGCGCAATAGTGACTCTTCTTACAAGAAAACAACTCTTGCTTGTAGGCCCAGAAACTGCATGTGATTCAACTCCATTTAGGTCTTGAAGGCAAACGCTATCTCGCTTACAACTAACACACTCTGCTTTTGAGAAAAGAGCACTGAGTTTCCTATGGGGTCTGCACAGTGAGCTTGCTCAGAACAAAAGAACTGTGCTTCCTACACACACGGGCCATATCTAGTTCAACTCTGCAGAGGAAACTGACAAGAACAGTAGATCCTCTTCAGTCCAATACACTGTACAGGCTGGGAACAGACTCCAGTGCTATTTGCCCTGTGTATGACAATGTGAGCGCAATAGTGACTCCTCTTACCAGAAAACAACTCTTGCTTGTAGGACCAGAAATTGCATGTGATTCAACTCCATTTTGGTCTGGGAAGAAAACGCTATCTCGCCTTACAAGAAACACACTCTGCTTTTGAGAAAAGAGCACTCTTCTACTCTACTGTGTTTCCTATAGGGCCAGAACAGTGAGCTTGCTCAGAACAAAAGAACTGTGCTTCCTACACACATGGCCGTATCTAGTTCAATTCTGCTTAGGAAACTGACAAGAACAGTAGATCCTCTTCAGTCCAATACACTGTACATGCTGGGAACAGACGCCAGTGCTATTTGCCCTGTGTATGACAATGGGAGCGCAATAGTGACTTTCCTTACCAGAAAACAACTCTTGCTCTTACGTCCAGAAAATGCATGTGATTCAACTCCATTTAGGAATGGGAAACAAACGCTATCTCGCCTTACAAGAAACACACTCTGCTTTTGAGAAAAGAGCACTCTTCTACTCTACTGTGTTTCCTATAGGGCCAGAAAGTGAGCTTGCTCAGAACAAAAGAACTGTGCTTCCTATACACACGGGCCATATCTAGTTCAACTCTGCTCAGGAAACTGACAAGAACAGTATCTCCTCTTCAGTCCAATACACTGTACTTGATTGGAAAAGACGCAAGTGCTATTTGCACTGTGTATGGCAATGGGAGCACAAGAGTGACTCTTCTTACCAAAAAACAACTCTACTCGTAGGACCAGAAACTGCATTTGATTCAACTCCATTTAGGACTGGGAAACAAACGCTAGCTCGCCTTACAAGAAACATACTCTGCTTTTGAGAAAACAGCACTCTTCTACTCTACTGTGTTTTCTATGGGGTCCGAACAGTGAGCTTGCTGAGAACAAAAGAACTGTGCTTCCTACACACACGGGCCATATCTAGTTCAACTCTGCTTAGGAAACTGACAAGAACAGTAGCTCCTCTTCAGTCCAATACACTGTACTTGCTGGGAACAGACGATAGGGCTATTTGCACTATGTATGGCAAAGGGAGCGCAATATTCACTCTTCTTACCAGAAAACAACTCTTGCTTGTAGGACCAAAAACTGCATTTGATTCAACTCCATTTAGGACTGGGAAAAAAACACTAGCTCAACTTACAAGAAACACACTCTGCTTTTGAGAAAAGAGCACTCTTCTACTCGACTGTATTTCCTATGGGGTCCGAACAGTGAGCTTGCTCAGAACAAAAGAACTGTACTTCGTGCACACATGGCCATATCTATTTCAATTCTGCTTAGGAAACTGACAAGAACAGTAGATCCTCTTCAGTGCAATACACTGTACATGCTGGGAAAAGACGCCAGTGCTATTTGCCCTGTGTATGACAATGCGAACGCAATAGTGACTCTTCTTAACAGAAAACAACTCTTCCTCGTAGGACCAGAAACTGCATGTGACTCAACTCCAT
This sequence comes from Peromyscus eremicus, assembly GCF_949786415.1. NCBI lineage: Eukaryota > Metazoa > Chordata > Mammalia > Rodentia > Cricetidae > Peromyscus > Peromyscus eremicus. Next base: position 163,077 of record NW_026734531.1, on the reverse strand, counting down.
TTAGGACTTGGAAACAAACACTAGCTCGCCTTACAAGAAACACACTCTGCATTTGAGTAAAGAGCACTCAGCTACTCTACTGTGTTTCCTATAGGGCCAGAACAGTGAGTTTGCTCAGAACAAAAGAACTGTGCTTCCTACACACACGGGCTATATCTAGTTCAACTCTGCGTAGGAAACTGACAAGAACAGTAGATCCTCTTCAGTCCAATACACTGTACATGCTGGGAAAAGACGCCAGTGCTATTTGCCCTGTGTATGACAATGTGAGCGCAATAGTGACTCTTCTTAACAGAAAACAACTCTTGCTTGTAGGACCAGAAACTGCATGTGATTCAACTCCATTTAGGTCTGGGAAGCAAACGCTATCTCGCCTTACAACTAACACACTCTGCTTTTGAGAAAAAAGCACTGAGTTTCCTATGGGGTCCGCACAGTAAGCTTGCTCAGAACAAATGAACTGTGCTTCCTACACACACGGGCCATATCTAGTTCAACTCTGCAGAGGAAACTGACAAGAACAGTAGATCCTCTTCAGTCCAATACACTGTACAGGCGGGGAACAGACACCAGTGCTATTTGCCCTGTGTATGACAATGCGAGCGCAATAGTGAGTCTTCTTATCAGAAAACAACTCTTGCTTGTAGGACCAGAAACTGCATGTGATTCAACTCCATTTAGGTCTGGGAAGCAAACGCTATCTTGCCTTACAAGAAACACACTCTGCTTTTGAGAAAAGAGCACTCTTCTACTCTATTGTGTTTCCTATAGGGCCAGAACAGTGAGCTAGATCACAACAAAAGAACTGTGCTTCCTACACACATGGCCATATCTAGTTCAATTCTGCTTACGCCTTACAAGAAACACACTCTGCTTTTGAGAAAAGAGCACTCTTCTACTCTACTGTGTTTCCCATAGGGCCAGAAAGTGAGCTTGCTCAGAACAAAAGAACTGTGCTTCCCATACACACGGGCCATATCTAGTTCAACTCTGCTCAGGAAACTGACAAGAACAGTATCTCCTCTTCAGTCCAATACACTGTACTTGATTGGAAAAGACGCAAGTGCTATTTGCACTGTGTATGGCAATGGGAGCACAAGAGTGACTCTTCTTACCAAAAACAACTCTACTCGTAGGACCAGAAAATGCATGTGATTCAACTTCATTTACGACTGGGAAACAAAAGCTAGCTCCCCTTACAAGAAACACACTCTGCTTTTGAGAAAAGAGTACTCTTCTACTCTACTGTGTTTCCTATGGGGTCCGAACAGTGAGCTTGCTCAGAACAAATGAACTGTGCTTCCTACACACACGGGCCATATCTAGTTCAATCTGCTTAGGAAACTGACAAGAAGAGTGGCTCCTCTTCAATCCAATACACTGTACTTGCTGAGAGCAAACGCGAGTGCTATTTGCACTGTGTGTGGCAATGGGAGCGCAATAGTGACTCTTCTTACCAGAAAACAACTCTTGCTCTTAGGACCAGAAACTTCATGTGATTCAACTCCATTTAGGTCTGGGAAGCAAACGCTAGATCGCCTTACAAGAAACACACTCTGCTTTTGAGAAAAGAGCACTCTTCTACTCTACTGTGTTTCCTATAGGGTCCAAAAGGGAGCTTGCTCAGAACAAAAGAACTGTGCTTCCTAGACACACGGGCCATATCTAGTTCAATTCTGCTTAGGAAACTGACAAGAACAGTAGCTCCTCTTCAGTCCAATACACTGTACTTGCTGGGAACAGACGAGAGGGCTATTTGCACTGTGTATGGCAATGGGAGCACAATAGTGACTTTCCTTACCAGAAAACAACTCTTGCTCGTAGGAACGGAAACAGCATGTGATTCAACTCCATTTAGGACTGGGAAACAAACGCTAGCTCGCCTTACAAGAAACACACTGTGCTTTTGAGGAAAGAGCACTCTTCTACTCTACTGTGTTTCCTATAGGGCCAGAACAGTGAGCTTGCTGAGTACAAAAGAACTGTGCTTCCTACACACATGGGCCATATCTAGTTCAACTCTGCTTAGGAAACTGACAGGAAAAGTAGCTCCTCTTCAGTCCAATACACTGTACTTGCTGGGAACAGACGCGAGGGCTATTTGCACTGTGTATGGCAAAGGGAGCGCAATAGTGACTCTTCTTATGAGAAAACAACTCTTGCTCGTAGGACCAGAAACTGCATGTGTATTTCAACTCCATTTAGGACTGGGAAACAAATGCTATCTCGCCTTACAAGAAACACACTCTGCTTTTGAGAAAAATGCACTCTTCTACTCTACTGTGTTTCCTAAGGGGTTCGAAATGTGAGCTTGCTCAGAACAAAAGAACTGTGCTTCCTACACACACGGGCCATATCTTGTTCAATTCTGCTTAGGAAACTGACAAGAACAGTAGAACCTCTTCAGTCCAATGGACTGTACATGCTAGGAACAGACGCCAGTGCTATTTGCCCTGTGTGTGACAATGGGAGCGCAATAGTGATTCTTCTTACCAGAAAACAACTCTTGCTCGTATGACCAGAAACTGCATGTGATTCAACTCCATTTAGGACTGGGAAACAAACGCTAGCTCGCCTTACAAGAAACACACTCTGCTTTTGAGGAAAGAGCACTCTTCTACTCTACTGTGTTTCCTACAGGGCCAGAACAGTGAGCTTGCTGAGTACAAAAGAACTGTGCTTCCTACACACATGGGCCATATCTAGTTCAACTCTGCTTAGGAACCTGACAAGAACAGTAGAACCTCTTCAGTCCAATACACTGTACATGCAGGGTACAGACGCCAGTGCTATTTGTACTGTGTATGGCAATGGGAGCACAATAGTGACTCTTCTTACCAGAAAACAACTCTTGCTCGTAGGAACGGAAACTGCATGTGATTCAACTCCATTTAGGATTGGGAAACAAACGCTAGATCACCTTACAAGAAACACACTCTGCTTTTGAGAAAAGAGCACTCTTCTACTCTACTGTGTTTCCTATGGGGTCCAACAGTGAGCTTGCTCAGAACAAAAGAACTGTGCTTCCTAGACACACGGGCCATATCTAGTTCAATTCTGCTTAGGAAACTGACAAGAACAGTAGCTCCTCTTCAGTCCAATACACTGTACTTGCTGGGAACAGACGAGAGGGCTATTTGTACTGTGTATGGCAATGGGAGCACAATAGTGACTTTCCTTACCAGAAAACAACTCTTGCTCGTAGGATCGGAAACTGCATGTGATTCAACTCCATTTAGGACTGGGAAACAAACGCTAGCTCGCCTTACAAGAAACACACTGTGCTTTTGAGGAAAGAGCACTCTTCTACTCTACTGTGTTTCCTATAGGGCCAGAACAGTGAGCTTGCTGAGTACAAAAGAACTGTGCTTCCTACACACATGGGCCATATCTAGTTCAACTCTGCTTAGGAACCTGACAAGAACAGTAGATCCTCTTCAGTCCAATACACTGTACATGCTGGAAACAGATGTGAGTGTTATTTGTACTATGTATAGCAATGGTAGCGCAATAGTGACTCTTCTTACCAGAAAACAACTCTTGCTCGTAGGGCCAAAAACTGCATTTGATTCAACTCCTTTTAGGAATGGCAAACAAACGCTAGCTCGCCTTACAAGAAACACACTCTGCTTTTGAGAAAAGAGCACTCTTCTACTCTACTGTGTTTTCTATGGGGTCCGAACAGTGAGCTTGCTGAGAACAAAAGAACTGTGCTTCCTACACACACGGGCCATATCTAGTTCAACTCTGCTTAGGAAACTGACAAGAACAGTAGCTCCTCTTCAGTCCAATACACTGTTCTTGCTTTGAACAGACGAGAGGGATATTTGCACTGTGTATGGCAAAGGGAGCACAATAGTCACTCTTCTTACCAGAAAACAACTCTTGCTCGTAGGACCAGAAACTGCATGTGTATTTCAACTCCATTTAGGACTGGGAAACAAACGCTAGCTCGCCTTACAAGAAACACACTCTGCTTTTGAGAATAGGGCACACATCTACTCTAATGTGTTTCCTATGGGGTCCAAACAGTGTGCTTGCTCAGAACAAAAGAACTGTGCTTCCTACACACATGGCCGTATCTAGTTCAATTCTGCTTAGGAAACTGACAAGAACAGTAGATCCTCTTCAGTCCAATACACTGTACATGCTGGGAACAGACGCCAGTGCTATTTGCCCTGTGTATGACAATGGGAGCGCAATAGTGACTTTCCTTACCAGAAAACAACTCTTGCTCTTACGTCCAGAAAATGCATGTGATTCAACTCCATTTAGGAATGGGAAACAAACGCTATCTCGCCTTACAAGAAACACACTCTGCTTTTGAGAAAAGAGCACTCTTCTACTCTACTGTGTTTCCTATAGGGCCAGAAAGTGAGCTTGCTCAGAACAAAAGAACTGTGCTTCCTATACACACGGGCCATATCTAGTTCAACTCTGCTCAGGAAACTGACAAGAACAGTATCTCCTCTTCAGTCCAATACACTGTACTTGATTGGAAAAGACGCAAGTGCTATTTGCACTGTGTATGGCAATGGGAGCACAAGAGTGACTCTTCTTACCAAAAAACAACTCTACTCGTAGGACCAGAAACTGCATTTGATTCAACTCCATTTAGGACTGGGAAACAAACGCTAGCTCGCCTTACAAGAAACATACTCTGCTTTTGAGAAAACAGCACTCTTCTACTCTACTGTGTTTTCTATGGGGTCCGAACAGTGAGCTTGCTGAGAACAAAAGAACTGTGCTTCCTACACACACGGGCCATATCTAGTTCAACTCTGCTTAGGAAACTGACAAGAACAGTAGCTCCTCTTCAGTCCAATACACTGTACTTGCTGGGAACAGACGATAGGGCTATTTGCACTATGTATGGCAAAGGGAGCGCAATAGTCACTCTTCTTACCAGAAAACAACTCTTGCTTGTAGGACCAAAAACTGCATTTGATTCAACTCCATTTAGGACTGGGAAAAAAACACTAGCTCGACTTACAAGAAACACACTCTGCTTTTGAGAAAAGAGCACTCTTCTACTCGACTGTATTTCCTATGGGGTCCGAACAGTGAGCTTGCTCAGAACAAAAGAACTGTACTTCCTGCACACATGGCCATATCTATTTCAATTCTGCTTAGGAAACTGACAAGAACAGTAGATCCTCTTCAGTGCAATACACTGTACATGCTGGGAAAAGACGCCAGTGCTATTTGCCCTGTGTATGACAATGCGAACGCAATAGTGACTCTTCTTAACAGAAAACAACTCTTCCTCGTAGGACCAGAAACTGCATGTGACTCAACTCCATTTAGGACTTGGAAACAAACACTAGCTCGCCTTACAAGAAACACACTCTGCATTTGAGTAAAGAGCACTCAGCTACTCTACTGTGTTTCCTATAGGGCCAGAACAGTGAGCTTGCTCAGAACAAAAGAACTGTGCTTCCTACACACACGGGCTATATCTAGTTCAACTCTGCGTAGGAAACTGACAAGAACAGTAGATCCTCTTCAGTCCAATACACTGTACATGCTGGGAAAAGACGCCAGTGCTATTTGCCCTGTGTATGACAATGTGAGCGCAATAGTGACTCTTCTTAACAGAAAACAACTCTTGCTTGTAGGACCAGAAACTGCATGTGATTCAACTCCATTTAGGTCTGGGAAGCAAACGCTATCTCGCCTTACAACTAACACACTCTGCTTTTGAGAAAAGAGCACTGAGTTTCCTATGGGGTCCGCACAGTAAGCTTGCTCAGAACAAATGAACTGTGCTTCCTACACACACGGGCCATATCTAGTTCAACTCTGCAGAGGAAACTGACAAGAACAGTAGATCCTCTTCAGTCCAATACACTGTACAGGCGGGGAACAGACACCAGTGCTATTTGCCCTGTGTATGACAATGCGGGGCGCAATAGTGAGTCTTCTTATCAGAAAACAACTCTTGCTTGTAGGACCAGAAACTGCATGTGATTCAACTCCATTTAGGTCTGGGAAGCAAACGCTATCTTGCCTTACAAGAAACACACTCTGCTTTTGAGAAAAGAGCACTCTTCTACTCTATTGTGTTTCCTATAGGGCCAGAACAGTGAGCTAGATCACAACAAAAGAACTGTGCTTCCTACACACATGGCCATATCTAGTTCAATTCTGCTTACGCCTTACAAGAAACACACTCTGCTTTTGAGAAAAGAGCACTCTTCTACTCTACTGTGTTTCCCATAGGGCCAGAAAGTGAGCTTGCTCAGAACAAAAGAACTGTGCTTCCCATACACACGGGCCATATCTAGTTCAACTCTGCTCAGGAAACTGACAAGAACAGTATCTCCTCTTCAGTCCAATACACTGTACTTGATTGGAAAAGACGCAAGTGCTATTTGCACTGTGTATGGCAATGGGAGCACAAGAGTGACTCTTCTTACCAAAAACAACTCTACTCGTAGGACCAGAAAATGCATGTGATTCAACTTCATTTACGACTGGGAAACAAAAGCTAGCTCCCCTTACAAGAAACACACTCTGCTTTTGAGAAAAGAGTACTCTTCTACTCTACTGTGTTTCCTATGGGGTCCGAACAGTGAGCTTGCTCAGAACAAATGAACTGTGCTTCCTACACACACGGGCCATATCTAGTTCAATCTGCTTAGGAAACTGACAAGAAGAGTGGCTCCTCTTCAATCCAATACACTGTACTTGCTGAGAGCAAACGCGAGTGCTATTTGCACTGTGTGTGGCAATGGGAGCGCAATAGTGACTCTTCTTACCAGAAAACAACTCTTGCACGTAGGACCAAAAACTGCATTTGATTCAACTCCATTTAGGACTGGGAAACAAATGCTAGCTCGCCTTACAAGAAACACACTCTGCTTTTGAGAAAAGAGCACTCTTCTACTCTACTGTGTTTCCTATGGGGTCCGAACAGTGAGCTTGTTCAGAACAAAAGAACTGTGCTTCCTACACACATGGGCCATATCTAGTTCAACTCTGCTTAGGAAACTGAAAAGAACAGTAGATCCTCTTCAGTCCAATACGCTGTACATGCTGGGTACAGACACCAGTGCTATTTGCACTGTGTATGGCAATGGGAGCGTAGTAGTGATTCTTCTTACAAGAAAACAACCCTTGCTCGTAGGACCAGAAACTGCATGTGATTCAACTCCATTTAGGACTGGGAAACAAACGCTAGCTCGCCTTACAAGAAACACACTCTGCTTTTGAGAAAAGAGCACTCTTCTACTCTACTGTGTTTCCTATGGGGTCCAAACAGTGAGCTTGCTCAGAACAAAAGAACTGTGCTTCCTGCACACACGGGCCATATCTAGTTCAATTCTGCTTAGGAAACTGACAAGAACAGCAGATCCACTTCAGTCCAATACACTGTACATGCTGGGTACAGACGCCAGTGCTATTTGCACTGTGTATGGCAATGGGAGCACAATAGTGACTTTCCTTACCAGAAAACAACTCTTGCTCATAGGAACGGAAACTGCATGTGATTCAACTCCATTTAGGACTGCGCAACAAACGCTAGCTCGCCTTACAAAAAACACACTCTGCTTTTGGGGAAAGAGCACTCTTCTACTCTACTGTGTTTCCTATAGGGCCAGAACAGTGAGCTTGCTGAGTACAAAAGAACTATGCTTCCTACAAACATGGGCCAAATCTAGTTCAACTCTGCTTAGGAAACAGACAAGAACAGTAGCTCCTCTTCAGTCCAATACAGTGTGCTTGCTAAGAACAGACACAAGGGCTATTTGCACTGTGTATGTCAAAGGGAGCACGATAGTGACTCTTCTTACCAGAAAACAACACTTGCTCGTAGGACCAGAAACTGCATGTGTATTTCAACTCCATTTAGGACTGGGAAACAAACGCTAACTCGCCTTACAAGAAACTCACTCTGCTTTTGAGAAAAATGCACTCTTCTACTCTACTGTGTTTCCTATGGGGTTCGAAATGTGAGCTTGCTCAGAACAAAAGAACTGTGCTTCCTGCACACACGGTCCATATCTTGTTCAATTCAGCTTAGGAAACTGACAAGAACAGTAGCTCCTCTTCAGTCCAATACACTGTACTTGCTGGAAAATGACACGAGTGCTATTTGCACTGTGTATGGCAATGGGAGCGCAATAGTGACTTTCCTTACCAGAAAACAACTCTTGCTCGAAGGAACGGAAACTGCATGTGATTCAACTCCATTTAGGACTGGGAAACAAACACTAGCTCGCCTTACAAGAAACACATTCTGCTTTTGAGGAGAGAGCACTCTTCTACTCTACTGTGTTTCCTATAGGGCCAGAACAGTGTGCTTGCTTAGTACAAAAGAACAGTGCTTCCTACACACATGGGACATATCTAGTTCAACTCTGCTTAGGAACCTGACAAGAACAGTAGATCTTCTTCAGTCCAATACAATGTACATCCTGGGAACAGAGGCCAGTGCTATTTGCCCTGAGTATGACAATGGGAGCGCAATAGTGACTCTTATTACCAGAAAAAACTCTTGCTCGTAGGACCAGAAACTGCATGTGATTCAACTCCATTTAGGACTGGGAAACAAACGCTATCTCGCCTTACAAGAAACACACTCTGCTTTTGAGAAAAGAGCACTCTTCTACTCTACTGTGTTTCCTATAGGGCCAGAACACTGAGCTTGCTCAGAACAAAAGAACTGTGCTTCCTACACACACGGGCCATATCTAGTTCAATTCTGCTTAGGAAACTGACAAGAACAGTAGATCCTCTTCAGTCAAATACACTGTACATGCTGGGTACAAATGCCAGTGCTATTTGCACTGTGTATGGCAATGGGAGCGCAATAGTGACTCTTCTTACCAGAAAACAACTCTTGCTCGTAGGACCAGAAACTGCATGTGATTCAACTCCATTTAGGACTGGGAAACAAACGCTAGCTCACCTTACAAGAAGCACACTCTGCTTTTGAGAAAAGAACACTCTTCTACTCTACTGTGTTTCCTATGGGGTCCAAACAGTGAGCTTGCTCAGAACAAATGAACTGTGCTTCCTACACACATGGGCCATATCTAGTTCAACTCTGCTTAGGAAACTGACAAGAACAGTAGCTCCATTTCAGTCCAATACACTGTACTTGCTGGGAACAGACGCGAGGGCTATTTGCACTGTGTATGGCAAAGGGAGCGCAATAGTGACTCTTCTTACCAGAAAAGAACTCTTGCTCGTAAGACCAGAAACTGCATGTGTATTTCAACTCCATTTAGGACTGGGAAACAAACGCTAGCTCACCTTACAAGAAACACACTCTGCTTTTGAGAAAAATGCACTCTTCTACTCTACTGTGTTTTCTGTGGGGTTCGAAATGTGAGCTTGCTCAGAACAAAAGAACTGTGCTTCCTACACACACGGGCCATATCTTGTTCAATTCTGCTTAGGAAACTGACAAGAACAGTAGGTCCTCTTCAATCCAATACACTGTACATGCTGGGAACAGACGCGAGTGCTATTTGCATTGTGTATGGCAAAGGGAGAGCAATAGTGACTCTTCTAACCAGAAAACAACTCTTGCAGGTAGGACCAGAAACTGCATGTGTATTTCAACTCCATTTATTACTGGGAAACAAACGCTAGCTCGCCTTACAGAAAACACACTCTGCTTTTGAGAAAAGAAAACTATTCTTTCCACTGTGTTTCCTATGGGGTTCGAACAGTGAGCTTGCTCAGAACAAAAGAACTGTGCTTCCTACACACACGGGCCTTATTTAGTTCAACTTTGCTTAGGAAACTGACATGAACAGTAGTTCCTCTTCAGACCAATACCCTGTACTTGCTGGAAACAGACGCGAGTGTTATTTGTACTATGTATGGCAATGGGAGCACAATAGTGACTCTTATTACCAGAAAACAACTCTTGCTCGTAGGACCAAAAACTGCATTTGATTCAACTCCATTTAGGACTGGGAAACAAACGCTAGCTCGCCTTACAAGAAACACACTCTGCTTTTGAGAAAAGAGCACTCGTCTACTCTACTGTGTTTTCTATGGGGTCTGAACAGTGAGCTTGCTGAGAACAAAAGAACTGTGCTTCCAACACACACGGGCCATATCTAGTTCAACTCTGCTTAGGAAACTGACAAGAACAGTAGCTCCTCTTCAGTCCAATACGCTGTACATGCAGGGTACATACGCCAGTGCTTTTTGCACTGTGTATGGCAATGGGAGCGCAATAGTGACTCTTCTTACCAGAAAACAACCCTTGCTCGTAGGACCAGAAACTGCATGTGATTCAACTCCATTTAGGACTGGGAAACAAACACTAGCTCGCCTTACAAGAAACACACTCTGCTTTTGAGAAAAGAGCACTCTTCTACTCTACTGTGTTTCCTATGGGGTCCAATCAGTGAGCTTGCTCAGAACAAAAGAACTGTGCTTCCTACACACACGGGCCATATCTAGGTCAATTCTGCTTAGGAAACTGACAAGAACAGTAGCTCCTCTTCAGTCCAATACACTGTACTTGCTAGGAACATACGCGAGTGCTATTTGCACTGTGTATGGCAAAGGGAGCGCAATAGTGTCTTTCCTTACCAGAAAACTACTCTTGCTCATAGGAACGGAAACTGCATGTGATTCAACTCCTTTTAGGACTGGGAAACAAACGCTAGCTCGCCTTACAAGAAACACACTCTGCTTTTGAGGAAAGAGCACTCTTCTACTCTACTGTGTTTCCTATAGGGTCAGAACAGTGAGCTTGCTGAGTACAAAAGAGCTGTGCTTCCTACACACACGGGCCATATCTAGTTCAACTCTGCTTAGGAACCTGACAAGAACAGTAGATCCTCTTCAGTCCAATACACTGTACATGCTGGGAACAAAGGCCAGTGCTATTTGCCCTGAGTATGACAATGGGAGCACAATAGTGACTCTTATTACCAGAAAAATTTCTTGCTCGTAGGACCATTAACTGCATGTGATTCAACTCCATTTAGGACAGGGAAACAAACGCTAGCTTGACTTACAAGAAACACACTCTGCTTTTGAGAAAAGAGCACTCTTCTACTCTACTGTGTTTCCTATAGGGCCAGAACAGGGAGCTTGCTCAGAACAAAAGAACGGTGCTTCCTACACCCACGGGTCATATCTAGTTCAATTCTGCTTAGGAAACTGACAAGAACAGTAGATCCTCTTCAGTCCAATACACTGTACATGCTGGGTACAGACGCCAGTGCTCTTTGCACTGTATATGGCAATGGGAGCGCAATAGTGACTCTTTTTAGCAGAAAACAACTCTTGCTCTTAGTACCAGAAACTGCATGTGAGTCAAATCTATTTAGGACTGGGAAACAAACGCTAGCTCGCCTTACAAGAAACACACTCTGCTTTTGAGAAAAGAGCACTCTTCTACTCTTCTGTGTTTCCTAAGTGGTCCAAACAGTGAGCTTGCTCAGAACAAAAGAACTGTGCTTCCTACACACACGGGCCATATCTTGTTCAATTCTGCTTAGGAAACTGACAAGAACAGTAGCTCCTCTTCAGTCCAATACACTGTACTTGCTGGGAAATGACGCGAGTGCTATTTGCACTGTGTATGGCAATGGGAGCGCAATAGTGACTTTCCTTACCAGAAAACAACTCTTGCTCATAGGAACGGAAACTGCATGTGATTCAACTCCTTTTAGGACTGGGAAACAAACGCTAGCTCGCCTTACAAGAAACACACTCTGCTTTTGAGGAAAGAACACTCTTCTACTCTACTGTGTTTGCTATAGTGTCAGAACAGTGAGCTTGCTGAGTACAAAAGAACTGTGCTTCCTACACACATGGGCCATATCTAGTTCAACTCTGCTTAGGAACCTGACAAGAACAGTAGCTCCTCTTCAGTCCAATACACTGTACATGCTGGGAACAGAGGCCAGTGCTATTTGCCCTGAGTATGACAATGGGAGCACAATAGTGACTCTTATTACCAGAAAAATTTCTTGCTCGTAGGACCAGAAACTGCATGTGATTCAACGCCATTTAGGACTGGGAAACAAACGCTAGCTCGACTTACAAGAAACACACTCTGCTTTTGAGAAAAGAGCACTCTTCTACTCTACTGTGTTTCCTATAGGGCCAGAACATGGAGCTTGCTCAGAACAAAAGAACTGTGCGTCCTACAGACACGGTCCATCTCTAGTTCAATTCTTCTTAGGAAACTGACAAGAACAGTTAATCCTCTTCAGTCCACTACATTGTACATGCTGGGTACAGACGCCAGTGCTATTTGCACTGCATATGGCAATGGGAGCACAATAGTGACTCTTCTTACCAAAAACAACTCTTGCTTGTAGGACCAGAAACTGCATGTGATTCAACTCCATTTAGGACTGGAAAACAAACGCTATCTCACCTTACAAGAAACACACTGTGCTTTTGAGAAAAAGGCACTCGTCTACTCTACTGTGTTTCCTATGGGGTCCAAACAGTGAGCTTGCTCAGAACAAAAGAACTGTGCTTCCTACACACACGGGCCATATCTAGTTCAATTCTGCTTAGGAAACTGACAAGAACAGTAGCTCCTCTTCAGTCCAATACGCTCTACATGCTGGGTACAGACGCCAGTGCTATTTGCACTGTGTATGGCAATGGGAGCGCAATAGTGACTCTTCTTACAAGAAAACAACTCTTGCTCATAGGACCAGAAAGTCCATGAGATTCAACTCCATTTAGGACTGCGAAACAAACGCTAGCTCGCCTTACAAGAAACAGACTCTGCTTTTGAGAAAAGAGCACTCTTCTACTCTACTGTGTTTCCTATGGGATCCAAACAGTGAGCTTGCTCAGAACAAAAGAACTGTGCTTTCTACACACACGGGCCATATCTAGTTCAATTCTGCTTAGGAAACTGACAAGAACAGTAGCTCCTCTTCAATCCAATACACTGTACTTGCTGAGAACAGACGCGAGTGCTATTTGCACTGTGTATGGCAATAGGAGCGCAATAGTGACTTTCCTTACCAGAAAACAACTCTTGCTCATAGGAACGGAAACTGCATGTGATTCAACTCCATTTAGGACTGCGAAACAAACGCTAGCTCGCCTTACAAAAAAGACACTCTGCTTTTGAGGAAAGAGCACTCTTCTACTCTAATATGTTTCCTATAGGGCCAGAACAGTGAGCTTGCTGAGTACGAAAGAACTGTGCTTCCTACACACATGGGCTATATAAAGTTCAACTCTGCTTAGGAAACTGACAAGAACAGTAGCTCCTCTTCAGTCCAATACACTGTACTTGCTGGGAACAGACGCGAGGGCTATTTGCACTATGTATGGCAAAGGGAGCGCAATAGTGACTCTTCTTACCAGAAAACAACTCTTCCTCGTAGGACCAGAAACTGCATGTGTATTTCAACTACATTTAGGACTGGGAAACAAACGCTAGCTCACCTTACAAGAAACACACTCTGCTTTTGAGAAAAATGCACTCTTCTACTCTACTGTGTTTTCTATGGGGTTCGAAATGTGAGCTTGCTCACAACAATGGAACTGTGCTTCCTACACACACGGGCCATATCTAGTTCAATTCTGCTTAGGAAACTGACAAGAATAGTAGATCCTCTTCAGTCCAATACACGGTACATGCTGGGTACAGACGCCATTGCTATTTGCACTGTGTATGGCAATGGGAGCACAATAGTGACTTTTCTTACCAGAAAACAACTCTTGCTCATAGGACCAAAAATTGCATGTGACTCAACTCCATTTAGGACTCGGAAACAAACGCTAGCTCGCCTTACAAGAAACACACTCTTCTTTTGAGAAAAGAGCACTCTTCTACTCTACTGTGTTTCCTATGGGGTCCAAAGAGTGAGATTGCTCAGAACAAAAGACCTGTGCTTCGTACACACACGGGCCATATCTAGTTCAATTCTGCTTAGGAAACTGACAAGAACAGTAGCTCCTCTTCAGTCCAATACACTGTACTTGCTCTGAACAGACGCGAGTGCTTTTTGCACTGTGTACGGCAATGGGAGCGCAATAGTGACATTCCTTACCAGAAATCAACTCTTGCTCGTAGGAATGGAAACTGCATGTGTATCAACTCCATTTAGGACTGCAAAACAAACGCTAGCTCGCCTTACAAAAAACACACTCTGCTTTTGAGGAAAGAGCACTCTTCTACTCTACTGTGTTTCCTATGGGTTCCGAACAGGGAGCTTGCTCAGAACAAAAGAACTGTGCTTCCTACACACACAGGCCATATCTAGTTCAACTCTGCTTAGGAAACTGACAAGAACAGTAGATCCTCTTCATTCCAATACACTGTACATGCTGGGTACAGACGCCAGTGCTACTTGCACTGTGTATGGCAATATGAGCGCAATAGTGACTCTTCTTACTAGAAAACAACCCTAGCTCGTAGGACTAGAAACTGCATGTGATTCAACTCCTTTTAGGACTGGGAAACAAACACTAGCTCGCCTTACAAGAAACACACTCTGCTTTTGAGAAAAGAGCACTCTTCTACTCTACTGTGTTTCCTAAGGGGTCCAAACAGTGAGCTTGCTCAGAACAAAAGAACTGTGCTTCCTACACACACGGGCCATATCTAGTTCAATTCTGCTTAGGAAACTGACAAGAACAGTAGCTCCTCTTCAGTCCAATACACTTTACTTGCTGGGAACAGACGCGAGTGCTATTTGCACTGTGTATGGCAATGGGAGCGCAATAGTGACTTTCCTTACCTCAAAACAACTCTTGCTCATAGGAAAGGAAACTGCATGTGATTCAACTCCTTTTAGGACTGGGAAACAAACGCTAGCTCGCCTTACAAGAAACACACTCTGCTTTTGAGGAAAGAACACTCTTCTACTCTACTGTGTTTCCTATAGCGTCAGAACAGTGAGCTTGCTGAGTACACAAGAACTGTGCTTCCTACACACATGGGCCATATCTAGTTCAACTCTGCTTAGGAACCTGACAAGAACAGTAGCTCCTCTTCAGTCCAATACACTGTACATGCTGGGAACAGAGGCCAGTGCTATTTGCCCTGAGTATGACAATGGGAGCACAATAGTGACTCTTATTACCAGAAAAATTTCTTGCTCGTAGGACCAGAAACTGCATGTGATTCAACTCCATTTAGGACCGGGAAACATACGCTAGCTCGACTTACAAGAAAAACACTCTGCTTTTGAGAAAAGAGCACCCTTCTACTCTACTGTGTTTCCTATAGGGCCAGAACAGTGAGCTTGCTGAGTAAAAATGAACTGTGCTTCCTACACACACGGGCCATATCTAGTTCAACTCTGCTTAGGAAACTGAAAAGAACAGTAGATCCCCTTTTGTCCAATAAGCTGTACATGCTGGGTACAGACGCCAGTGCTATTTGCACTGTGTATGGCAATGGGAGCGCAATAGTGACTCTTCTTACCAGAAAACAACTCTTGCTCGTAGGACCAGAAACTCCATGAGATTCAACTCCATTTAAGACTGCGAAACAAACGCTAGCTCGCCTTACAAGAAACAGACTCTGCTTTTGAGAAAAGAGCACTCTTCTACTCTACTGTGTTTCCTATGGGATCCAAACAGTGAGCTTACTCAGAACAAAAGAACTGTGCTTCCTACACACACGGGCCATATCTAGATCAATTCTGCTTAGGATACTGACAAGAACAGTAGCTCCTCTTCAGTCCAATACACTGTACTTGCTGAGAACAGACGCGAGTGCTATTTGCACTGTGTATGGCAATGGGAGCGCAATAGTGACTTTCCTTACCAGAAAACAACTCTTGCTCATAGGAACGGAAACTGCATGTGATTCAACTCCATTTAGGACTGGGAAACAAACGCTAGCTCGCCTTACAAAAAACACACTCTGCTTTTGAGGAAAGAGCACTCTTCTACTATATTGTGTTTCCTATAGGGCCAGAACAGTGAGCTTGCTGAGTACAAAAGAACTGTGCTTCCTACACACACGGGCCATATATAGTTCAACTCTGCTTAGGAACCTGACAAGAACAGTAGATCCTCTTCAGACCAATACACTGTACATGCTGGGAACAGAGGCCAGTGCTATTTGCCCTGTGTATGACAATGGGAGCGCTATAGTGACTCTTATTACCAGAAAAAACTCTTGCTCATAAGACCAGAAACTGCATGTGATTCAACTCCATTTAGGACTGGGAAATAAACGCGAGCTCGCCTTACAAGTAACACACTCTGCTTTTGAGAATAGAGCACTCTTCTACTCTACTGTGTTTCCTATATGGCTAGAACAGTGACCTTGCTCATAACAAAAGAACTGTGCTTCCTACACACACGGGCCATATCTAGTTCAATTCTGCTAAGGAAACTGACAAGAACAGTAGATCCTCTTCAGTCCAATACACTGTACATGCTGGGTACAGACGACAGTGCTATTTGACTGTGTATGACAATGGGAGCGCAATAGTGACTTTCCTTACCAGAAAACAACTCTTGCTCGTAGGAACGGAAACTGCATGTGATTCAACTCCATTTAGGACTGTGAAACAAACGCTAGCTCACCTTACAAAAACACACTCTGCTTTTGAGGAAAGAGCACTCTTCTACTCTTCTGTGTTTCCTATTGTACCAGAACAGTGAGCTTGCTCAGAACAAAAGAACTGTGCTTCCTACACACATGGACCATATCTAGTTCAACTCTGCTTAGGAAACTGACAAGAACAGTAGCTCCTCTTCAGTCCAATACACTGTACTTGCTGGGAAGAGACGCGAGGGCTATTTGCACTATCTATGGCAAAGAGAGCGCAATAGTGACTCTTCTTACCAGAAAACAACTCTTGCTCGTAGGACCAGAAACTGCATGTGTATTTCAACTCCATTTAGGACTGGGAAACAAACGCTAGCTCACCTTACAAGAAACACACTCTGCTTTTGAGAAAAATGCACTCTTCTACTCTACTGTGTTTCCTATGGGGTTCGAAATGTGAGCTTTCTCAGAACAAAAGAACTGTGCTTCCTACACACACGGGCCATATCTAGTTCAATTCTGCTTAGGAAACTGACAAGAACAGTAGATCCTCTTCAGTCCAATACACTGTACATGCTGGGTACAGACGCCAGTGCTATTTGCACTGTGTATGGCAATGGGAGCGCAATAGTGACTTTTCTTACCAGAAAACAACTCTTGCTCGTAGGACCAGAAACTGCATGTGATTCAACTCCATTTAGGACTGGGAAACAAACGCTAGCTCGCCTTGCAAGAAACACACTCTGCTTTTGAGAAAAGAGCACTCTTCTACTCTACTGTGTTTCCTATGGGGTCCAAACAGTGAGCTTGCTCAGAACAAAAGAACTGTGCTTCCTACACACACGGCCATATCTAGTTCAATTCTGCTTAGGAAACTGACAAGAACAGTAGCTCCTCTTCAGTCCAATACACTGTACTTGCTGGGAACAGACACGAGGGCTATTTGCACTGTGTATGGCAAAGGGAGCACAAGAGTGACTCTTCTTACCAAAAAACAACTCTTGCTCGTAGGACCAGAAACTGCATATGTATTTCAACTCCATTTGGGACTGGGAAACAAACACTAGTTCACCTTTCAAGAAACACACTCTGCTTTTGAGAGAAGAGCACTCTTCTACTCTACTGTGTTTCCTATGGGGTTTGAAATGTGAGCATTCTCAGAACAAAAGAACTGTGCTTCCTACAAACACGGGCCATATCTTGTTCAATTCTGCTTAGTAAACTGACAAGAACAATAGAACCTCTTCATTCCAATAGACTGTACATGCTGGGAACAGACGCCAGTGCTATTTGCCCTGTGTGTGACAATGGGAGCGCAATAGTGACTCTTATTACCAGAAAAAACTCTTGCTCGTAGGAACAGAAACTGCATGTGATTCAACTCCATTTAGGACTGGGAAACAAACGCTAGCTCGCCTTACAAGAAACACACTCTGCTTTTGAGAAAACAGCACTCTTCTACTCTACTGTGTTTCCTATGGGGTCCAAACAGTGAGCTTGCTCAGAACAAAAGAACTGTGTTTCCTACACACACGGGCCATATCTAGTTCAATTCTGCTTAGGATACTGACAAGAACAGTAGCTCCTCTTCAGTCCAATACACTGTACTTGCTGGGAACAGACGCGAGTGCTATTTGCACTGTGTATGGAAAAGGGAGCGCAATAGTGACTCTTCTTACCAGAAAACAACTCTTGCTCATATGACCAGAAACTGCATGTGATTCAACTCCATTTAGGACTGGGAAACAAACGCTAGCTCGCCTTACAAGAAACACACTCTGCTTTTGAGAAAAGAGCACTCTTCTACTCTACTGTGTTTCCTATGGGGTCCAAACAGTGAGCTTGCTCAAAACAAAAGAACTGTGCTTCCTACACACACGGGCCATATGTAGTTCAGTTCTGCTTAGGAAACTGACAAGAACAGTAGACCCTCTTCAGTCCAATACACTGTACTTGCTGGGAACAGACGCGAGTGCTATTTGCACTGTGTATGGCAATGGGAGCGCAATAGTGACTTTCCTTAATAGAAAACAACTCTTGCTCATAGGAATGGAAACTGCATGTGATTCAACTCCATTTAGGACTGCGAAACAAACGCTAGCTCGCCTTACAATAAACAAACTCTGCTTTTGTGGAAAGAGCACTCTTCTACTCTACTGTTTTTCCTATAGGGCCAGAACAGTGAGCTTGCTGAGTACAAAAGAACTGTGCTTCCTAGACACATGGGCCATATCTAGTTCAACTCTGCTTAGGAAAATGACAAGAACAGTAGCTCCTCTTCAGTCCAATATACTGTAATTGCTGGGAACAGACGCGCGGGCTATTTGCACTGTGTATGTCAAAGGGAGCGCAATAGTGACCCTTCTTACCAGAAAACTTCTCTTGCTCGTAAGACCAGAAACTGCATGTGTATTTCAACTCCATTTCTGACTGGGAAACAAACGCTAGCTCGCCTTACAAGAAACACACTCTGCTTTTGAGAAAAATGCACTCTTCTACTCTACGGTGTTTTCTATGGGGTTCGAAATGTGAGCTTGCTCAGAACAAAAGAACTGTGCTTCCTACACACACGGGCCATATCTTGTTCAATTCTGCTTAGGAAACTGACAAGAACAGTAGCTCCTCTTCAGTCCAATACACTGTACTTGCTGGGAACAGATGCGAGGGCTATTTGCATTGTGTATGTTCAAAGGGAGAGCAATAGTGACTCTTCTAACCAGAAAACATCTCTTGCTGGTAGGACCAGAAACTGCATGTGTATTTCAACTTCATTTATTACTGGGAAACAAACGCTAGCTCGCCTTACAAGAAACACACTCTGCTTTTGAGAAAAGAGCACTCTTCCCTCTATTGTGTTTCCTATGGGGTTCGAACAGTGAGCTTGCTCAGAACAAAAGAACTGTGCTTCCTACACACACGGGCCTTATTTAGTTCAACTTTGCTTAGGAAACTGACATGAACAGTAGCTCCTCTTCAGACCAATACACTGTACTTGCTGGAAGTAGACGCGAGTGTTATTTGTACTATGTATCTCAATGGGAGCACAATAGTGACTCTTATTACCAGAAAACAATTCTTGCTCTTAGGACCAAAAACTGCATTTGATTCAACTCCATTTAGGACTGTGAAACAAATGCTAGCTTGCCTTACAAGAAACACACTCTGCTATTGAGAAAAGAGCACTCGTCTACTCTACTGTGTTTTCTATGGGGTCCGAACAGTGAGCTTGCTGAGAACAAAAGAACTGTGCCTCCTACACACACGGGCCATATCTAGTTCAACTCTGCTTAGGAAACTGACGAGAACAGAAGCTCCTCTTCAGTCCAATACACTGTACTTACTGGGAACAGACGAGAGGGCTATTTGCACTATGTATGGCAAAGGGAGCGCAATAATGACTCTTCTTACCAGAAAACAACTCTTGCTCGTAGGACCAAAAAATGCATTTGATTCAACTCCATTTAGAACTGGGAAACAAACGCTAGCTCACCTTACAAGAAACACACTCTGCTTTTGAGAAAAGAGCACTCTTCTACTCTACTGTGTTTCCTATGGCGTCCGAACAGTGAGCTTGCTCAGAACAAAAGAACTGTGCTTCCTACACACACAGGCCATATCTAGTTCAACTCTGCTTAGGAAACTGACAAGAACAGTAGATCCTCTTCATTCCAATACACTGTACTTGCTGGGAACAGACGCGAGTGCTATTTGCACTGTGTATGGCAATGGAAGCGCAATAGTGACTTTCCTTACCAGAAAACAACTCTTGCTGGTAGGAACGGAAACTGCATGTGATTCAACTCCTTTTAGGACTGGGAAACAAACGCTAGCTCGCTTTACAAAAACACACTCTGCTTTTGAGGAATGAGCACTCTTCTACTCTGTTGTGTTTCCTATAGGGCCAGAACAGTGAGCTTGCTGAGTACAAATTAACTGTGCTTCCTACACACACGGGCCATATCTAGTTCAACTCTGCTTAGGAACCTGACAAGAACAGTAGATCCTCTTCAGTCCAATACACTGTACATGCTGGGAACAGAGGCCAGTGCTATTTGCCCTGTGTATGACAATGGGAGCGCAATAGTGACTCTTCTTACCAGAAAACAACTCTTGCTCGTAGGACCAAAAACTGCATTTGATTCAACTCCATTTAGAACTGGGAAACAAACGCTAGCTCACCTTACAAGAAACACACTCTGCTTTTGAGAAAAGAGCACACTTCTACTCTACTGTGTTTCCTATGGGGTCCGAACAGTGAGCTTGCTCAGAACAAAAGAACTGTGCTTCCTACACACACAGGCCATATCTAGTTCAACTCTGCTTAGGAAACTGATAAGAACAGTAGATCCTCTTCATTCTAATACACTGTACTTGCTGGGAACAGTCGCGAGTGCTATTTGCACTGTGTATGGCAATGGAAGCACAATAGTGACTTTCCTTACCAGAAAACAACTCTTGCTCGTAGGAACGGAAACTGCATGTGATTCAACTCCTTTTAGGACTGGGAAACAAACGCTAGCTCACCTTACAAAAACACACTCTGCTTTTGAGGAAAGAGCACTCTTCTACTCTGTTGTGTTTCCTATAGGGCCAGAACAGTGAGCTTGCTCAGAACAAAAGAACTGTGCTTCCTACAAACATGGGCCATATCTAGTTCAACTCTGCTTAGGAACCTGACAAGAACAGTAGATCCTCTTCAGTCCAATACACTGTACATGCTGGGAACAGAGGCCAGTGCTATTTGCCCTGTGTATGACAATGGGAGTGCAATAGTGACTCTTATTACCAGAAAAAACTCTTGCTCGCAGGACCAGAAACTACATGTGATTCAACTCCATTTAGGACTGGGAAACAAACACGAGCTCGCCTTACAAGAAACACACTCTGCTTTTGAGAAAAGAGCATTCTTCTACTCAACTGTGTTTCCTATAGGGCTAGAACAGTGAGCTTGCTCAGAACAAAAGAACTGTGCTTCCTACAAACTTGGGCCATATCTAGTTCAACTCTGCTTAGGAACCTGACAAGAACAGTAGCTCCTCTTCAGTCCAATACACTGTACATGCTGGGAACAGAGGCCAGGGCTATTTGCCCTGAGTATGAAAATGGGAACACAATAGTGACTCTTATTACCAGAAAAATTTCTTGCTCGTAGGACCAGAAACTGCATGTGATTCAACTCCATTTAGGACTGGGATACAAATCTAGCTCGTCTTACAAGAAACACACTCTGCTATTGAGAAAAGAGCACTCGTCTACTCTACTGTGTTTCTATTGGGGTCCAAACAGTGAGCTTGCTCAGAACAAAAGAACTGTGCTTCCTACACACACGGGCCATATCTAGTTCAATTCTGCTTAGGAAACTGACAATACACTGTACTTGCTAGGAACAGACGCGAGTGCTATTTGCACTGTGTATGGCAATGGGAGCGCAATAGTGACTTTCCTTACCAGAAAACAACTCTTGCTCGTAGGAACGGAAACTGAATGTGATTCAACTCCATTTAGGACTGGGAAACAAACGCGAGCTCGCCTTACAAGAAACACACTCTGCTTTTGAGAAAAGAGCACTCTTCTACTCTACTGTGTTTCCTATAGGGCCAGAACAGTGAGCTTGCTGAGTACAAAATATCTGTGCTTTTTACACACATGGGCCATATCTAGTTCAACTCTACTTAGGAACCTGACAAGAACAGTAGATCTTCTCAGTCCAATACACTGTACATCCTGGGAACAGAGGCCAGTGCTATTTGCCCTGAGTATGACAATGGGAGCGCAATAGTGACTCTTATTACCAGAAAAAACTCTTGATCGTTGGACCAGAAAATGCATGTGATTCAACTCCATTTAGGACTGGGAAACAAACGCTAGCTCGCCTTACAAGAAACACACTCTGCTTTTGTGAAAAGAGCACTCTTCTACTCTACTGTGTTTCTTACGGGGTCCAAGCAGTGAGCTTGCTCAGAACAAAAGAACTGGGCTTCCTACACACACGGGCCATATCTAGTTCAATTCTGCTTAGGAAACTGACAAGAACAGTAGCTCCTCTTCAGTCCAATACACTGTACTTGCTGGGAACAGACGCGAGTGCTATTTGCACTGTGTATGGCAATGGGAGTGCAAGAGTGACTTTCCTTACCAGAAAACAACTCTTGCTCATAGGAACGGAAACTGAATGTGATTCAACTCCATTTAGAACTGGGAAACAAACGCTAGCTCGCCTTACAAAAAACACACACTGCTTTTGAAGAAAGAGCACTCTTCTACTCTACTGTGTTTCCTATAGGGCCAGAACAGTGAGCTTGCTGAGTACAAAAGAACTGTGCTTCCTACACACATGGGCCATATCTCGTTCAACTCTGCTTAGGAAACTGACAAGAACAGTCGCTCCTCTTCAGTCCAATACACTGTACATGCTGAGAACAGACGCCAGTGCTATTTGCCCTGTGTGTGACAATGGGAGCACAATAGTGACTCTTCTTACCAGAAAACAACTCTTGCTCATTGGACCAGAAACTGCATGTGATTAAAATCCATTTAGGACAGGGAAACAAACGCTAGCTCACCTTACAAGAAACACACTATGCTTTTGAGAAAAGGGCACTCTTCTACTCTACGGTGTTTCCTATTGAGTCCGAACAGCGAGCTTGCTCAGAAAAAAAGAACTGTGCTTCTTACACACACGGGCCATATCTAGTTCAACTCTGCTTAGGAAACTGACAAGAACAGTAGCTCCTCTTAAGTCCAATACACTGTACATGCTGGGAACAGATGCCAGTGCTATACGCCCTGTGTATGACAATGGGAGCGCACTAGTGACTCTTCTTACCAGAAAACAACTCTTGCTCGTAGGACCAGAAACTGCATGTGATTCAACTCCATTTAGGACTGAGAAACAAACGCTAGCTCGCCTTACAAGAAACACACTCTGCTTTTGAGAAAAGAGCACTCTTCTACTCTACTGTGTTTCCTATGGGGTCCGAACAGTGAGCTTGCTCAGAACAAAAGAACTGTGCTTCCTACACACACAGGCCATATCTAGTTCAACTCTGCTTAGGAAACTGATAAGAACAGTAGATCCTCTTCATTCCAATACACTGTACTTGCTGGGAACAGACGCGAGTGTATTTGCACTGTGTATGGCAATGGAAGCGCAATAGTGACTTTCCTTACCAGAAAACAACTCTTGCTCGTAGGAACGGAAACTGCATGTGATTCAACTCCTTTTAGGACTGGGAAACAAACGCTAGCTCGCCTTACAAAAACACACTCTGCTTTTGAGGAAAGAGCACTCTTCTACTCTGTTGTGTTTCCTATAGGGCCAGAAGAGTGAGCTTGCTGAGTACAAATGAACTGTGCTTCCTACACACACGGGCCATATCTAGTTCAACTCTGCTTAGGAAACTGACAAGAGCAGTAGATCCTCCTCAGTCCAATACACTGTACATGCTGGGAACAGAAGCCAGTGCTATTTGCCCTGTGTATGACAATGGGAGCGCAATAGTGACTCTTATTACCAGAAAAAACTCTTGCTCATAGGACCAGAAACTGCATGTGATTCAACTCCATTTAGGACTGGGAAACAAACGCTAGCTCGCCTTACAAGAAACACACTCTGCTTTTGAGAAAAGAGCACTCTTCTACTCTACTGTGTTTCCTATAGGGCCAGAACAGTGAGCTTGCTGAGTACAAAATATCTGTGCTTTTTACACACATGGGCCATATCTAGTTCAACTCTACTTAGGAACCTGACAAGAACAGTAGATCTTCTCAGTCCAATACACTGTACATACTGGGAACAGAGGCCAGTGCTATTTGCCCTGAGTATGACAATGGGAGCGCAATAGTGACTCTTATTACCAGAAAAATCTCTTGCTCGTTGGACCAGAAAATGCATGTGATTCAACTCCATTTAGGACTGGGAAACAAACGCTAGCTCGCCTTACAAGAAACACACTCTGCTTTTGTGAAAAGAGCACTCTTCTACTCTACTGTGTTTCCTATAGGGCTAGAACAGTGAGCTTGCTCAGAACAAAAGAACTGTGCTTCCTACACACACGGGCCATATCTAGTTCAATTCTGCTTAGGAAACTGACAAGAACAGTAGATCCTCTTCAGTCCAATACACTGTACATGCTGGGTACAGACGCCAGTGCTATTTGCACTGTGTATGGCAATGGGAGCGCAATAGTCACTTTCCTTACCAGAAAACAACTCTTGCTCATAGGACCAGAAACTGCATGTGATTCAACTCCATTTAGGACTGGGAAACACACGCTAGCTCGCCTTATATGAAACACACTCTGCTTTTGAGAAAAGAGCACTCTTCTACTCTACTTTGTTTCCTATGGTGTCCAAACAGTGAGCTTGCTCAGAACAAAAGAACTGTGCTTCCTACACACAGGCCATATCTAGTTCAATTCTGCTTAGGAAACTGACAAGAACAGTAGCTCCTCTTCAGTCCAATACACTGTACTTGCTGGGAACAGAAGCGAGTGTTATTTGCACTGTGTATGGCAATGGGAGCGCAAGAGTGACTTTCCTTATCAGAAAACAACTCTTGCTCGTAGGAACGGAAACTGCATGTGATTCAACTCAATTTAGGACTGCTAAACAAACACTAGCTCGCCTTACAAGAAACACACTCTGCTTTTGAGGAAAGAGCACTCTTCTACTCTACTGTGTTTCCTATTGGGTCCGAACAGTGAGCTTGCTCAGAACAAAAGAACTGTGCTTCCTACACACACGGGCCATATCTAGTTCAACTCTGCTTAGGAAACTGAAAAGAACAGTAGATCCTCTTCAGTCCAATACGCTGTACATGCTGGGTACAGACGCCAGTGCTATTTGCACTGTGTATGGCAATGGGAGCGCAATAGTGTCTCTTCTTACCAGAAAACAACTCTTGCTCGTTGGACCAGAAACTGCATGTGATTCAAATCCATTTAGGACAGGGAAACAAACGCTAGCTCGCCTTACAAGAAACACACTATGCTTTTGAGAAAAGGGCACTCTTCTACTCTATGGTGTTTCCTATTGAGTCCGAACAGCGAGCTTGCTCAGAAAAAAAGAACTGTGCTTCCTACACACACGGGCCATATCTAGTTCAACTCTGCTTAGGAAACTGACAAGAACAGTAGCTCCTCTTAAGCCAATACACTGTACATGCTGGGAACAGATGCCAGTGCTATATGCCCTGTTTATGACAATGGGAGCGCACTAGTGACTCTGCTTACCAGAAAACAACTCTTGCTCATAGGACCAGAAACTGCATGTGATTCAACTCCATTTAGGACTGAGAAACAAACGCTAGCTAGCCTTACAAGAAACACACTCTGCTTTTGAGAAAAGGGCACTCTTCCACTCTACTGTATTTCCTATGGGGTCGGAACAGTGAGCTTGCTCAGAAGAAAAGAACTGTGCTTCCTACACACACGGCCATAGCTAGTTCAACTCTGCTTAGGAAACTGACAAGAACAGTAGATCCTCTTCCGTCCAATACACTGTACTTGCTGGGAACAGACGCAGGTGCTATTTGCCCTGTGTATGACAATGGGAGCGCAATAGTGACTCTTCTTACCAGAAAACAACTCTTGCTCCTGCGACCAAAAACTGCATGTGATTCAACTCCATTTAGGACTGGGAAACAAACGCTAGCTCCCCTTAAAAGAAACAAACTCTGCTTTTGAGAAAAGAGCACTCTTCTACTCTACTGTGTTTCCTATGGGTTCCGAACAGTGAGCTTGCTCAGAACAAAAGAACTGTGCTTCCTACACACACGGCCATATCTAGTTCAACTCTGCTTAGGAAACTGACAAGAACAATAGCTCCTCTTCAGTCCAATACACTGTACATGCTGGGAACAGACGCCAGTGCTATTTGCCCTGTGTATGACAGTGGGAGCGCAATAGTGACTCTTCTTACCAGAAAACAACTCTTGCTCGTAGAACCAGAATATGCATGTGATTCAACTCCCATTTAGGACTGGGAAACAAACGCTAGCTCGCCTTACAGGAAACACACTCTGTTTTGAGAAAAGAGCACTCTTCTACTCTACTGTGTTTCCTCTGGGGTCCGAACAGTGAGCTTGCTCAGAACAAAAGAACTGTGCTTCCTACATACACGGCCATATATAGTTTAACTCTGCTTAGGAAACTGACAAGAACAGTAGCTCCTCTTCAGTCCAATACACTGTACTTGCTGGGAACAGACGCGAGTGCTATTTGCACTGTGTATGGCAATGGGAGCACAATAGTGACTTTCCTTACCAGAAAACAACTCTTACTCGTGGGACAAACTACTGCATGTGATTCAACTCCATTTAGGACTGGGAAACAAACACTATCTCGCCTTACAAGAAACTCACGCTACTTTTGAGAAAAGAACACTCTTCTAGTCTGCTGTGTTTCCTATAGGGCCAAAACAGTGAGCTTGCTCAGAACAAAAAAACTGTGCTTCCTCCACACACGGGCCATATCTAGTTCAATTCTGCTTAGGAAACTGACAAGAACAGTAGATCCCCTTCAGTCCAATACACTGTACATGCTGGGAACAGACGCCAGTGCTATTTGCACTGTGTATGACAATGGGAGCACAATAGTGACTCTTCTTACCAGAAAACAGCTCTTGCTCGTAGGACCAGAAACTGCATGTGATTCAACTCCATTTAGGACTGGGAAACAAACGCAAGCTCTCCTTACAAGAAACACACTCTGCTTTTTAGAAAAGAGCACTCTTCTACTCTAATGTTTTTCCTATGGGGTCCGAAAAGTGAGCTTGCTCAGAACAAAAGAACTGTGCTTCCTGCACACACGGGTCATATCTAGTTCAACTCTGCTTAGGAATCTGACAAGAACAGTAGCTCCTCTTCTGTCCAATACACATTACTTGCTGGGAACAGACGCGAGTGCTATTTGCAGTGTGTATGGCAATGGGAGCGCAATAGTGACTCTTCTTACCAGAAAACAACTCTTGCTCATAGGACGAAAAACTGCATGGGATTCAACTACATTTAGGACTGGGAATCAAACACTAGCTCGCCTTACAAGAAACACACTCTACTTTTGAGAAAAGAGCACTCTTCTACTCTACAGTGTTTTCTATGGGGTCCGAACAGTGAGCTTGCTCAGAACAAAAGAACTGTGCTTCCTACACACGGTCCATATCTAGTTCAACTCTGCTTAGGAAACTGACAAGAACAATACCTCCTCTTCAGTACAATACACTCTACTTGCTGGGATCAGACGCGAGTGCTCTTTGCACTGTGCATGGCAATGGGAGCACAATAGTGACTTTACTTACCAGAAAACAACTCTTGCTCGTGGGACCAACAACTGCATGTGATTCAACTCCATTTAGGACTGGAAAACAAAGGCTAGCTGACCTTACAAGCAACACACTCTGCTTTTGAGAAAAGAGCACTCTTCTACCCTACTGTGTTTCCTATAGGGCCAGAACAGTGAGCTTGCTCAGAAAAAAAGAACTGTGCTTCCTACACACAAGGCCATATCTAGTTCAATTCTGCTTAGGAAACTGACAAGAACAGTAGATCCTCTTCAGTCCAATACACTGTACATGCTGGGAACAGACGACAGTGCTATTTGCTTTTTGTATGACAATGGGAGCACAATAGTGAATCTTCTTACCAGAAAACGACTATTGCTCGTAGGACCAGAAACTGCATGTGATTCAACTCCATTTAGGACTGGGAAACAAACGCTAGCTCGCCTTACAAGAAACAAACTCTGCTTTTTAGGAAAGAGCACTCTTCTACTCTAATGTGTTTCCTATGGGGTCCG
Source organism: Peromyscus eremicus (assembly GCF_949786415.1). Classification (NCBI taxonomy): domain Eukaryota; kingdom Metazoa; phylum Chordata; class Mammalia; order Rodentia; family Cricetidae; genus Peromyscus; species Peromyscus eremicus. The sequence goes on along the minus strand of NW_026734531.1, from coordinate 134,814 downwards.
AACAGTGAGCTTGCTCAGAACAAAAGAACTGTGCTTCCTACACACACGGTCCATATCTAGTTCAACTCTGCTTAGGAAACTGACAAGAACAATACCTCCTCTTCAGTACAATACACTGTACTTGCTGGGATCAGACGCGATTGCTCTTTGCACTGTGCATGGCAATGGGAGCACAATAGTGACTTTCCTTACCAGAAAACAACTCTTGCTCATGGGACCAACAACTGCATGTGATTCAACTCCATTTAGTACTGGAAAACAAAGGCTAGCTCTCCTTACAAGCAACACACTCTGCTTTTGAGAAAAGAGCACTCTTCTACTCTACTATGTTTCCTATAAGGCCAGAACAGTGAGCTTGCTCAGAACAAAAGAACTGTGCTTCCTACACACATGGCCATATCTAGTTCAATTCTGCTTAGGAAACTGACAAGAACAGTAGATCCTCTTCAGTCCAATACACTGTACATGCTGGGAACAGACGACAGTGCTATTTGCTTTTTGTATGACAATGGGAGCTCAATAGTGACTCTTCTTACCAGAAAACAACTATTGCTCGTAGGACCAGAAACTGCATGTGATTCAACTCCATTTAGGACTGGGAAACCAACGCTAGCTCACCTTACAAGAAACAAACTCTGCTTTTTACAAAAGAGCACTCTTCTACTCTAATGTTTTTCCTATGGGGTCCGAACAGTGAGCTTGCTCAGAACAAAAGAACTGTGCTTCCTACACACAAGGGCCATATCTAGATCAATTCTGCTTAGGAAACTGACAATAACAGTAGATCCTCTTAAGTCCAATACACTGTACATGCTGGGAACAGATGCCAGTGCTATATGCCCTGTGTATGACAATGGGAGCGCACTAGTGACTCTTCTTACCAGAAAACAACTCTTGCTCGTAGGACCAGAAACTGCATGTGATTCAACTCCATTTAGGACTGAGAAACAAACGCTAGCTCGCCTTACAAAAAACACACTCTGCTTTTGAGAAAAGGGCACTCTTCCACTCTACTCTATTTCCTATGGGGTCCGAACAGTGAGCTTGCTCAGAAGAAAAGAACTGTGCTTCCTACACACACGGCCATAGCTAGTTCAATTCTGCTTAGGAAACTGACAAGAACAGTAGATCCTCTTCCGTCCAATACACTGTACATGCTGGGAACAGACCCCAGTGCTATTTGCCCTGTGTATGACAATGGGAGCACAATAGTGACTCTTCTTACCAGAAAACTGCTCTTGCTCGTAGGACCAGAAACTGCATGTGATTCAAATCCATTTAGGACAGGGAAACAAATGCTAGCTCGCCTTACAAGAAACACACTATGCTTTTGAGAAAAGGGCACTCTTCTACTCTACGGTGTTTCCTATTGGGTCCGAACAGCGAGCTTGCTCAGAACAAAACAACTCTGCTTCCTACACACACGGACCATATCTAGTTCAACTCTGCTTAGGAAACTGACAAGAACAGTAGCTCCTCTTCAGTACAATACACTGTACTTGATGGGAACAGACGCGAGTGCTATTTGCACTGTGTATGGCAATGGGAGCGCAAGAGTGACTCTTCTTACAAGAAAACAACTCTTGCTCATAGGACCAGAAACTGCATGTGATTCAACTCCATTTAGGACTGGGAAACAAACGCTAGCTTGCCTTACAAGAAACACACTCTGCTTTTGAGAAAAGAGCACTCTTCTACTCTACTGTGTTTCCTATGGGGTCCGAACAGTCAGCTTGCTCAGAACAAAAGAGCTGTGCTTCCTACACACACGGGCTATATCTAGTTCAACTCTGCTTAGGAAACTGACAAGAACAGTAGATCGTCTTCAGTCCAATACACTGTATTTGCTGGGAACAGACGCCAGTGCTATTTGCCCTGTGTATGACAGAGGGAGCACAATAGTGACTCTTCTTACCAGAAACCAATTCTTGCTCGTAGGACCAGAAACTGCATGTGTTTCAACTCCCATTTAGGACTGGAAAACAAACGCTAGCTCGCCTACAAGCAACACACTCTGCTTTTGAGAAAAGAGCACTCTTCTACTCTACTGTGTTTCCTATAGGGCCAGAACAGTGAGCTTGCTCAGAACAAAAGAACTGTGCTTCCTACACATACGGCCATATCTAGATCAATTCTGCTTAGGAAACTGACAAGAACAGTACATCCTCTTCAGTCCAATACACTGTACATGCTGGTAACAGACGACAGTGCTATTTGCTTTTTGTATGACAATGGGAGCACAATAGTGACTCTTCTTACCAGAAAACAACTATTGCTCGTAGGACAAGAAACTGCATGTGATTCAACTCCATTTAGGACTGGGAAACAAACGCTAGCTCGCCTTACAAGAAACAAACTCTGCTTTTTAGGAAAGAGCACTATTCTACTCTAATGTGTTTCCTATGGGGTCCGAACAGTGAGCTTGCTCAGTACAAAAGAACTGTGCTTCCTACACACACGGGCCATATCTAGTTCAACTCTGCTTAGGAAACTTACAAGAACAGTAGCTCCTGTTCAGTCAAATGCACATTACTTCCTGGGAACAGACGCCAGTGCTATTTGCACTGTGTATGGCAATGGGAGCGCAATAGTGACTCTTCTTACCAGAAAACAACTCTTGCTCATAGGACGAAATACTGCATGGGATTCAACTACATTTAGGACTGGGAAACAAACGCTAGCTCGCCTTACAAGAAACACACTCTGCTTTTGAGAAAAGAGCACTCTTCTACTCGACTGTGTTTCCTATAGGGCCAGAACAGTGAGCTTGCTCAGAACAAAAGAACTGTGCTTCCTACACACACGGGCCATATCTAGATCAATCCTGCTTCGGAAACTGACAAGAACAGTAGATACTCTTAAGTCCAATACACTGTACATGCTGGGAACAGATGCCAGTGCTATATGCCCTGTGTATGACAATGGGAGTACACTAGTGACTCTTCTTACCAGAAAACAACTCTTGCTTGTAGGACCAGAAACTGCATGTGATTCAACTCCATTTAGGACTGAGAAACAAACGTTAGCTTGCCTTACAAGAAACACACTCTGCTTTTGAGAAAAGGGCACTCTTCCACTCTACTGTATTTTCTATGGGTCCGAACAGTGAGCTTGCTAAGAAGAAAAGTAATGTGCTTCCTACACACACGGCCATAGCTAGTTCAATTCTGCTTAGGAATCTGACAAGAACAGTATATCCTCTTCCGTCCAATGCACTGTACATGATGGGAACAGACGCCAGTGCTATTTGCCCTGTGTATGACAATGGGAGCACAATAGTGACTCTTGATACCAGAAAACAACTCTTGCTCGTAGGACCAGAAACTGCATGGGATTCAACTCCATTTAGGACTGGAAAACAAACATTAGCTAGCCTTAAAAGAAACACAATCTGATTTTGAGAAAAGAGCACTAATCTACTCTAATATGTTTCCTATATGGCCAGAACAGTGAGCTTGCTCAGAACAAAAGAACTGTGCTTCCTACACACACGGCCATATCTAGTTCAACTCTGCTTAGGAAACTGACAAGAACAGTAGATCCTCTTCAGTCCAATACAGTGTACATGCTGGGAACAGTCGCCAGTGCTATTTGCCCTGTGTATAACAATGGGAGCGCAATAGTGACTCTTCTTACAAGAAAATAACTCTTGCTCGTAGGACCAGAAACTGCATGTGATTCAACTCCATTTAGGACTGGGAAACAAACGCTAGCTCGCCTTACTAGAAACACACTCTGCTTTTGAGAAAAGAGCACTCTTCTACTCTACTGTGTTTCCTATGGGGTCTGAACAGTCAGCTTGCTCAGAACAAAAGAGCTGTGCTTCCTACACACACGGGCTATATCTAGTTCAACTCTGCTTAGGAAACTGACAAGAACAGTAGATCCCCTTCAGTCCAATACACTGTACATGCTGGGAACCGACGCCAGTGCTATTTGCACTGTGTATGACAATGGGAGCACAATAGTGACTCTTCTTACCAGAAAACCGCTCTTGCTCATAGGACCAGAAACTGCATGTGATTCAACTCCATTTAGGACTTGGAAACAAACGCAAGATCTCCTTACAAGAAACATACTCTGCTTTTTAGAAAAGAGCACTCTTCTACTCTAATGTGTTTCCTATGAGGTCCGAAAAGTGAGCTTGCTCAGAAAAAAAGAACTGTGCTTCCTACACACACGGGCTATATCTAGTTCAACTCTGCTTAGGAAACTGACAAGAAGAGTAGCTCCTCTTCAGTCCAATACACTGTATTTGCTGGGAACAGACTCCCGTGCTATTTGCCCTGTGTATGACCGTGGGAGCACAATAGTGACTCTTCTTACCAGAAAACAATTCTTGCTCGTAAGACCAGAAACTGCATGTGATTCAACTCCCATTTAGGACTGGGAAACAAACGCTAGCTCGCCTTACAAGAAACACACTCTGCTTTTGAGAAACGATCACTCTTCTACTCTACTGTGTTTCCTATAGGGCCAGAACAGTGAGCATGCTCAGAGCAAAAGAGCTGTGCTTCCTACAGACACGGCCATATCTAGTTCAATTCTGCTTAGGAAACTGACAAGAACAGTAGATCCTCTTCAGTCCAATACACTGTACATGCTGGGAACAGACGCCAGTGCTATTTGCCCTGTGTATGACAATGAGAGCACAATAGTTACTCTTCTTACCAGAAAACAACTCTTGCTCGTTGGACCAGAAACTGCATGTGATTCAAATCCATTTAGGACAAGGAAACAAATGGTAGCTCACCTTACAAGAAACACACTATGCTTTTGAGAAAAGGGCACTCTTCTACTCTACGGTGTTTCCTATTGGGTCCGAACAGTGAGCTTGCTCAGAACAAAAGAACTGTGCTTCCTACACACACGGCCATAGCTAGCTCAATTCTGCTTAGGAAACTGACAAGAACAGTAGATCCTCTTCCGTCCAATACACTGTACATGCTGGGAACAGACGCCAGTGCTATTTGCCCTGTGTATGACAATGGGAGCACAATAGTGACTCTTGATACCAGAAAACAACTCTTGCTCGTAGGACCAGAAACTGCATGGGATTCAACTCCATTTATGACTGGGAAACAAACGCTAGCTCGCATTACAAGAAACACACTCTGCTTTTGAGCAAAGAGCGCTATTCTACTCTAATGTGTTTCCTATATGGCCAGAACAGTGAGCTTGTTCAGAACAAAAGAACTGTGCTTCCTACACACACGGCCATATCTAGTTCAACTCTGCTTAGGAAACTGACAAGAACAATACCTCCTCTTCAGTACAATACAGTGTACATGCTGGGAACAGACGCCAGGGCTATTTGCCCTGTGTATGACAATGGGAGCGCAATAGTGACTCTTCTTACCAGAAAACAACTCTTGCTCATAGGACCAGAAACTGCATGTGATTCAACTCCATTTAGGACTGGGAAACAAACGCTAGCTCGCCTTACAAGAAACACACTCTGCTTTTGAGAAAAGAGCACTCTTCTACTCTACTGTGTTTCCTATGGGGTCCGAACAGTCAGCTTGCTCAGAACAAAAGAAATGTGCTTCCTACACACGGGCTATATCTAGTTCAACTCTGCTTAGGAAACTGAGAAGAACAGTAGATCCTCTTCAGTGCAATACAATGTACATGCTGGGAACAGACGCCAGTGCTATTTGCACTGTGTATGGCAATGGAGGCGCAAGAGATACTCTTCTTACCAGAAAACAACTCTTGCTCGTAGGACCAGAAACTGCATGTGATTCAACTCCATTTAGGACTGGGAAACAAATGCTAGCTTGCCTTACAAGAATCACACTCTGCTTTTGAGAAAAGAGCAGTTTTCTACTCTAATGTGTTTCCTATAGGGCCAGAACATTGAGCTTGCTCAGAACAAAAGAGCTGTGCTTCCTACACACACAGGCAATATCTAGTTCAACTGTGCTTAGGAATCTGACAAGAACAGTAGCTCCTCTTCAGTCCAATACACTGTACCTGCTGGGAAAAGACACGTGAGCTATTTGCTCTTTGTATGAGAAAGGGAGCGAATAGTGACTTTCCTAACCAGAAAACAACTCTCTCATGGGACCAAAAACTTCATGTGATTCAACTCCATTTAGGACTGGGAAACAAACACTTGCTCGTCTTACAAGAAACACACTCTGCTTTTGAGAAAAGAGCACTCTTCTACTCTACTGTGTTTCCTATAGGGCCAAAACAGTGAGCTTGCTCAGAACTAAAGAACTTGTCTTCATACACACACGGCCATATCTAGTTCAGTTCTGCTTAGGAAACTGACAAGAACAGTAGATCCTCTTCAGTCCAATACACTGTACATGCTGGGAACAGACGCCAATGCTATTTGCCCTGTGTATGATAATGGCAGCGCAATAGTGACTCTTCTTACCAGAAAACAACTCTTGCTCGTTGGACCAGAAACTGCATGTGATTCAAATCCATTTAGGACAGGGAAACAAACGCTAGCTCTCCTTACAAGAAAGACACTATGCTTTTGAGAAAAGGGCACTCTTCTACTCTACGGTGTTTCCTATGGGGTCCGAACAGCGAGCTTGCTCAGAACAAAAGAACTGTGCTTCTTACACACGGGCCATATCTAGTTCAACTATGCTTAGGAAACTGACAAGAACAGTAGCTTCTCTTCAGTCCAATACACTGTACTTGATGGGAACAGACGCGAGTCCTATTTGCACTGTGTGTGGCAATGGGAACACAATAGTGACTCTTCTTACCAGAAAACAACTCTTGCTTGTGGGACCAAAAACTGCATGTGATTTAACTCCATTTAGGACTGGGAAACAAACGCTAGATCGCCTTACAAAAAACACTCTGCTTTTGAGAAAAGAGCACTCTCCTACTCTACTGTGTTTCCTATATTGCCAAAACAGTGAGCTTGCTCAAAAAAAAGAACTGTGCTTCCTACACACACGGTCTATATCTAGTTCAACTCTGCTTAGGAAACTGACAAGAACAGTAGGTCCTCTTCATTCCAATACACTGTACTTGCTGGGAACAGATGCGAGTGCTTTTTGCCCTGTGTATGACAGTGGGAGCAAAATATTGGCTCTTCTTATCATTAAACAATTCTTTCTCGTAGGACCAGAAACTGCATGTGATTCAACTCCCATTTAGGACTGGGAAACAAAGGCTAGCTCGCATTACAAGAAACACACTCTGCTTTTGAGAAAAGAGCACTCTTCTACTCTACTGTCTTTCCTATGGGTTCCGAACAGTGAGCTTGCTCAGAACAAAAGAACTGTGCTTCCTACACACACGGCCATATCTAGTTCAACTCTGCTTAGGAAACTGACAAGAACAGTAGCTCCACTTCAGTCCAATACACTGTACATGCTGGGAACAGATGCCAGTGCTATTTGCCCTGTGTATGACAGTGTGAGCACAATAGAGACTCTTCTTCCCAGAAAGCAACTCTTGCTCGTAGGACCAGAAAATGCATGTGATTCAACTCCCATTTAGGAATGGGAAACAAACGTTAGCTCCCCTTACATGAAACACACTCTGCTTTTGAGAAAAGAGCACTCTTCTACTCTACTGTGTTTCCTATGTGGTCCGAACAGTGAGCTTGCTCAGAACAAAAGAACTGTGCTTCCTACACACGGGCCATAAATATTTTAACTCTGCTTAGGAAACTGACAAGAACAGTAGCTCTACTTCAGTCCAATACACTGTACTTGCTGGGAACAGATGCAAGTGATATTTGCACTGTGTGTGGCAATGGGAGCACAATATTGACATTCCTACCAGAAAACGACTCTTGCTCGTAGGACCAGAAACTGCATGTGATTCAACTCCATTTAGAACTGGGAAACAAACGCTAGCTTGCCTTACAAGAAACACACTCTGCTTTTGAGAAATAATCATTCTTCTACTCTACTGTGTTTCATATAGGGCCAAAATAGTGAACTTGCTCAGAACAAAAGAACTGTGCTTCATACACACACGACCATATCTAGTTCAACTCTGCTTAGGAAACTGACAAGAACAGTAGATCCTCTTAAGTCCAATACACTGTACATGCTCTGAACAGACGCCAGTGCTATTTGCCCTGTGTAAGACAATGGGAGTACAAAAGTGACTCTTTTTACTAGAAAACAACTCTTGCTCGTAGGATCAGAAACTGCATGTGATTCAACTCCATTTAGGACTGGGAAACAAACACTAGCTCGCCTTACAAGAAACACACTCTGCTTTTGAGAAAAGAGAACTCTTCCACTATACTGTTTTTGCTATTGGGCCACAACAGTGAACTTGCTCAGAACAAAAGAACTGTGCTTGCTACACAGACGGCCATATCTAGTTAAACTCTGCTTAGGAAACTGACAAGAACAGGAGATCCTCTTCAGTCCAATACACTGTACATGCTGGAAACAGACGACAGTGCTATTTGCCCTGTGTATGACAAAGGGAGCACAATAGTGACTCTTGATACCAGAAAACAACTCTTGCTCGTAGGAGCAGAAACTGCATGGGATTCAACTACATTTAGGACTGGGAAACAAATGCGAGCACGCCTTACAAGAAACACACTCTGCTTTTGAGAAAAGGGCACTCCTCTACTCTACTGTGTTTCCTATGGGGTCCGAACAGTGAGCTTGCTCAGAACAAAAGAACTGTGCTTCCTACACACACGGGCTATATCTAGTTCAACTCTGCTTAGGAAACTGACAAGAACAGTAGATCCTCTTCAGTGCAATACACTGTACATGCTGGGAACAGACGCCAGTGCTATTTGCACTGTGTATGGCAATGGGAGCGCAAGAGTGACTCTTCTTACAAGAAAACAACTCTTCCTCGTAGGACCAGAAACTGCATGTGATTCAACTCCATTTAGGACTGGGAAACAAACGCTAGCTTGCCTTACAAGAAACACATTCTGCTTTTGAGAAAAGAGCAGTATTCTTCTCTAATGTGTTTCCTATAGGGCCAGAACATTGAGCTTGCTCAGAACAAAAGAACTGTGCTTCCTACACACACGGGCAATATCTAGTTCAACTCTGCTTAGGAATCTGACAAGAACAGTAGCTCCTCTTCAGTCCAATACAATCTACTTTCTGGGAAAAGTCGCGTGTGCTATTTGCACTGTGTATGAGAAAGGGAGCGCAATAGTTACTTTCCTTACCAGAAAACAACCCTTGCTCGTGGGACCAAAAACTGCATGTGATTCAACTCCATTTAGGACTGGGAAACAAACGCTACCTCGCCTTACAAGAAACACACTCTGCTATTGAGAAAAGAACACTCTTCTACTCTACTGTGTTTAAATTAGGGCCAAAATAGTGAGCTTGCTCAGAACAAAAGAACTGTGCTTCCTACACACACGGCCATATCTAGTTCAACTCTGCTTAGGAAACTGACAAGAACAGTAGATCCTCTTAAGTCCAATACACTGTACATGCTCTGAACAGACGCCACTGCTATTTGCCCTGTGTATGACAATGGGAGCGCAATAGTGTCTCTTCTTACCAGAAAACATCTCTTGCTCGTAGGACCAGAAACTGCATGTGATTCAAGTCCATTTAGGACTGGAAAACAAACGCTAGCTCGCCTTCCAAGAAACACACTCTGCTTTTGAGAAAAGAGCACTCTTCTACTCTACTGTGTTGCCTATGGGGTCCGAACAGTGAGCTAGCTCAGAACAAAAGGACTGTGCTTCCTACACTCACGGGCTATATTTAGTTCAACTCTGCATAGGAAACTGACAAGAACAGTAGCTCCTCTTCAGTGTAATACACTGTACATGCTGGGAACAGACGCCAGTGCTATTTGCCCTGTGTATGACAATGGGAGCACAAAAGTGACTCTTCTTACTAGAAAACAACTCTTGCTCGTAGGACCAGAAACTGCATGTGATTCAACTCCATTTAGGACTGGGAAACAAACACTAGCTCGCCTTCCAAGAAACACACTCTGCTTTTGAGAAAAGAGCACTCTTCCACTATACCTTTTTTCCTATTGGGCCACAACAGTGAGCTTGCTCAGAACAAAAGAACTGTGCTTCCTACACACACGGCCATATCTAGTTAAACTCTGCTTAGGAAACTGACAAGAACAGTATATCCTCTTCAGTCCAATACACTGTACATGCTGGGAACAGACGCCAGTGCTATTTGCCCTGTGTATGACAAAGGGAGCACAATAGTGACTCTTCTTACCAGAAAACAACTCTTGCTCGTAGGAGCAGAAACTGCATGGGATTCAACTACATTTAGGACTAGGAAACAAATGCGAGGAGCCTTACAAGAAACACACTCTGCTTTTGAGAAAAGGGCACTCCTCTACTCTACTGTGTTTCCTATGGGGTCCGAACAGTGAGCTTGCTCAGAACAAAAGAACTGTGCTTCCTACATACAAGGGCCATATCTAGTTCAACTCTGCTTAGGAAACTGACAAGAACAGCAGCTCCTCTTCATTGCAATACACTGCACTTGCTGGGAATAGACACGAGTGCTATTTGCACTGTGTATGGCATTGGGAGCGCAATAGTGGCTTTCTTTACCAGAAAACAACTCTTGCTTGTGGAACCAAAAACTGCATGTGATTCAACTCCATTTAGGACTGGGAAACAAACGCTAGCTCGCCTTACTAAGAAACACACTCTGCTTTTGAGAAAAGAGCACTCTTCTACTCTACTGTTTTTCCTATAGGGCCAAAACAGTGAGCTTGCTCAGAACAAACGAACTGTGGTTCCTACACCCACGGGCCATATCTAGTTCAAGTCTGCTTAGGAATCTGACAAGAACAGTAGCTCCTCTTCAGTCCAATACACATTACTTGCTGGGAACAGACGCGAGTGCTATTTGCACTGTGTATGGCAATGGGAGCGCAATAGTGACTCTTCTTACCAGAAAACAACTCTTGCTCATAGGATGAAATACTGCATGGGATCCAACTACATTTAGGACTGGGAAACAAACGCTAGCTCGCCTTACAAGCAACACACTCTGCTTTTGAGAAGAGAGCACTCTTCTACTCTACAGTGTTTCCTATAGGGCCAGAACAGTGAGCTTGCTCAGAACTAAAGAAGTGTGCTTCCTACACACACGGGCTATATCTAGTTCAACTTTGCTTAGGAAACTGACAAGAACAGTAGCTCCTCTTCAGTCCAATACACTGTACTTGCTGGGAGCAGACGCCAGTGCTATTTGCCCTGTGTATGACAATGGGAGCGAAATAGTGACTCTTCTTACCAGAAAACAACTCTTGCTCGTAGGACCAGAAACTGCATGTGATTCAACTCCATTTAGGACTGGAAAACAAACGCTAGCTCGCCTTACAAGAAACATACTCTGCTTTTGAGAAAAGAGCACTCTTCTACTCTACTGTGTTTCCTATGGGGTCCGAACAGTCAGCTTGCTCAGAACAAAAGAACTGTGCTTCCTACACACACGGGCTATATCTAGTTCAACTCTGCTTAGGAAACTGACAAGAACAGTAGATCCTCTTCAGTGCAATACACTGTACATGCTGGGAACAGACGCCAGTGCTATTTGCACTGTGTATGGCAAAGGGAGCGCAAGAGTGACTCTTCTTACCAGAAAACAACTCTTGCTCGTAGAACCAGAAACTGCATGTGATTCAACTCCATTTAGGACTGGGAAACAAACGCTAGCTTGCCTTACAAGAAACACACTCTGCTTTTGAGAAAAGAGCAGTATTCTACTCTAATGTGTTTCCTATAGGGCCAGAACATTGAGCTTGCTCAGAACAAAAGAACTGTGCTTCCTACACACACGGGCAATATCTAGTTCAACTCTGCTTAGGAATCTGACAAGAACAGTAGCTCCTCTTCATTTCAATACACTGTACTTCCTGGGAATAGACGCGAGTGCTATTTGCACTGTGTATGGCAATGGGAACCAAATAGTGACTCTTCTTACCAGAAAAAAACTCTTGCTCATAGGACGAAATACTGCAAGGGATTCAACTCCATTTAGGACTGGGAAACAAGCGCTAGCTCGCCTTACATGAAACACACTCTGCTTTTGAGAAAAGAGCACTATTCTACTCTAATGTGTTTCCTATATGGCCAGAACAGTGAGCTTGCTCAGAACAAAAGAACTGTGCTTCCTACACACACGGGCTATATCTAGTTCAACTCTGCTTAGGAAACTGACAAGAACAGTAGATCCTCTTCAGTGCAATACACTGTACATGCTGGGAAGAGACGCCAGTGCTATATGCCCTGTGTATGACAATGGGAGCACAATAGTGACTCTTCTTACCAGAAAACAGCTCTTGCTCGTAGGACCAGAAACTGCATGTGATTCAACTCCATTTAGGACTGAGAAACAAACGCTAACTTGCCTTACAAGAAACACACTCTGATTTTGAGAAAAGAGCACTCTTCTACTCTACTGTATTTCCTCTGGGGTCCGAACAGTGAGCTTGCTCAGAAGAAAAGAACTGTGCTTCCTACACACACGGCCATAGCTAGTTCAATTCTGCTTAGGAAACTGACAAGAACAGTAGATCCTCTTCTGTCCAATACACTGTACATGCTGGGAACAGACGCCAGTGCTATTTGCCCTGTGTATGACAATGGGAGCACAATAGTGACTCTTGATACCAGAAAACAACTCTTGCTCGTAGGACCAGAGACTGCATGGGATTCAACTCCATTTAGGACTGGGAAACAAATGCTAGCTCGCCTTACAAGAAACACACTCTGCTTTGATAAAAGAGCACTCTTCTTCTCTAATGTGTTTCCTATATGGCCAGAACAGTGAGCTTGCTCAGAACAAAAGAACTGTGCTTCCTACACACACGGCCATACCTAGTTCAACTCTGCTTAGGAAACTGACAAGAACTGTAGATCCTCTTCAGTCCAATACAGTGTACATGCTGCGAACAGACGCCAGTGCTATTTGCCCTGTGTATGACAATGGGAGTGCAATAGTGACTCTTCTTACCAGAAAACAACTCTTGCTCCTAGGACCAAAAACTGCATGTGATTCAACTCCATTTAGGACTGGCAAACAAACGCTAGCTCGCCTTACAAGAAACACACTCTGCTTTTGAGAAAAGAGCACTCTTCTACTCTACTGTGTTTCCTATGGGGTCCGAACAGTCAGCTTGCTCAGAACAAAAGAACTGTGCTTCCTACACACACGGGCTATATCTGGTTCAACTCTCCTGAGGAAACTGACAAGAACAGTAGATCCTCTTCAGTGCAATACACTGTATATGCTGGTTACAGACGCCAGTGCTATTTGCACTGTGTATGGCAATGGGAGCGCAAGAGTGACTCTTCTTACCAGAAAACAACTCTTGCTCGTAGGAAGAGAAACTGCATGTAATTCAACTCCATTTAGGACTGGGAAACAAACGCTAGCTTGCCTTACAAGAAACACACTCTGATTTTGAGAAAAGAGTACTCTTCTACTCTACTGTGTTTCCTAAATGGCCAGGACAGTGAGCTTGCTCAGAACAAAAGAACTTTGTTTCCTGCATACACGGGGCATACCTAGTTCAAGTCTGCTTAGGAAACTGAAAAGAACAGTAGCTCCTCTTCAGTCCAATACACTGTACTTGCTGGGAGCAGACACCAGTTCTATTTGCCCTGTGTATGACAATGGAAGCACAATAGTGACTCTTCTTAACAGAAAACAACACTTGCTCATAGGAGCAGAACCTGCATGTGAATCAACTCCATTTAGGACTGGGAAACAAACACTAGCTCGCCTTACAAGAAACACACTCTGCTTTTGAGAAGAGAGCACTCTTATACTCTACTGTGCTGCCTATGGGGTCTGAACAGTGAGCTAGCTCAGAACAAAAGAACTGTGCTTCCTACACACACGGGCTATATCTAGTTCAACTCTGCTTAGGAAACTGACAAGAACAGTAGCTCCTCTTCAGTGCAATACACTGTACATGCTGGGAACAGACCCCAGTGCTACTTGCCCTGTGTATGACAATGGGAGCACAAAAGTGACTCTTCTTACTAGAAAACAACTCTTGTTCGTAGGACCAGAAACTGCTTGTGATTCAACTCCATTTAGGACTGGGAAACAAACACTAGCTCGCCTTACAAGAAACACAATCTGTTTTTGAGAAAAGAGCACTCTTCTACTATACTGTTTTTCCTATTGGGCCACAACAGTGAGCTTGCTCAGAACAAAAGAACTGTGCTTCCTACACACACAGCCATATCTAGTTCAACTCTGCTTAGGAAACTGACAAGAACAGTAGATCCTCTTCAGTCCAATACACTGTACATGCTGGGAACAGACGCCAGTGCTATTTGCCCTGTGTATGACAATGGGAGCGCAATAGTGACTCTTCTTACCAGAAAACAACTCTTGCTCGTAGGACCAGAAACTGCATGTGATTCAACTCCAATTTAGGTTGGGAAACAAATGCTAGCCTGCATTACAAGAAACACCCTCTGCTTTTGAGAAAAGAGCACTCTTCTACTCTACTGTGTTTCCTAAGTGGTCCGAACAGTGAGCTTGCTCAGAACAAAAACTGTGCTTCCTACACACACGGCCATATCTAGTTCAACTCTGCTTAGGAAACTGACAAGAACAGTAGCTCCTCTTCAGTCCAATACACTGTACATGCTGGGAACAGATGCCAGTGCTATTTGCCCTGTGTATGACAGTGGGAGCGCAATAGTGACTCTTATTACCAGAAAACAACTCTTGCTCGTAGGACCAGAAAATGCATGTGATTCAACTCCCATTTAGGACTGGGAAACAAACGCTAGCTCGCCTTACAAGAAACACACTCTGTTTTTGAGAAAAGAGCACTCTTCTACTCTACTGTGTTTCCTATAGGGCCAGAACAGTGAGCTTGCTCAGAACAAAAGAACTGTGCTTCCTACAATCACGGGCCATATATAGTTCAACTCTGCTTAGGAAACTGACAAGAACAGTAGCTCCTCTTCAGTCCAATACACTGTACTGGCTGGGAACAGACGCGAGTGCTATTTGCACTGTGTGTGGCAATGGGAGCACCATAGTGACTTTCCTACCAGAAAACGACTCTTGCTCATAGGACCAGAAACTGCATGTCATTCAACTCCATTTAGAACTGGGAAACAAACGCTAGCTCGCCTTACAAGAAACACACTCTAGTTTTGAGAAACGATCACTCTTCTACTCTACTGTGTTTCCTATAGGGCCAGAACAGTGAGCATGCTCAGAACAAAGAACTGTGCTTCCTACACACATGGCCATATCTAGTTCAATTCTGCTTAGGAAACTGACAAGAACAGTAGCTCCTCTTCAGTCCAATACACTGTACATGCTGGGAACAGACGCCAGTGCCATTTGCCCTTTGTATGACAATGGGAGCGCAATAGTGACTCTTCTTACCAGAAAACAACTCTTGCTCGTTGGACCAGAAACTGCATGTGATTCAAATCCATTTAGGACCGGGAAACAAACGCTAGCTCGCCTTACAAGAAACACACTATGCTTTTGAGAAAAGGGCACTCTTCTACTCTAAGGTGTTTCCAATTGGGTCCGAACAGCGAGCTTGCTCAGAACAAAACAACTGTGCTTCCTACACACACGGGCCATATCTAGTTCAACTCTGCTTAGAAAACTGACAAGAACAGTAGCTCCTCTTCAGTCCAATACACTGTACTTGATGGGAACAGAAGCGAGTCCTATTTGCGCTGTGTGTGGCAATGGGAGCACAATAGTGACTTTCCTTACCAGAAAACAACTCTTGCTTGTAGGACCAAAAACTGCATGTGATTCAACTCCATTTAGGACTGGGAAACAAACGCTAGCTCTCCTTACAAGAAACACCCTCTGGTTTTGAGAAAAGAGCACTCTTCTACTCTACTGTGTTTCCTATAGGGCCAAAACAGGGAGCTTGCTCAGAACAAAAGAACTGTGCTTCCTACACACACGGGCCATATCTATATCAATTCTGCTTAGGAAACTGACAAGAACAGTAGATCCTCTTAAGTCCAATACACTGTACATACTGGGAACAGATGCCAGTGCTATATGCCCTTTGTATGACAATGGGAGTGCACTAGTGACTGTTCTTACCAGAAAACAACTCTTGCTCGTAGGACCAGAAACTGCATGTGATTCAACTCCATTTAGGACTGAGAAACAAAGGCTAGCTCGCCTTACAAGAAACACACTCTGCTTTTGATAAAAGGGCACTCTTCCACTCTACTGTATTTCCTATGGGGTCCGAACAGTGAGCTTGCTCAGAAGAAAAGAAATGTGCTTCCTACACACACGGCCATAGCTAGTTCAATTCTGCTTAGGAAACTGACAAGAACAGTAGATCCTCTTCCGTCCAATACACTGTACATGCTGGGAACAGACGCCAGTGCTATTTGCCCTGTGTATGACAATGGGAGCACAATAGTGACTCTTGATACCAGAAAACAACTCTTGCTCGTAGGACCAGAAACTGCATGGGATTCAACTCCATTTAGGACTGGGAAACAAACAATAGCTAGCCTTAAAAGAAACATACTATGCTTTTGAGAAAAGAGCACTATTCTACTCTAATGTGTTTCCTATATGGCCAGAACAGTGAGCTTGCTCAGAACAAAAGAACTGTGCTTCCTACACACACGGCCATATCTAGTTCAATTCTGTTTAGGAAACTGACAAGAACAGTAGATCCTCTTAAGTCCAATACACTGTACATGCTGGGAACAGATGCCAGTGCTATATGCCCTTTGTATGAAAATGGGAGTGCACTAGTGACTGTTCTTACCAGAAAACAACTCTTGCTCGTAGGACCAGAAACTGCATGTGATTCAACTCCATTTAGGACTGAGAAACAAACGCTAGCTCGCCTTACAAGAAACACACTCTGCTTTTGATAAAAGGGCACTCTTCCACTCTACTGTATTTCCTATGGGGTCCGAACAGTGAGCTTGCTCAGAAGAAAAGAAATGTGCTTCCTACACACACGGCCATAGCTAGTTCAATTCTGCTTAGGAAACTGACAAGAACAGTAGATCCTCTTCCGTCCAATACAATGTACATGCTGGGAACAGACGCCAGTGCTATTTGCCCTGTGTATGACAATGGGAGCACAATAGTGACTCTTGATACCAGAAAACAACTCTTGCTCGTAGGACCAGAAACTGCATGGGATTCAACTCCATTTAGGACTGGGAAACAAACAATAGCTAGCCTTAAAAGAAACATACTCTGCTTTTGAGAAAAGAGCACTATTCTACTCTAATGTGTTTCCTATATGGCCAGAACAGTGAGCTTGCTCAGAACAAAAGAACTGTGCTTCCTACACACACGGGCTATATCTAGTTCAACTCTGCTTAGGAAACTGACAAGAACAGTAGATCCTCTTCAGTGCAATACACTGTACATGCTGGGAACAGACGCCAGTGCTATTTACACTGTGTATGGCAATGGGAGTGCAAGAGTGACTCTTCTTACCAGAAAACAACTCTTGCTCGTAGGACCAGAAACTGCATGTGATTCAACTCCATTTAGGACTGGGAAACAAACGCTAGCTTGCCTTACAAGAAACACACTCTGCTTTTGAGAAAAGAGCACTCTTCTACTCTACTGTGTTTCCTATGGGGTCCAAAAAGTTATCTTGCTCAGAACAAAAGAACTGTGCTTCCTACACACACCGACCATATCTAGTTTAACTCTGCTTAGGAAACTGACAAGAACAGTAGCTGCTATTTAGTCCAATACACTGTACTTGCTGGGAACAGACGCGAGTGCTATTTGCACTGTGTATGGCAATGGGAGCACAATAGTAACTTTCCTTACCAGAAAACAACTCTTGCTCATAGGACTGGAAACTGCCTGTGATTGAACTCCAATTAGGGCTAGGAAACAAACGCTAGCTTGCCTTACAAGAAACACACTGTGCTTTAGAGAAAAGAGCACTCTTCTACTCTACTGTGTTTCCTATGAGGTCCGAACAGTGAGCTTGCTCAGAACAAAAAAAACGTGATTCCTACACACACCATCACACCTAGTTCAATTCTGCTCAGGAACCTGACAAGAACAGTAGATCCTCTTCAGTCCAATACACTGTACTGCTGAGAACAGACAACAGTGCTATTTGTCCTGTGTATGGCAATGGCAGCGCAATAGTGACTCTTCTTACCATAAAACAACTCTTGCTCGTAGGACCAGAAACTGCATGTGATTCAACTCCATTTAGGACTGGGAAACAAACGCTAGCTCGCCTTACAAGAAACACCCTCTGCTTTTGAGAAAAGAGCACTCTTCTACTCTACTGTGTTTCCTATGGGGTCCAAACAGTGAGCTTGCTCAGAACAAAAGAACTGTGCTTCCTACACACACCGACCATCTCTAGTTCAACTCTGCTTAGGAAACTGACAAGAACAGTAGCTCCTCTTCAGTCCGATGCACTGTATTTGCTGGGAACAGACGTGAGTGCTATTTGCACTGTGTATGGCAATGGGAGCTCAATAGTTACTTTCCTTACCAGAAAACAACTCTTGCTCGTAAGACCAGAAACTGCATGGGATTCAACTCCATTTAGGACTGGGAAAGAAACGCTAGCTCGCCTTACAATAAACACACTCTGCTTTTGAGAAAAGAGCAAAATTCAACTCTACTGTGTTTCCTATGGGGTCCGAACAGTGAGCTTGCTCAGAACAAAAGAACTGTGCTTCCTACACACACGGCCATATCTAGTTCAATTATACTTAGGAACCTGACAAGAACAGTAGATCCTCTTCAGTCCAATACACTGTACTTGCTGGGAATAGAAACCAGGGGAATTTTTCCTGTGTATGGCAATGGCAGCGCAATAGTGACTCTTCTTACCATAAAACAACTCTTGCTCGTAGGACCAAAAACTGCCTGTGACAACTCCATTTAGGACTGGTAAACAAAGGCGAGCTCGCCTTACAAGAAACACACTCTGCTTTAGAGAAAAGAGCACTCTTCTACTCTACTGTGTTCCCTATGGGGTCCAAACAGTGAGCTTGCTCAGAACAAAAAAACTGTGCTTCCTACAAACATGGCCATATCTAGTTCAAGTCTGATTAGGAACCTGACAAGAACAGGAGATTCTATTCCGTCCAATGCACTGTACTTGCTGGGAAGAGACGCCAGTGCTATTTGTCCTGTGTATGGCAATGGCAGCGCAAAAGTGACTCTTCTTACCAGAAAACAACTCTTGCTTCTAGGACCAGAAACTGCATGTGATTCAACTCCATTTAGGACTGGGAAACAAACGCAAGCTCGCTTTACAAGAAACACACTCTGCTTTAGAGAAAAGAGCACTCTTCTACTCTACTGTGTTTCCTATGGGGTCCAAACAGTGAGCTTGCTCAGAACAAAAGAACTGTGCTTCCTACACACGCGGGACATATCTCGTTCAACTCTGCTTAGGAAACTGACAGAAACAGTAGCTCCTCTTCAGTCCGATACACTGTACTTGCTGGGAACAGACGCGAGTGCTATTTGCACTGTTTATGGCAATGGGAGCGCAATAGTGACTTTCCTTACCAAAAAACAACTCTTGCTCGTAGGACCAGAAACTGCATGTGATTCAACTCCATATAGAACTGGGAAACAAACGCTAGCTCGCCTTACAAGAAATACACTCTGCTTTTGAGAAAAGAGCACTCTTCTACTCTACTGTGTTTCCTATAGGGCCAGAACAGTGAGCTTGCTCAGAACAAAAGAACTGTGCTTCCTACACACACGGCCATATCTAGTTCATCTCGGCTTAGGAACCTCACAAGAACAGTAGATCCTCTTCAGTCCAATACACTGTACATGCTGGGAACAGACGCGTGTGCTATTTGCCCTGTGTATGACAATGGGAGCACAATAGTTACTCTTCTTACCAGAACACAACTCTTGCTCGTAGGACCAGAAAGTGCATGTGATTCAACTCCATTTAGGACTGTGAAACAAACACTAACTCGCCTTACAAGAAACACACTCTGAATTAGAGAAAAAAGCACTCTTCTACTCTATTGTGTTTCCTAAGAGGTCCGAATAGTGAACTTGCTCAGAACAAAAGAACTGTGCTTCCTACACACACGGCCATATCTAGTTCAATTTTGCTTAGGAACCTGACAAGAACAGTAGATCCTCTTCAGTCCAATACACTGTACTTGCTGGGAAGAGACTCCAGTACTATTTGTCCTGTGTATGGCAATGGCAGCGCAATATTGACTCTTCTTACCAGAAAACAACTCTTGCTCATAGGACCGGAAACTGCCTGTGATTGAACTCCATTTAGGACTAGGAAACAAACGCTAGCTCGCCTTACATGAAACACACTCTGCTTTTGAGAAAAGAGCACTCTTCTACTCTACTGTCTTTCCTATGGGGTCCGAACAGTGAGCTTGCTCAGAACAAAAGAACTGTGCTTCCTACACACACGGGCCATATCTAGTTCAACTCTGCTTACGAAACTGACAAGAACAGTAGCTCCTCTTCAGTCCAATACACTGTACTTGCTGGGAACAGATTTAAGTGCTATTTGCACTGTGTATGGCAATGGGAGTGCAATAGTGACTCTTCTTACCAGAAAAAAACTCTTGCTCGTAGGACCAAAAACTGCATGTGTCTCAGCTCCATTTAGGACTGGGAAAGAAACGCAAGCTCGCCTTACAAGAAAAACACTCTGCTTTTGACAAAAGAGCATTCTTCTACTATACTGTGTTTCCTATAGGGCCTGAAGAGTGAGCTTCCTCAGAACAATATAACTGTGCTTCCTGCACACAGGGGCCATATCTATTCAATTCTGCTTAGGAAACTGACAAGAACAGTAGATCCTCTTTAGTCCAATACACTGTACATGCTGGGAACAGACACCAGTACTATTTGCCCTGTGTATGACAATGGGAGCGCAATAGTGACTCTTCTTACCAGAAAACAACTCTTGTTCCTAGGTCAGAAACTGCATGTGATTCAACTCCATTTAGGACTGGGAAACAAACGCTAGCTCGCTTTACAAGAAAAACACTCTGCTTTTGAGAAAAGAGCACTCTTCTACTCTACTGTGTTTCCTATTGGGCCAGAACAGTGAGCTTGATCAGAACAAAAGAACTGTGCTTCCTACACACACGGGCCATATCTAGTTCAACTCTGCTTAGGAAACTGACAAGAACAGCAGCTGCTCTTCAGTCCAATACACTGTACTTGCTGGGAACAGACGCGAGTGCTATTTGCACTGTGTATGGCAATGGGAGCACAATAGTGACTCTTCTTACCATAAAACAACTCTTGCTCGTAGTACCAGAAACTGCATGGGACTCAACTCCATTTCTGACTGGGAAACAAACACTAGCTCGACTTTCAAGAAAAACAATCAAATTTTGAGAATAGAGCACTCATCTACTCTACTGTGTTTCCTATGATGTCCGCATAGTGTGCTTTCTCAGAACAAAAGAACTGTGCTTCCTACACACATGGGATATATCTGGTTCAACTCCTCTTATGAAAATGACAAGAACAGTAGCTCCTCTTCAGTCCAATACACTGTACTTGCTGGGAACAGACGCGAGTGCTATTTGTACTGTGTATGGCAATGGGAGCGCAATGTGACTTTCCTTACCAGAAAACAACTCTTGCTCATAGGACCAGAAACTGGATGTGATTCAACTCCATTTAGGACTGGGAAACAAATGCTAGCTCGCCTTACAAGGAACACACTCTGCTTTTGAGAAAAGGGCACTCTTCTACTCTATTGTGTTTTCTACGGGGTCCGAACTGTGAGCTTGCTCAGAACAAAAGACCTGTGCTTCCTACACACACGGGCCATATCTGGTTCAACTCTGCTTAGGAAACTGACAAGAACAGTAGATCCTCTTCAGTCCAATACACTGTACTTGCTGGGAACAGACACAAGTGCTATTTGCCCTGTGTATGGCAATGGGAGCGCAATAGTGACTTTCCTTACCAGAAAACAACTCTTGCTCGTAGGACCAGAAACTGCATGTGATTCCACTCCATTTAGGACTGGAAACAAACGCAAGCTCGCCTTACAAGAAACACACTCTGCTTTTGAGAAAAGAGCACTCTTCTACTCTACTGTGCTTCCTATGGGGTCTGAACAGTGAGCTTGCTCAGAACAAAAGAACTGTTCTTCATACACACGACCATATCTAGTTCAATTCTGTTTAGGAACCTGACAAGAACAGTAGATCCTCTTTAGTCCAATATACTGTACTTGCTGGGAACAGACGCCAGTGCTATTTGTCCTGTGTATGGCAATGGCAGCGCAATAGTGACTCTTCTTACCATAAAACAACTCTTGCTCATAGGACCAGAACCTGCAAGTGTTTCAACTCCATTTAGGACTGGGAAACAAAAGCTAGCTCACCTTACAAGAAACACCCTCTGCTTTTGAGAAAAGAGCACTCTTCTACTCTACTGTGTTTCCTATGGTGTCCGAACAGTGAGCTTGCTCAGAACAAAAGAACTATGCTTCCTACACACACGTGCCATATCTAGTTCAACTCTGCTTTGGAAACTGACAAGAACAGTAGCTCCTCTTCAGTCCAATACACTTTACTTGCGGGGAACAGACGCGAGTGCTATTTGCACTGTGTATGGCAATTGGAGCACAATAGTGACTCGTCTTACCAGAAAACAACTCTTGCTCGTAGGACCAAAAACTGCATGTGACTCAACTCCATTTAGGACTGGGAAACAAATGCTATCTCGACTTCCAAGAAACACACTCTGCTTTTGAGAAAAGAGCACTCTTCTACTCTGCTGTGCTTCCTATATTGCCAGAACAGTGAGCTTGCTCAGAAAAAAAGAACTGTGCATCCTACACACACGGGCCCTAACTAGTTCAACTCTTCTTAGGAAACTGAGAAGAACAGTAGCTCCTCTTCAGTCCAATACACTGTACTTGCTGGGAACAAACGGGAGGGCTATTTGCACTGTGCATGGCAATTGGAGCGCAATAGTGACTTTCTTTACCAGAAAACAACTCTTGCTCGTAGGACCAGAAACTGCATGTGATTCAACTCCATTTAGGACTGGGAAACAAACGGTAGCTCGCCTTACAAGAAACACACTCTGCTTTAGAGAAATGAGCACTCTTCTACTCTACTGTGTTTCCTATGGGGTCCAAACAGTGAGCTTGCTCAGAACAAAAGAACTGTGCTTCCTGCACACACGGACCATATCTAGTTCAACTCCGCTTAGTAAACTGACGAGAACAGTAGCTCCTATTCAGTCCAATACACTGTACTTGCTGGGAAAAGACGCGAGTGCTATTTGCCTTGTGTAGGGCAATGGGAGCACAATAGTGACTTTCCTTACCAGAAAACAACTCTTGCTCATAGGACCAGAAACGCCATGTGATTCAACTCCATTTAGGTCTGGGAAACAAATGCTAGCTCGCCTTACATGAAACACACTCTGGTTTTGAGAAAAGAGCACTCTTCTACTCTACTCTGTTTCCTATGGGGTCCGAACAGTGAGCTTGCTCAGAACAAAAGAACTCTGCTTCCTACACACAAGGGCCATATCTAGTTCAACTCTGCTTACGAAACTGACAAGAACAGTAGCTCCTCTTCAGTCCAATACACTGTACTTGCGGGGAAGAGACGCGAGTGCTATTTGCACTGTGTATGGCAATTGGAGCACAATAGTGACTCGTCTTACCAGAAAACAAATCTTGCTCATAGGACAAAAAACTGTATGTGACTCAACTCCATTTAGGACTGGGAAACAAACGCTAGCTCGCCTTACAAGAAACACACTCTGCTTTTGAGAAAAGAGCACTCTTCTACACTACTGTGTTTCCTATGGAGTCTGAACACTGAACTTGCTCAGAACAAAAGAACTGTGCTTCCTACACACACGGCCATATCTAGTTCAATTCTGCTTAGGAACCTGACAAGAACAGTAGATCCTCTTCAGTCCAATACACTGTACTTGCTGGGAACAGACGCCAGTGCTATTTGTCCTGTGTATGGCAATGGCATCGCAAAAGTGACTCTTCTTACCGTAAAACAACTCTTGCTCGTAGGACTAGAAACTGCATGTGATTCAATTCCATTTAGGACTGGAAATAAACGCTAGCTCGCCTTACAAGAAACACACTCTGCTTTAGAGAAAAGAACACTCTTCTACTCTACTGTGTTTCCTATAGGGCCAGAACAGTGAACTTGCTCAGAGCAAAAGAACTGTGCTTCCTACACACACGGCCATATTTAGTTCAATTCTGCTTAGGAAACTGAGAAGAACAGTAGCTCATCTTCAGTCCAATGCAATGTACTTGCTGGGAACAGATGGGAGGGCTATTTGCACTGTGTATGGCAATGGGAGCGCAATAGTGACTTTCCTTACCAGAAAACAACTCTTGCTCGTAGGAACACAAACTGCATGTGATTCCACTCCATTTAGGAATGGGAAACAAACGCTAGCTCGCCTTAAAAGAAACACACTCTGCTTTTGAGAAAAAAGCACTCTTCTACTCTACTGTGTTTCCTATGGGGTCCGAACAGTGAGCTTGCTCAGAACAAAAAAACTGTGCTTCCTACACACACGGCCATATCTAGTTCAAGTCTGCTTAGGAACCTGACAAGAACAGTAGATCCTCTTCAGCCCAATACACTGTACTTGCTGCGAACAGATGCCAGTGCTATTTGTCCTGTGTATGGCAATGGCAGTGCAATAGTGACTCTTCTTACCATAAAACAACTCTTGATCGTAGTACCAGAAACTGCATGGGATTCAACTCCATTTAGGACTGCGAAACAAACGCTAGCACACCTTACAAGAAATACACTCTGCTTTAGAGAAAAGAGCACTCTTCTACTCTACTGTGTTTCCTATGGGGTCCAAACAGTGAGCTTGCAAAGAACAAAAGAACTGTGCTTCCTACAAACACGGATCATATCTAGTTCAACTCTGCTTAGGAAACTGACAAGAACAGTAGCACCTATCCAGTCCAATGCACTGTATTTGCTGGGAACAGACGCGAGTGCTATTTGCACTGTGTATGGCAATGGGAGCGCAATGTGACTTTCCTTACCAGAAAAGAACTCTTGATCGTAGGACCTGAAACTGCATGTGATTCAACTCCATTTAGGACTAGGAAACAAACGCTAGCTCCCCTTACAAGAAACACACTCTGCTTTTGAGAAAAGAGCACTCTTCTACTCTACTGTGATTCCTATAGGGCCAGATCAGTGACTTGCTCAGAACATAAGAACTGTGCTTCCTCCACACACGGGCCATATCTACTTCAACTCTGCTTAGGAAACTGACAAGAACAGTAGCTCCTTTTCAGTCCCATACACTGCACTTGATGGGAACAGACGCGAGTGCTATTTGCACTGTGTATGCAATGGGAGCGCAATAGTGACTTTCCTTACCAGAAAACAACTCTTGCTCGTAGGACCAGAAACTGCATGTGATTCAACTCAGTTTAGGACTTGGAAACAAAAGCTAGCTCGCCTTACAAGAAACACACTCTGCTTTTGAGAAAAGAGCACTCTTCTACTCTACTGTGTTTCCTATAGGGTCCGAACAGTGAGCTTGCTCAGAAAAAAAAACTGTGCTTCCTACACACACAGGCCATATCTAGTTCAACTCTGCTTAGGAAACTGACAAGAACAGTAGCTCCTCCCTCAGTCCCATACACTGTACTTGCTGGGAACAGACGCGAGTGCTATTTGAACTGTATATGGCAATGGGAGCACAATAGTGACATTCCTTACCAGAAAACAACTCTTGCTCGTAGGACCAGAAACTGCATGTGATTCATCTCCATTTAGGACTGGGAAAGAAATGCTAACTCGCCTTACATGAAACACACTCTGCTTTTGAGAAAAGAGCACTCTTCTACTCTACTGTGTTTCCTATGGGGTCCGAACAGTGAGCTTGCTCAGAACAAAAGAACTGTGCTTCGTACACACGACCATATCTAGTTCAATTCTGTTTAGGAACCTGACAAGAACAGTAGATCCTCTTCAGTCCAATATACTGTACTTGCTGGGAACAGACGCCAGTGCTATTTAACCTGTGTATGGCAATGGCAGCGCAATAGTGACTCTTCTTACCATAAAACAGCTCTTGCTCATAGGACCAGAAACTGCAAGTGTTTCAACTCCATTTAGGACTGGGAAACAAAAGCTAGCTCGCTTTACAAGAAACACACTCTGCTTTTGAGAAAAGAGCACTCTTCTACTCTACTGTGTTTCCTATAGGGCCAGAACAGTGAGCTTGCTCAGAAAAAAAGAACTGTGCTTCCTACACACACGGCCCGTATCTAGTTCAACTCTGCTTAGAAAACTGAGAAGAACAGTAGCTCCTCTTCAGTCCAATACACTGTACTTCCTGGGAAGAGACGCGAGGGCTATTTGCACTGTGTATGGCAAAGGGAGCGCAATAGTGACTTTCTTTACCAGAAAACAACTCTTGCTCATAGGACCAGAAACTGCATGTGATTCCACTCCATTTAGGACTGGGAAACAAACGGTAGCTCGCCTTACAAGAAACACACTCTGCTTTAGAGAAAAGAGCACTCTTCTACTCTACTGTGTTTCCTATGGGGTCCAAACAGTGAGCTTGCTCAGAACAAAAGAACTGTGCTTCCTACACACACGGATCATATCTAGTTCAACTCTGCTTAGTAAACTGACAAGAACAGTAGCTCCTATTCAGTCCAATACACTGTACTTGCTGGGAAAAGACGCGAGTGCTATTTGCCTTGTGTAGGGCAATGGGAGCACAATAGTGACTTTCCTTACCATAAAACAACTCTTGCTCATAGGACCAGAAACTGCATGTGATTCAACTCCATTTAGGACTGGGAAACAAATGCTACCTCGCCTTACATGAAACACTCTGTTTTTGAGAAAAGAGCACTCTTCTACTCTACTGTGTTTCCTGTGAGGTCCGAACAGTGAGCTTGCTCAGAACAAAAGAACTGTGCTTCCTACACACAAGGGCCATATCTAGTTCAACTCTGCTTAGGAAACTGACAAGAACAGTAGATCCTTTTCGGTCCAATAAACTGTACTTGCAGGGAAGAGACGCGAGTGCTATTTACACTGTGTATGGCAATTAAAGCACAATAGTGACTCGTCTTACCAGAAAACAACTCTTGCTCGTAGGACAAAAAACTGCATGTGACTCAACTCCATTTAGGACTGGGAAACAAACGCTAACTCGCCTTACAAGAAACACCCTCTGCTTTAGAGAAAAGAGCACTCTTCTTCTCTACTGTGTTTCTTATAGGGCCAGAACAGTGAGCTTGCTCAGAACAAAAGAACTGTGCTTCCTACACACGGGCCATATCTAGCTCAACTCTGCTTAGGAAACTGAGAAGAACAGTAGCTCCTATTCAGTCCAATACACTGTACTTGCTGGGAACAGATGCGTGTGCTATTTGCACTGTGTATTGCATTTGGAGCGCAATAGTGACTCTTCTTACCAGGAAACAACTCTTGCTCGTAGGACCAAAAACTGCCTGTGACAACTCCATTTAGGACTGGGAAACAAACGCGAGCTCGCCTTACTAGAAACACACTCTGCTTTAGAGAAAAGAGCACTCTTCTACTCTACTGTGTAACCTATGGGGTCCGAACAGTGAGCTTGCTCAGAACAAAAAAACTGTGCTTCCTACAAACACGGCCATATCTAGTTCAAGTCTGATTAGGAACCTGACAAGAACAGTAGATCCTCTTTCGTCCAATACACTGTACTTGCTGGGAAAAGACGCCAGTGCTATTTGTCCTGTGTATGACAATGACAGCGCAATAGTGACTCTTCTTACCAGAAAACAGCTCTTGCTTGTAGGACCAGAAACTGCATGGGATTCAACTCCATTTAGGACTGGGAAAGAAACGCTAGCTCGCCTTACAATAAACACACTCTGCTTTTGAGAAAAGAGCAAAATTCAACTCTACTGTGTTTCCTATGGGGTCCGAACAGTGAGCTTGCTCAGAACAAAAGAACTGTGCTTCCTACACACACGGCCATATCTAGTTCAATTATACTTAGGAACCTGACAAGAACAGTAGATCCTCTTCAGTCCAATACACTGTACTTGCTGGGAATAGAAATCAGTGGAATTTTTCCTGTGTATGGCAATGGAAGCGCAATAGTGACTCTTCTTACCATAAAACAACTCTTGCTCGTAGGACCAAAAACTGCCTGTGACAACTCCATTTAGGACTGGTAAACAAAGGCGAGCTCGCCTTACAAGAAACACACTCTGCTTTAGAGAAAAGAGCACTCTTCTACTCTACTGTGTTCCCTATGGGGTCCAAACAGTGAGCTTGCTCAGAACAAAAAAACTGTGCTTCCTACAAACATGGCCATATCTAGTTCAAGTCTGATTAGGAACCTGACAAGAACAGGAGATTCTATTCCGTCCAATGCACTGTACTTGCTGGGAAGAGACGCCAGTGCTATTTGTCCTGTGTATGGCAATGGCAGCGCAAAAGTGACTCTTCTTACCAGAAAACAACTCTTGCTTCTAGGACCAGAAACTGCATGTGATTCAACTCCATTTAGGACTGGGAAACAAACGCAAGCTCGCTTTACAAGAAACACACTCTGCTTTAGAGAAAAGAGCACTCTTCTACTCTACTGTGTTTCCTATGGGGTCCAAACAGTGAGCTTGCTCAGAACAAAAGAACTGTGCTTCCTACACACGCGGGACATATCTCGTTCAACTCTGCTTAAGAAACTGACAAAAACAGTAGCTCCTCTTCAGTCCGATACACTGTACTTGCTGGGAACAGACGCGAGTGCTATTTGCACTGTTTATGGCAATGGGAGCGCAATAGTGACTTTCCTTACCAAAAAACAACTCTTGCTCGTAGGACCAGAAACTGCATGTGATTCAACTCCATATAGAACTGGGAAACAAACGCTAGCTCGCCTTACAAGAAATACACTCTGCTTTTGAGAAAAGAGCACTCTTCTACTCTACTGTGTTTCCTATAGGGCCAGAACAGTGAGCTTGCTCAGAACAAAAGAACTGTGCTTCCTACACACATGGCCATATCTAGTTCATCTCGGCTTAGGAACCTGACAAGAACAGTAGATCCTCTTCAGTCCAATACACTGTACATGCTGGGAACAGACGCGTGTGCTATTTGCCCTGTGTATGACAATGGGAGCACAATGGTTACTCTTCTTACCAGAACACAACTCTTGCTCGTAGGACCAGAAAGTGCATGTGATTCAACTCCATTTAGGACTGTGAAACAAACACTAACTCGCCTTACAAGAAAAACACTCTGCTTTTGACAAAAGAGCATTCTTCTACTATACTGTGTTTCCTATAGGGCCTGAAGAGTGAGCTTCCTCAGAACAATATAACTGTGCTTCCTGCACACAGGGGCCATATCTATTCAATTCTGCTTAGGAAACTGACAAGAACAGTAGATCCTCTTTAGTCCAATACACTGTACATGCTGGGAACAGACACCAGTACTATTTGCCCTGTGTATGACAATGGGAGCGCAATAGTGACTCTTCTTACCAGAAAACAACTCTTGTTCCTAGGTCAGAAACTGCATGTGATTCAACTCCATTTAGGACTGGGAAACAAACGCTAGCTCGCTTTACAAGAAAAACACTCTGCTTTTGAGAAAAGAGCACTCTTCTACTCTACTGTGTTTCCTATAGGGCCAGAACAGTGAGCTTGATCAGAACAAAAGAACTGTGCTTCCTACACACACGGGCCATATCTAGTTCAACTCTGCTTAGGAAACTGACAAGAACAGCAGCTGCTCTTCAGTCCAATACACTGTACTTGCTGGGAACAGACGCGAGTGCTTTTTGCACTGTGTATGGCAATGGGAGCACAATAGTGACTCTTCTTACCATAAAACAACTCTTGCTCGTAGTACCAGAAACTGCATGGGACTCAACTCCATTTCTGACTGGGAAACAAACACTAGCTCGACTTTCAAGAAAAACAATCAAATTTTGAGAATAGAGCACTCATCTACTCTACTGTGTTTCCTATGATGTCCGCATAGTGTGCTTTCTCAGAACAAAAGAACTGTGCTTCCTACACACATGGGATATATCTGGTTCAACTCCTCGTATCAAAATGACAAGAACAGTAGCTCCTCTTCAGTCCAATACACTGTACTTGCTGGGAACAGACGCGAGTGCTATTTGCACTATGTATGGGAATGGGAGCGCAATAGTGACTTTCCTTACCAGAAAACAACTCTTGCTCATAGGACCAGAAACTGGATGTGATTCAACTCCATTTAGGACTGGGAAACAAATGCTAGCTCGCCTTACAAGGAACACACTCTGCTTTTGAGAAAAGGGCACTCTTCTACTCTATTGTGTTTTCTACGGGGTCCGAACTGTGAGCTTGCTCAGAACAAAAGACCTGTGCTTCCTACACACACGGGCCATATCTGGTTCAACTCTGCTTAGGAAACTGACAAGAACAGTAGATCCTCTTCAGTCCAATACACTGTACTTGCTGGGAACAGACACAAGTGCTATTTGCCCTGTGTATGGCAATGGGAGCGCAATAGTGACTTTCCTTACCAGAAAACAACTCTTGCTCGTAGACCAGAAACTGCATGTGATTCCACTCCATTTAGGACTGGAAACAAACGCAAGCTCGCCTTACAAGAAACACACTCTGCTTTTGAGAAAAGAGCACTCTTCTACTCTACTGTGCTTCCTATGGGGTCTGAACAGTGAGCTTGCTCAGAACAAAAGAACTGTTCTTCGTACACACGACCATATCTAGTTCAATTCTGTTTAGGAACCTGACAAGAACAGTAGATCCTCTTTAGTCCAATATACTGTACTTGCTGGGAACAGACGCCAGTGCTATTTGTCCTGTGTATGGCAATGGCAGCGCAATAGTGACTCTTCTTACCATAAAACAACTCTTGCTCATAGGACCAGAACCTGCAAGTGTTTCAACTCCATTTAGGACTGGGAAACAAAAGCTAGCTCACCTTAAAAGAAACACCCTCTGCTTTTGAGAAAAGAGCACTCTTCTACTCTACTGTGTTTCCTATGGGGTCCGAACAGTGAGCTTGCTCAGAACAAAAAAACTGTGCTTCCTACACACACGGCCATATCTAGTTCAAGTCTGCTTAGGAACCTGACAAGAACAGTAGATCCTCTTCAGCCCAATACACTGTACTTGCTGCGAACAGATGCCAGTGCTATTTGTCCTGTGTATGGCAATGGCAGTGCAATAGTGACTCTTCTTACCATAAAACAACTCTTGCTCGTAGTACCAGAAACTGCATGGGATTCAACTCCATTTAGGACTGCGAAAGAAACGCTAGCACACCTTACAAGAAATACACTCTGCTTTAGAGAAAAGAGCACTCTTCTACTCTACTGTGTTTCCTATGGGGTCCAAACAGTGAGCTTGCAAAGAACAAAAGAACTGTGCTTCCTACAAACACGGATCATATCTAGTTCAACTCTGCTTAGGAAACTGACAAGAACAGTAGCACCTATCCAGTCCAATGCACTGTATTTGCTGGGAACAGATGCGAGTGCTATTTGCACTGTGTATGGCAATGGGAGCGCAATGTGACTTTCCTTACCAGAAAAGAACTCTTGATCGTAGGACCTGAAACTGCATGTGATTCAACTCCATTTAGGACTAGGAAACAAACGCTAGCTCCCCTTACAAGAAACACACTCTGCTTTTGAGAAAAGAGCACTCTTCTACTCTACTGTGATTCCTATAGGGCCAGATCAGTGACATGCTCAGAACATAAGAACTGTGCTTCCTCCACACACGGGCCATATCTACTTCAACTCTGCTTAGGAAACTGACAAGAACAGTAGCTCCTTTTCAGTCCCATACACTGCACTTGATGGGAACAGACGCGAGTGCTATTTGCACTGTGTATGCAATGGGAGCGCAATAGTGACTTTCCTTACCAGAAAACAACTCTTGCTCGTAGGACCAGAAACTGCATGTGATTCAACTCAATTTAGGACTTGGAAACAAAAGCTAGCTCGCCTTACAAGAAACACACTCTGCTTTTGAGAAAAGAGCACTCTTCTACTCTACTGTGTTTCCTATGGGGTCCGAACAGTTAGCTTGCTCAGAACATAAGAACTGTGCTTCGTACACACGACCATATCTAGTTCAATTCTGTTTAGGAACCTGACAAGAACAGTAGATCCTCTTCAGTCCAATATACTGTACTTGCTGGGAACAGACGCCAGTGCTATTTGACCTGTGTATGGCAATGGCAGCGCAATAGTGACTCTTCTTACCATAAAACAGCTCTTGCTCATAGGACCAGAAACTGCAAGTGTTTCAACTCCATTTAGGACTGGGAAACAAAAGCTAGCTCGCTTTACAAGAAACACACTCTGCTTTTGAGAAAAGAGCACTCTTCTACTCTACTGTGTTTCCTATAGGGCCAGAACAGTGAGTTTGCTCAGAAAAAAAGAACTGTGCTTCCTACACACACGGCCCGTATCTAGTTCAACTCTGCTTAGAAAACTGAGAAGAACAGTAGCTCCTCTTCAGTCCAATACACTGTACTTCCTGGGAAGAGACGCGAGGGCTATTTGCACTGTGTATGGCAATGGGAGCGCAATAGAGACTTTCTTTACCAGAAAACAACTCTTGCTCATAGGACCAGAAACTGCATGTGATTCCACTCCATTTAGGACTGGGAAACAAACGGTAGCTCGCCTTACAAGAAACACACTATGCTTTAGAGAAAAGAGCACTCTTCTACTCTACTGTGTTTCCTATGGGGTCCAAACAGTGAGCTTGCTCAGAACAAAAGAACTGTGCTTCCTACACACAAGGGCCATATCTAGTTCAACTCTGCTTAGGAAACTGACAAGAACAGTAGATCCTTTTCGGTCCAATACACTGTACTTGCAGGGAAGAGACACGAGTGCTATTTACACTGTGTATGGCAATTAAAGCACAATAGTGACTCGTCTTACCAGAAAACAACTCTTGCTCGTAGGACAAAAAACTGCATGTGACTCAACTCCATTTAGGACTGGGAAACAAACGCTAACTCGCCTTACAAGAAACACCCTCTGCTTTAGAGAAAAGAGCACTCTTCTACTCTACTGTGTTTCTTATAGGGCCAGAACAGTGAGCTTGCTCAGAACAAAAGAACTGTGCTTCCTACACACGGGCCATATCTACCTCAACTCTGCTTAGGAAACTGAGAAGAACAGTAGCTCCTATTCAGTCCAATACACTGTACTTGCTGGGAACAGATGCGTGTGATATTTGCACTGTGTATTGCATTTGGAGCGCAATAGTGACTCTTCTTACCAGAAAACAACTCTTGCTCGTAGGACCAAAAACTGCCTGTGACAACTCCATTTAGGACTGGGAAACAAACGCGAGCTCGCCTTACTAGAAACACACTCTGCTTTAGAGAAAAGAGCACTCTTCTACTCTACTGTGTAACCTATGGGGTCCGAACAGTGAGCTTGCTCAGAACAAAAAAACTGTGCTTCCTACACACACGGCCATATCTAGTTCAAGTCTGATTAGGAACCTGACAAGAACAGTAGATCCTCTTTCGTCCAATACACTGTACTTGCTGGGAAAAGACGCCAGTGCTATTTGTCCTGTGTATGACAATGACAGCGCAATAGTGACTCTTCTTACCAGAAAACAGCTCTTGCTTGTAGGACCAGAAACTGCATGTGATTCAACTCCATTTAGGACTGGGAAAAAAACTCTAGCTCGCCTTACAAGAAACACACTCTGCTTTTGAGAAAAGAGCACTCTTCTACTCTACTGTGTTTCCTATGGGGTCCAAACAGTGAGCTTGCTCAGAACAAAAGAAATGTGCTTCCTACACACGCGGGACATATCTCGATCAACTCTGCTTAGGAAACTGACAAGAACAGTAGCTCCTCTTCAGTCCGATACACTGTACTTGCTGGGAACAGATGCGAGTGCTATTTGCACTGTGTATGGCAATGGGAGCGCAATAGTGACTTTCCTTACCAAAAAACAACTCTTGCTCGTAGGACCAGAAACTGCATGTGATTCCACTCCATTTAGGACTGGGAAACAAACGCTAGCTCGCCTTACAAGAAACACACTCTGCTTCAGAGAAAAGAGCACTCTTCTACTCTACTGTGTTTCCTATGGGGTCCAAACAGTGAGCTTGCTCAGAACAAAAGAACTGTGCTTCCTACACACACGGGCCATATCTAGTTCAACTCTGCTTAGGAAACTGACAACAACAGTAGCTCCTCTTCAGTCCAATATACTGTACTTGCTCGGAACAGACGCGAGTGCTATTTGCACTGTGTATGGCAATTGGAGCACAATAGTGACTCGTCTTACCAGAAAACAACTCTTGCTCGTAGGACAAAAAACTGCATGTGACTCAACTCCATTTAGGACTGGGAAACAAATACTAGCTCGACTTCCAAGAAACACACTCTGCTTTTGAGAAAAGAGCACTCTTCTACTTTACTGTTTACTATGTGTTCCGAACAGTGAGCTTGCTCAGAACAAAAAAACTGTGCTTCCTACAAACATTGCCACATGTAGTTCAAGTCTGCTTAGGAACCTGAGAAGAACAGTAGATCCTCTTCAGTCTGATACACTGTACTTGCTGGGAAAAGACGTGAGGGCTATTTGCACTGTGTATGGCAATGGGAGCGCAATAGTGACTTTCCTTACCAGAAAAAACTCTTGTTCGTAGGACCAGAAACTGCATGTGATTCCACTCCATTTAGGACTGGGAAACAAACGCTAGCTCGCATTACAAGAAACACACTCTGCTTTTGAGAAAAGAGCACTCTTCTACTCTACTGTGTTTCCTATGGGGTCCAAACAGTGAGCTTGCTCAGAACAAAAGAACTGTGCTTCCTACACACACCGACCCTATCTAGTTCAACTCTGCTTAGGAAACTGACAAGAACAGTAGCTCCTCTTCAGTCCGATACACTGTATTTGCTGGGAACAGACGCGAGTGCTATTTGCACTGTGTATGGCAATGGGAGCTCAATAGTTACTTTCCTTACCAGAAAACAGCTCTTGCTCATAGGAACAGAACCTTCATGGGATTCAACTCCATTTAGGACTGGGAAACAAACACTAGCTCGCCTTACAAGAAACACACTCTGCTTTTGAGAAAAGAGCACAATTCTACTCTACTGTGTTTCCTATGGTGTCCGAAAAGTGAGCTTGCTCAGAACAAAAGAAATGTGCTTCCTACACACACCGACCATATCTAGTTCAACTCTGCTTAGGAAACTGACAAGAACAGTAGCTCCTCTTCAGTCCGATACACTGTATTTGCTGGGAACAGACGCGAGTACTATTTGCACTGTGTATGGCAATGGGAGCTCAATAGTTACTTTCTTTACCAGAAAACAACTCTTGCTCGTAGGAACAGAAACTGCAGGGGATTCAACTCCATTTAGGACTGGGAAACAAACGCTAGGTCGCCTTACAAGAAACACACTCTGCTTTTGGGAAAAGAGCACAATTCTACTCTTCTGTGTTTCCTATTGGGTCCGAAGGGTGAGCTTGCTCAGAACAAAAGAACTGAGCTTCCTACACACACGGCCATATCTAGTTCAATTCTGCTTAGGAACCTGACAAGAACAGTAGATCCTCTTTAGGTCAATACACTGTACTTGCTGGGAACAAACGCCAGTGCTCTTTGTCCTGTGTATGGCAATGGCAGCGCAATATTGACTCTTCTTACCAGAAAACAACTCTTGCTCGT
Source organism: Peromyscus eremicus (assembly GCF_949786415.1). NCBI lineage: Eukaryota > Metazoa > Chordata > Mammalia > Rodentia > Cricetidae > Peromyscus > Peromyscus eremicus. Next base: position 99,164 of record NW_026734531.1, on the reverse strand, counting down.
AGGACCAGAAACTGCATGTGATTCAACTCCATTTAGGACTAGGAAACAAACGCTAGCTCGCCTTACAAGAAACACACTCTGCTTTTGAGAAAAGAGCACTCTTCTACTCTACTGTGTTTCCTATAGGGCCAAAAGAGTGAGCTTGCTCAGAACAAAAGAACTGTGCTTCCTACACACACGGCAATATCTAGTTCAATTCTGCTTAGGAAACTGAGAAGAACAGTAGCTCCTATTCAGTCCAATACACTGTACTTGCTGGGAACAGATGCGTGTGCTATTTGCACTGAGTATTGCATTTGGAGGGCAATAGTGACTCTTCTTACCAGAAAACAACTCTTGCTCGTAGGACCAAAACCTGCCTGTGACAACTCCATTTAGGACTGGGAAACAAACGCGAGCTCGCCTTACTAGAAACACACTCTGCTTTAGAGAAAAGAGCACTCTTCTACTCTACTGTGTAACCTATGGGGTCCGAACAGTGAGCTTGCTCAGAACAAAAAAACTGTGCTTCCTACACACACGGCCATATCTAGTTCAAGTCTGATTAGGAACCTGACAAGAACAGTAGATCCTCTTTCGTCCAATACACTGTACTTGCTGGGAAAAGACGCCAGTGCTATTTGTCCTGTGTATGAAAATGACAGCGCAATAGTGACTCTTCTTACCAGAAAACAGCTCTTGCTTGTAGGACCAGAAACTGCATGTGATTCAACTCCATTTAGGACTGGGAAACAAACTCTAGCTCGCCTTACAAGAAACACACTCTGCTTTTGAGAAAAGAGCACTCTTCTACTCTACTGTGTTTCCTATGGGGTCCAAACAGTGAGCTTGCTCAGAACAAAAGAAATGTGCTTCCTACACACGCGGGACATATCTCGATCAACTCTGCTTAGAAAACTGACAAGAACAGTAGCTCCTCTTCAGTCCGATATACTGTACTTGCTGGGAACAGATGCGAGTGCTATTGGCACTGTGTATGGCAATGGGAGCACAATAGTGACTTTCTTTACCAAAAAACAACTCTTGCTCGTAGGACCAGAACCTGCATGTGAATCAACTCCATATGGGACTGGGAAACAAACGCTAGCTCGCCTTACAAGAAACACAATCTGATTTTGAGAAAAGAGCACTCTTCTACTCTACTGTGTTTCCTATAGGGCCAGAACAGTGAGCTTGTTCAGAACAAAAGAACCGTGCTTCCTACACACACGGCCATATCTAGTTCAACTCTGCTTAGGAACCTGACAAGAACAGTAGATCCTCTTCAGTCCAATACACTGTACATGCTGGGAACAGACGCGTGTGCTATTTGCCCTGTGTATGAAAATGGGAGCACAATAGTGACTCTTCTTACCAGAAAACAACTCTTGCTCGTAGGACCAGAAACTGCATGTGATACAACTCCACTTAGGACTGGGAAACAAACACTAACTCGCCTTACAAGAAACACACTCTGATTTAGAGAAAAAAGCACTCTTCTACTCTATTGTGTTTCCTAGGAGGTCCGAACAGTGAACTTGCTCAGAACAAAAGAACTGTGCTTCCTACACACACGGCCATATCTAGTTCAATTCTGCTTAGGAACCTGACAAGAACAGTAGATCCTCTTCAGTCCAATACACTGTACTGCTGGGAACAGACAACAGTGCTATTTGTCCTGTGTATGGCAATGGCAGGGCAATAGTGACTCTTCTTACCATAAAACAACTCTTGCTCGTAGGACCAGAAACTGCATGTGATTCAACTCCATTTAGGACTGGGAAACAAACGCTAGCTCGCCTTACAAGAAACACACTCTGCTTTAGAGAAAAGAGCACTCTTCTACTCTACTGTGTTTCCTATGGGGTCCAAACAGTGAGCTAGCTCAGAACAAAAGAACTGTGCTTCCTACACACGCGGGACATATCTCATTCAACTCTGCTTAGGAAACTGACAGAAACAGTAGCTCCTCTTCAGTCCGATACACTGTACTTCCTGGGAACAGACGGGACTGCTATTTGCACTGTGTATGGCTATTGGAGCACAATAGTGACTCATCTTACCAGAAAACAACTCTTGCTCGTAGGACAAAAAACTGCATGTGACTCAACTCCATTTAGGACTGGGAAACAAACGCTAGCTCGCCTTCCAAGAAACACACTCTGCTTTTGAGAAAAGAGCACTCTTCTACTCTACTGTGTTTCCTATGGGTTCCGAACAGTGAGCATCCTCAGAACAAAAAAACTGTGCTTCCTACACACACGGCCATATCTAGTTCAAGTCTGCTTAGGAACCTGACAAGAACAGTAGATCCTCTTCCATCCAATACACTGTACTTGCTGGGAAAAGACGCCAGTGCTATTTGTCCTGTGTATGGCAATGGCAGCGCAATAGTGACTCTTCTAACCAGAAAACAACTCTTGCTAGTAGGACCAAAAAATGCATGTGACTCAACTCCATTTAGGACTGGGAAACAAACGCGAGCTCACCTTACAAGAAAAACACTCTGCTTTAGAGAAAAGAGCACTCTTCTACTCTACTGTGTTTCCTATGGGGTCCAAACAGTGAGCTTTCTCAGAACATAAGAACTGTTCTTCCTACACACACCACCATACCTAGGTCAATTCTGCTTAGGAAACTGACAAGAACAGTAGATCCTCTTCAGTCCAATACACTGTACTGCTGGGAACAGACAACAGTGCTATTTGTCCTGTGTATGGCAATGGCAGCGCAATAGTGACTCTTCTTACCAGAAAACAACTCTTGCTCGTAGGATGAGAAACTGCATGGGATTCAATTCCATTTCGGACTGGGAAACAAACGCTAGCTCGCCTTACAAGAAACACACTCTGCTTTAGAGAAAAGAGCACTCTTCTACTCTACTGTGTAACCTATGGGGTCCGAACAGTGAGCTTGCTCAGAACAAAAAAACTGTGCTTCCTACACACACGGCCATATCTAGTTCAAGTCTGATTAGGAACCTGACAAGAACAGTAGATCCTCTTTCGTCCAATACACTGTACTTGCTGGGAAAAGACGCCAGTGCTATTTGTCCTGTGTATGAAAATGACAGCGCAATAGTGACTCTTCTTACCAGAAAACAGCTCTTGCTTGTAGGACCAGAAACTGCATGTGATTCAACTCCATTTAGGACTGGGAAACAAACGCTAGCTCGCCTTACAAGAAACACACTCTGCTTTTGAGAAAAGAGCACTCTTCTACTCTACTGTGTTTCCTATGGGGTCCAAACAGTGAGCTTGCTCAGAACAAAAGAAATGTGCTTCCTACACACGCGGGACATATCTCGATCAACTCTGCTTAGAAAACTGACAAGAACAGTAGCTCCTCTTCAGTCCGATACACTGTACTTGCTGGGAACAGATGCGAGTGCTATTGGCACTGTGTATGGCAATGGGAGCACAATAGTGACTTTCCTTACCAAAAAACAACTCTTGCTCGTAGGACCAGAACCTGCATGTGATTCAACTCCATATGGGACTGGGAAACAAACGCTAGCTCGCCTTACAAGAAACACAATCTGCTTTTGAGAAAAGAGCACTCTTCTACTCTACTGTGTGTCCTATAGGGCCAGAACAGTGAGCTTGTTCAGAACAAAAGAACCGTGCTTCCTACACACACGGCCATATCTAGTTCAACTCTGCTTAGGAACCTGACAAGAACAGTAGATCCTCTTCAGTCCAATACACTGTACATGCTGGGAACAGACGCGTGTCCTATTTGCCCTGTGTATGAAAATGGGAGCACAATAGTGACTCTTCTTACCAGAAAACAACTCTTGCTCGTAGGACCAGAAACTGCATGTGATACAACTCCACTTAGGACTGGGAAACAAACACTAACTCGCCTTACAAGAAACACACTCTGATTTAGAGAAAAAAGCACTCTTCTACTCTATTGTGTTTCCTAGGAGGTCCGAACAGTGAACTTGCTCAGAACAAAAGAACTGTGCTTCCTACACACACGGCCATATCTAGTTCAATTCTGCTTAGGAACCTGACAAGAACAGTAGATCCTCTTCAGTCCAATACACTGTACTGCTGGGAACAGACAACAGTGCTATTTGTCCTGTGTATGGCAATGGCAGGGCAATAGTGACTCTTCTTACCATAAAACAACTCTTGCTCGTAGGACCAGAAACTGCATGTGATTCAACTCCATTTAGGACTGGGAAACAAACGCTAGCTCGCCTTACAAGAAACACACTCTGCTTTAGAGAAAAGAGCACTCTTCTACTCTACTGTGTTTCCTATGGGGTCCAAACAGTGAGCTAGCTCAGAACAAAAGAACTGTGCTTCCTACACACGCGGGACATATCTCATTCAACTCTGCTTAGGAAACTGACAGAAACAGTAGCTCCTCTTCAGTCCGATACACTGTACTTCCTGGGAACAGACGGGACTGCTATTTGCACTGTGTATGGCTATTGGAGCACAATAGTGACTCATCTTACCAGAAAACAACTCTTGCTCGTAGGACAAAAAACTGCATGTGACTCAACTCCATTTAGGACTGGGAAACAAACGCTAGCTCGCCTTCCAAGAAACACACTCTGCTTTTGAGAAAAGAGCACTCTTCTACTCTACTGTGTTTCCTATGGGTTCCGAACAGTGAGCATCCTCAGAACAAAAAAACTGTGCTTCCTACACACACGGCCATATCTAGTTCAAGTCTGCTTAGGAACCTGACAAGAACAGTAGATCCTCTTCCATCCAATACACTGTACTTGCTGGGAAAAGACGCCAGTGCTATTTGTCCTGTGTATGGCAATGGCAGCGCAATAGTGACTCTTCTAACCAGAAAACAACTCTTGCTAGTAGGACCAAAAAATGCATGTGACTCAACTCCATTTAGGACTGGGAAACAAACGCGAGCTCACCTTACAAGAAAAACACTCTGCTTTAGAGAAAAGAGCACTCTTCTACTCTACTGTGTTTCCTATGGGGTCCAAACAGTGAGCTTTCTCAGAACATAAGAACTGTTCTTCCTACACACACCACCATACCTAGGTCAATTCTGCTTAGGAATCTGACAAGAACAGTAGATCCTCTTCAGTCCAATACACTGTACTGCTGGGAACAGACAACAGTGCTATTTGTCCTGTGTATGGCAATGGCAGCGCAATAGTGACTCTTCTTACCAGAAAACAACTCTTGCTCGTAGGACGAGAAACTGCATGGGATTCAATTCCATTTCGGACTGGGAAACAAACGCTAGCTCGCCTTACAAGAAACACACTCTGCTTTAGAGAAAAGAGCACTCTTCTACTCTACTGTGTAACCTATGGGGTCCGAACAGTGAGCTTGCTCAGAACAAAAAAACTGTGCTTCCTACACACACGGCCATATCTAGTTCAAGTCTGATTAGGAACCTGACAAGAACAGTAGATCCTCTTTCGTCCAATACACTGTACTTGCTGGGAAAAGACGCCAGGGCTATTTGTCCTGTGTATGAAAATGACAGCGCAATAGTGACTCTTCTTACCAGAAAACAGCTCTTGCTTGTAGGACCAGAAACTGCATGTGATTCAACTCCATTTAGGACTGGGAAACAAACGCTAGCTCGCCTTACAAGAAACACACTCTGCTTTTGAGAAAAGAGCACTCTTCTACTCTACTGTGTTTCCTATGGGGTCCAAACAGTGAGCTTGCTCAGAACAAAAGAAATGTGCTTCCTACACACGCGGGACATATCTCGATCAACTCTGCTTAGAAAACTGACAAGAACAGTAGCTCCTCTTCAGTCCGATACACTGTACTTGCTGGGAACAGATGCGAGTGCTATTGGCACTGTGTATGGCAATGGGAGCACAATAGTGACTTTCCTTACCAAAAAACAACTCTTGCTCGTAGGACCAGTCCTGCATGTGATTCAACTCCATATGGGACTGGGAAACAAACGCTAGCTCGCCTTACAAGAAACACAATCTGCTTTTGAGAAAAGAGCACTCTTCTACTCTACTGTGTGTCCTATAGGGCCAGAACAGTGAGCTTGTTCAGAACAAAAGAACCGTGCTTCCTACACACACGGCCATATCTAGTTCAACTCTGCTTAGGAACATGACAAGAACAGTAGATCCTCTTCAGTCCAATACACTGTACATGCTGGGAACAGACGCGTGTCCTATTTGCCCTGTGTATGAAAATGGGAGCACAATAGTGACTCTTCTTACCAGAAAACAACTCTTGCTCGTAGGACCAGAAACTGCATGTGATACAACTCCACTTAGGACTGGGAAACAAACACTAACTCGCCTTACAAGAAACACACTCTGATTTAGAGAAAAAAGCACTCTTCTACTCTATTGTGTTTCCTAGGAGGTCCGAACAGTGAACTTGCTCAGAACAAAAGAACTGTGCTTCCTACACACACGGCCATATCTAGTTCAATTCTGCTTAGGAACCTGACAAGAACAGTAGATCCTCTTCAGTCCAATACACTGTACTGCTGGGAACAGACAACAGTGCTATTTGTCCTGTGTATGGCAATGGCAGGGCAATAGTGACTCTTCTTACCATAAAACAACTCTTGCTCGTAGGACCAGAAACTGCATGTGATTCAACTCCATTTAGGACTGGGAAACAAACGCTAGCTCACCTTACAAGAAACACACTCTGCTTTAGAGAAAAGAGCACTCTTCTACTCTACTGTGTTTCCTATGGGGTCCAAACAGTGAGCTAGCTCAGAACAAAAGAACTGTGCTTCCTACACACGTGGGACATATCTCATTCAACTCTGCTTAGGAAACTGACAGAAACAGTAGCTCCTCTTCAGTCCAATACACTGTACTTCCTGGGAACAGACGGGACTGCTATTTGCACTGTGTATGGCTATTGGAGCACAATAGTGACTCATCTTACCAGAAAACAACTCTTGCTCGTAGGACAAAAAACTGCATGTGACTCAACTCCATTTAGGACTGGGAAACAAACGCTAGCTCGCCTTCCAAGAAACACACTCTGATTTTGAGAAAAGAGCACTCTTCTACTCTACTGTGTTTCCTATGGGTTCCGAACAGTGAGCATCCTCAGAACAAAAAAACTGTGCTCCCTACACACACGGCCATATCTAGTTCAAGTCTGCTTAGGAACCTGACAAGAACAGTAGATCCTCTTCCATCCAATACACTGTACTTGCTGGGAAAAGACGCCAGTGCTATTTGTCCTGTGTATGGCAATGGCAGCGCAATAGTGACTCTTCTAACCAGAAAACAACTCTTGCTCGTAGGACGAGAAACTGCATGGGATTCAATTCCATTTCGGACTGGGAAACAAACACTAGCTCGCCTTACAAGAAACTCACTCTGCTTTTGAGAAAAGAGCACTCTTCTACTCTACTGTCTTTCCTATGGGGTCTAAACAGTGAGCTTGCTCAGAACAAAACAACTGTGTTTCCTACACACACGGACCATGTCTAGTTCAACTCTGCTTAGGAACCTGACAAGAACAGTAGATCCTCTTCAGTCCAATACACTATACTTGCTCGGAACAGACTCGAGTGCTATTTGCACTGTGTATGGCAATTGGAGCACAATAATGAATCGTCTTACCAGAAAACAACTCTTGCTCGTAGGACAAAAAACTGCATGTGACTCAACTCCATTTAGGACTGGGAAACAAACGCTAGCTCGCCTTACAAGAAACACACTCTGCTTTTAAGAAAAGTGCACTCTTCTACTCTGCTGTGTTTCCTATAGGGCCGGAACAGTGAGCTTGCTCAGAACATAAGAACTGTGCTTCCTACACACACGGGCCATATCGAGTTCAACTCTGCTTAGGAAACTGACAAGAACAGTAGCTCCTCTTCAGTCCGATACACTGTACTTGCTGGGAACAGACGCATGTGCTATTTGCACTGTGTATGGCAATGGGAGCGCAATAGTGACTTTCCTTACCAGAAAACAACTCTTGCTCATAGGACCAGAAACTGCATGTGATTCCACTCCATTTCAGACTGGGAAACAAATGCTACCTCGCCTTACAAGAAACACACTCTGCTTTAGAGAAAAGAGCACTCTTCTACTCTACTGTGTTTCCTATGGGGTCCAAACAGTGAGCTTGCTCAGAACAAAAGAACTGTGCTTCCTACACACACGGGCCATATCTAGTTCAACTCTGCTTAAGAAACTGACAAGAACAGTAGCTCCTCTTCAGTCCAATACACTGTACTTGCTCGGAACAGACGTTAGGGCTATTTGCACTGTGTATGGCAATGGGAGCGCAATAGTGACTTTCCTTACCAGAAAACAACTCTTGCTCGTAGGACCAGAAACTGCATGTGATTCAACTCAATTTAGGACTGGGAAACAAATGCTAGCTCGCCTTACATGAAACACACTCTGCTTTTGAGAAAAGAGCACTCTTGTACTCTACTGTGTTTCCTATGGGGTCCAAACAGTGAGCTTGCTCAGAAGAAAAGAACTGTGCTTCCTACATACACGGGCCATATCTAGTTAAACTCTGGTTAGGAAACTGAGAAGAACAGTAGCTCCTCTTCAGTCTGATACACTGTACTTGCTGGGAACAGACGCATGTGCTATTTGCCCTGTGTATGACAATGGGAGCACAATAGTGACTCTTCTTACCAGAAAACAACTCTTTCTCGTAGGACCAGAAACTGCATGTGATTACACTCCATTTAGGACTGGGAAACAAATGCTAGCTCGCCTTCCAAGAAACACACTCTGCTTTTGAGAAAAGAGCACTCTTCTACTATAATATGTTTCCTAAAGGGCCAGAACAGTGAGCTTGCTCAGAACAAAAGAACTGTGCTTCCTACACACACGGCCATATCTAGTTCAGCTCTGCTTAGGAACTTGACAAGAACAGTAGATCCTCTTCAGTCCAATACACTGTAATTTCGGGGAACAGACGCGAGTGTTCTTTGCCCTGTGTATGACAAGGGGAGCACAATAGTGACTCTTCTTAGCAGAAAACAACTCTTGCTCGTAGGACCAGAAACTGCATGTGATGCAACTCCATTTAGGACTGGGAAACAAATGCTAGCTCGCCTTACAAGAAACACACTCTGATTTAGAGAAAAAAGCACTCTTCTACTCTATTGTGTTTCCTAAGAGGTCCGAACAGTGAACTTGCTCAAAGCAAAAGAACTGTGCTTCCTACACACAGGCCATATCTAGTTCAATTCTGCTTAGGAACCTGACAAGAACAGTAGCTCCTCTTCAGTCCAATACACTGTACTGCTGGTAAAAGACTCCAGTGCAATTTGTCCTGTGTATGGCAATGGCAGCGCAATATTTACTATTCTTACCATAAAACAACTCTTGACAATAGGACCAGAAACTGCATGGGATTCAACTCCATTTAGGACTGGGAAACAAACGCTAGCTCGCCTTACAAGAAACACACTCTGCTTTTGAGAAAAGAGCACTCTTCTACTCTACTGTGTTTCCTTTGGGGTCCAAAAAGTTAGCTTGCTCAGAACAAAAGAACTGTGCTTCCTACACACACCGACCATATCTAGTTCAACTCTGCTTAGGAAACTGACAAGAACAGTAGCTGCTATTTAGTCCAATACACTGTACTTGCTGGGAACAGACGCGAGTGCTATTTGCACTGTGTATGGCAATGGGAGCACAATAGTAACTTTCCTTACCAGAAAACAACTCTTGCTCATAGGACCGGAAACTGCCTGTGATTGAACTCCAATTAGGGCTAGGAAACAAACGCTAGCTTGTCTTACAAGAAACACACTGTGCTTTAGAGAAAAGAGCACTCTTCTACTCTACTTTGTTTCCTATGAGGTCCGAACAGTGAGCTTGCTCAGAACAAAAAAAACGTGATTCCTACACACACCGTCACACCTAGTTCAATTCTGCTTAGGAACCTGACAAGAACAGTAGATCCTCTTCAGTCCAATACACTGTACTGCTGAGAACAGACAACAGTGCTATTTGTCCTGTGTATGGCAATGGCAGCGCAATAGTGACTCTTCTTACCATAAAACAACTCTTGCTCGTAGGACCAGAAACTGCATGTGATTCAACTCCATTTAGGACTGGGAAACAAATGCTAGCTCGCCTTACAAGAACCACACTCTCCTTTTGAGAAAAGAGCACTCTTCTACTCTGCTGTGTTTCCTATGGGGTCCAAAAAGTGAGCTTGCTCAGAACAAAAGAACTGTGCTTCCTACACACACGGACCATATCTAGTTCAGCTCTGCTTAGGAAACTGACAAGAACAGTAGCTCCTCTTCAGTCCAATACACTGTACTTGCTGGGAACAGACACGAGTGCTATTTGTCCTGTGTAGGGCAATGGCAGCGCAATATTGACTCTTCTTACCAGAAAACAACTCTTGCTCGTAGGACCAGAAACTGCATGTGATTCAACTCCATTTAGGACTGGGAAACAAACGCTAGCTTGCCTTACAAATACACACTCTGCTTTTGAGAAAATAGCACTCTTCTACTCTACTGTGTTTCCTATGGGGTCCAAACAGTGAGCTTGCTCAGAACAAAAGAACTGTGCTTCCTACACACACCGACCATCTCTAGTTCAACTCTGCTTAGGAAACTGACAAGAATAGTATCTCCTCTTCAGTCCGATGCACTGTATTTGCTGGGAACAGACGTGAGTGCTATTTGCACTGTGTATGGCAATGGGAGCTCAATAGTTACTTTCCTTACCAGAAAACAACTCTTGCTCGTAAGACCAGAAACTGCATGGGATTCAACTCCATTTAGGACTGGGAAACAAAAGCTAGCTCGCCTTACAATAAACACACTCTGCTTTTGAGAAAAGAACAAAATTCAACTCTACTGTGTTTCCTAGGGGTCCGAACAGTGAGCTTGCTCAGAACAAATGAACTGTGCTTCCTACACACACGGCCATATCTAGTTCAATTATACTTAGGAACCTGACAAGAACAGTAGATCCTCTTCAGTCCAATACACTGTACTTGCTGGGAATGGAAACCAGTGGAATTTTTCCTGTGTATGGCAATGGCAGCGCAATAGTGACTCTTCTTACCATAAAACAACTCTTGCTCGTAGGACCAAAAACTGCCTGTGACAACTCCATTTAGGACTGGTAAACAAAGGCGAGCTCGCCTTACAAGAAACACACTCTGCTTTAGAGAAAAGAGCACTCTTCTACTCTACTGTGTTCCCTATGGGGTCCAAACAGTGAGCTTGCTCAGAACAAAAAAACTGTGCTTCCTACAAACATGGCCATATCTAGTTCAAGTCTGATTAGGAACCTGACAAGAACAGGAGATCCTATTCCGTCCAATGCACTGTACTTGCTGGGAAGAGACGCCAGTGCTATTTGTCCTGTGTATGGCAATGGCAGCGCAATAGTGACTCTTCTTACCAGAAAACAACTCTTGCTTCTAGGACCAGAAACTGCATGTGATTCAACTCCATTTAGGACTGGGAAACAAACGCTAGCTCGCCTTACAAGAAACACACTCTGCTTTAGAGAAAAGAGCACTCTTCTACTCTACTGTGTTTCCTATGGGGTCCAAACAGTGAGCTTGCTCAGAACAAAAGAACTGTGCTTCCTACACACGCGGGACATATCTCGTTCAACTCTGCTTAGGAAACTGACAGAAACAGTAGCTCCTCTTCAGTCCGATACACTGTACTTGCTGGGAACAGACGCGAGTGCTATTTGCACTGTTTATGGCAATGGGAGCACAATAGTGACTTTCCTTACCAAAAAACAACTCTTGCTCGTAGGACCAGAAACTGCATGTGATTCAACTCCATATAGAACTGGGAAACAAACGCTAGCTCGCCTTACAAGAAATACACTCTGATTTTGAGAAAAGAGCACTCTTCTACTCTACTGTGTTTCCTATAGGGCCAGAACAGTGAGCTTGCTCAGAACAAAAGAACTGTGCTTCCTACACACACGGCCATATCTAGTTCATCTCGGCTTAGGAACCTGACAAGAACAGTAGATCCTCTTCAGTCCAATACACTGTACATGCTGGGAACAGACGCGTGTGCTATTTGCCCTGTGTATGACAATGGGAGCACAATAGTTACTCTTCTTACCAGAACACAACTCTTGCTCGTAGGACCAGAAAGTGCATGTGATTCAACTCCATTTAGGACTGTGAAACAAACACTAACTCGCCTTACAAGAAACACACTCTGAGTTAGAGAAAAAAGCACTCTTCTACTCTATTGTGTTTCCTAAGAGGTCCGAACAGCGAACTTGCTCAGAACAAAAGAACTGTGCTTCCTACACACACGGCCATATCTAGTTCAAGTCTGATTAGGAACCTGACAAGAACAGTAGATCCTCTTCAGTCCAATACACTGTACTTGCTGGGAAGAGACTCCAGTACTATTTGTCCTGTGTATGGCAATGGCAGCGCAATATTGACTCTTCTTACCAGAAAACAACTCTTGCTCATAGGACCGGAAACTGCCTGTGATTGAACTCCATTTAGGACTAGGAAACAAACGCTAGCTCGCCTTACAAGAAACACACTCTGCTTTTGAGAAAAGAGCACTCTTCTATACTACTGTGTTTCCTATGAGGTCCGAACAGTAAGCTTGCTGAGAACAAAAAATCGAGCTTCCTACACACACCGCCACACCTAGTTCAATTCTGCTTAGGAACCTGACAAGAACAGTAGATTCTATTCAGTCCAATACAATGTACTGCTGGGAACAGACAACAGTGCTATTTGTCCTGTGTATGGCAATGGCAGTGCAATAGTGACTCTTCTTACCATAAAATAACTCTTGCTCGTAGGACCAGAAACTGCATGTGATTCAACTCAATTTAGGACTCAGAAACAAATGCTCGCTCGCCTTACATGAAACACACTCTGCTTTTGAGAAAAGAGCACTCTTCTACTCTACTGTCTTTCCTATGGGGTCCGAACAGTGAGCTTGCTCAGAACAAAAGAACTGTGCTTCCTACACACACGGGCCATATCTAGTTCAACTCTGCTTAGGAAACTGACAAGAACAGTAGCTCCTCTTCAGTCCAATACACTGTACTTGCGGGGAACAGACGCGAGTGCTATTTGTACTGTGCATGGCAATTGGAGCACAATAGCGACTCTTTTTACCAGAAAACAACTCTTGCTCGTAGGACAAAAAACTGCATGTGACTCAACTCCATTTATGACTTGGAACCATCGGTAGCTCGCCTTCCAAGAAAGACACTCTGCTTTTGAGGAAAGAGCACTCTATACTCTACTGTGTTTCCTATGGGTTCCGAACAGTGAGCTTGCTCAGAAAAAAAAAACTGTGCTTCCTACACACACGGCCATATCTAGTTCAAGTCTGCTTAGGAACCTGACAAGAACAGTAGATCCTCTTCCATACAATACACTGTACTTGCTGGGAAAAGACGCCAGTGTTATTTGTCCTGTGTATGGCAATGGCAGCTCAATAGTGACTCTTCTTAACAGAAAACAACTCTTGCTTGTAGGACCAGAAACTGCATGTGATTCAACTCCATTTAGGACTGGGAAACAAACGCTAGCTCGCCTTACAGGAAACACACTCTGCTTTTGAGAAAAGAGCACTCTTCTACTCTACTGTGTTTCCTATGGTGTCCAAACAGTGAGCTTGCTCAGAACAAAAGAACTGTGCTTCCTACACACATGAGCCATATCTAGTTCAACTCTGCTTAGGAAACTGACAAGAACAGTACCTCCTATTCAGTCCAATACACTGTACATGCTGGTAACAGACGCGAGTGCTATTTGCACTGTGTATGTCAATGGGAGAGCAATAGTGACTTTCCTTACCAGAAAACAACTCTTGCTCGTAGGACCAGAAACTGTATGTGATTCAACTCCATTTAGTTCTGGGAAACAAATGCTAGCTCGCCTTACAAGAAATACAATCTGCTTTAGAGAAAAGAGCACTCTTCTACTCTACTGTGTTTCCTATGGGGTCCAAACAGTGAGCTTGCTCAGAACAAAAAAAAACTGTGCTTCCTACACACACGGCCATATCTAGTTCAATTCTGCTTATAAAACTGACAAGAACAGTAGATCCTCTTCAGTCCAATACACTCTACTTCCTGGGAACAGACGCCAGTGCTATTTGTCCTGTGTATGGCAATGACAGCGCAATAGTGACTCCTCTTACCAGAAACAACTCTTGCTCCTAGGACCAGAAACTGCATGGGATTCAACTCCATTTAGGACTGGGAAACAAACACTAGCTCGCATTACAAGAAACACACTCTGCTTTTGAGAAAAGAGCCCTCTTCTACTCTAAAGTGTTTCCTGTAGGGCCAGAACAGTGAGCTTGCTCAGAACAAAAGAACTGTGCTTCCAACACACATGGCCATATCTAGTTCAATTCTGATTAGGAACCTGACAAGAACAGTAGATCCTCTTCAGTCCAATACACTGTACATGCTGGGAACAGACGCGTGTGCTATTTGCCCTGTGTATGACAATGGGAGCACAAAAGTTACTCTTCTTACCAGAACACAACTCTTGCTCGTAGGACCAGAAAGTGCATGTGATTCAACTCCATTTAGGACTGTGAAACAAACACTAACTCGCCTTACAAGAAACACACTCTGAGTTAGAGAAAAAAGCACTCTTCTACTCTATTGTGTTTCCTAAGAGGTCCGAACAGTGAACTTGCTCAGAACAAAAGAACTGTGCTTCCTACACACACGGCCATATCTAGTTCAATTCTGCTGGGGAACCTGACAAGAACAGTAGATCCTCTTCAGTCCAATACACTGTACTTGCTGGGAAGAGACTCCAGTACTATTTGTCCTGTGTATGGCAATGGTAGCGCAATATTGACTCTTCTTACCAGAAAACAACTCTTGCTCATAGGACCGGAAACTGCCTGTGATTGAACTCCATTTAGGACTAGGAAACAAACGCTAGCTCGCCTCACAAGAAACACACTCTGCTTTTGAGAAAAGAGCACTCTTCTACACTACTGTGTTTCCTATGAGGTCCGAACAGTGAGCTTGCTGAGAACAAAAAATCGAGCTTCCTACACACACCGCCACACCTAGTTCAATTCTGCTTAGGAACCTGACAAGAACAGTAGATCCTCTTCAGTCCAATACAATGTACTGCTGGGAACAGACAACAGTGCTATTTGTCCTGTGTATGGCAATGGCAGTGCAATAGTGACTCTTCTTACCATAAAACAGCTCTTGCTCATAGGACCAGAAACTGCATGTGATTCAACTCAATTTATGACTCGGAAACAAATGATAGCTCGCCTTACATGAAACACACTCTGCTTTTGAGAAAAGAGCACTCTTCTACTCTACTGTGTTTCCTATGGGGTCCGAACAGTGAGCTTGCTCAGAACAAAAGAACTGTGCTTCCTACACACACGGGCCATATATAGTTCAACTCTGCTTAGGAAACTGACAAGAACAGTAGCTCCTCTTTAGTCCAATACACTGTACTTGTGGGGAACAGACGCGAGTGCTATTTGCACTGTGTATGGCTATTGGAGCACAATAGTGACTCGTCTTACCAGAAAACAACTCTTGCTCGTAGGACAAAAAACTGCATGTGACTCAACTCCATTTATGACTTGGAACCATCGGTAGCTCGCCTTCCAAGAAACACACTCAGCTTTTGAGGAAAGAGCACTCTATACTCTACTGTGTTTCCTATGGGTTCCGAACAGTGAGCTTGCTCAGAAAAAAAAACTGTGCTTCCTACACACGGACCATATCTAGTTCAACTCTGCTTATGAAACTGACAAGAACAGTAGCTCTTCTTCAGTCCGATACACTGTAATTGCTGGGAAAAGACGCGAGTGCTATTTGCACTGTGTATGGCAATGGGAGTGCAATAGTGACTTTCCTTACCAGAAAAGAACACTTGCTCGTAGGACCAGAAACTGCATGTGATTCAACTCCATTTAGGACTGGGAAACAAACACTAGCTCGCCTTACAAGAAACACACCCTGCTTTTGAGAAAAGAGCACTCTTCTACTCTACTGTGTTTCCTATGTGGTCAAAACAGTGAGCTTGCTCAGAACAAAAGAACTGAGCTTCCTAAACACACGGGCCATATCTCGTTCAACTCTGTTTAGGAAACTGACAACAACAGTAGCTACTCTTCAGTCCGATACACTGTACTTGCTGGGAACAGACGAGAGTGCTATTTGCACTGTGTATGGCAATGGGAGCACAATAGTGACTCTTCTTACCAGAAAACAACTCTTGCTCGTAGGACCAGAAACTGCATGAGATTCAACTCCATTTAGGACTGGGAAACAAACGCTAGCTCGCATTACAAGAAACACACTCTGCTTTTGAGAAAAGAGCCCTCTTATACTCTAAAGTGTATCCTATAGGGCCAGAACAGTGATCTTGCTCAGAAAAAAAAAAACTGTGCTTCCTACACACACGGGCCATATCTAGTTCAACTCGGCTTAGGAAACTGACAAAAACAGTAGCTCCTCTTCAGTACGATACCCTGTACTAGCTGGGAACACATGCGAGTGCTATTTGCACTGTGTATGGCAATGGGAGCGCAATAGTGACTCTTCTTACCAGAAAACAACTCTTGCTCGTAGGACCAGAAACTGCATGTGATTCAACTCCATTTAGGACTGGGAAACAAATGCTAGCTCGCCTTACATGAAACACACTCTGCTTTTGAGAAAAGAGCACTCTTCTACTCTACTGTGTTTCCTATGGGTCCGAACAGTGAGCTTGCTCAGAACAAAAGAACTGTGCTTCCTACAAACACGGGCCATATCTAGTTCAACTCTGCTTAGGAAACTGACAAGAACAGTAGCTCCTCTTCAGTCCAATTCACTGTACATGCTAGGAACAGAAGCCAGGACTATTTGCTCTGTGTATGACAATGGGAGCGCAATAGGGACTCTTCTTACCAGAAAACAACTCTTGCTCGTAGGACCAGAAACTGCATGTGATTCAACTCCATTTAGGACTGGGAAACAAATGCTAGCTTGCCTTACATGAAACACACTCTGCTTTTGAGAAAAGAGTACTCTTCTACTCTACTGAGTCTCCTATGTGATCCGAACAGTGAGCTTGCTCAGAACAAAAGAACTGTGCTTCCTACACACACGGGCCATATCTAGTTCAACTCTGCTTAGGAAACTGACAAGAACAGTAGATCCTCTTCAGTCCAATACACTGTACTTGCTGGGAACAGATTTAAGTGCTATTTGCACTGTGTATGGCAATGGCAGCGCAATATTGACTCTTCTTACCAGAAAACAACTCTTGCTCATAGGACCGGAAACTGCCTGTGATTGAACTCCATTTAGGACTAGGAAACAAACGCTAGCTCGCCTTACAAGAAACACACTCTGCTTTTGAGAACAGAGCACTCTTCTACACTACTGTGTTTCCTATGAGGTCCGAACAGTAAGCTTGCTGAGAACA
Organism: Peromyscus eremicus; assembly: GCF_949786415.1. Lineage (NCBI taxonomy): Eukaryota > Metazoa > Chordata > Mammalia > Rodentia > Cricetidae > Peromyscus > Peromyscus eremicus. The sequence continues at coordinate 81,813 of NW_026734531.1, read as the reverse complement.
AAAAATCGAGCTTCCTACACACACCGCCACACCTAGTTCAATTCTGCTTAGGAACCTGACAAGAACAGTAGATTCTCTTCAGTCCAATACAATGTACTGCTGGGAACAGACAACAGTGCTATTTGTCCTGTGTATGGCAATGGCAGTGCAATAGTGACTCTTCTTACCATAAAATAACTCTTGCTCGTAGGACCAGAAACTGCATGTGATTCAACTCAATTTAGGACTCAGAAACAAATGCTAGCTCGCCTTACATGAAACACACTCTGCTTTTGAGAAAAGAGCACTCTTCTACTCTACTGTCTTTCCTATGGGGTCCGAACAGTGAGCTTGCTCAGAACAAAAGAACTGTGCTTCCTACACACACGGGCCATATCTAGTTCAACTCTGCTTAGGAAACTGACAAGAACAGTAGCTCCTCTTCAGTCCAATACACTGTACTTGCTGGGAACAGGTTTAAGTGCTATTTGCACTGTGTATGGCAATGGGAGTGCAATAGTGACTCTTCTTACCAGAAAAAAACTCTTGCTCGTAGGACCAAAAACTGCATGTGTCTCAGCTCCATTTAGGACTGGGAAAGAAACGCAAGCTCGCCTTACAAGAAAAACACTCTGCTTTTGACAAAAGAGCATTCTTCTACTATACTGTGTTTCCTATAGGGCCTGAAGAGTGAGCTTCCTCAGAACAATATAACTGTGCTTCCTGCACACAGGGGCCATATCTATTCAATTCTGCTTAGGAAACTGACAAGAACAGTAGATCCTCTTTAGTCCAATACACTGTACATGCTGGGAACAGACACCAGTACTATTTGCCCTGTGTATGACAATGGGAGCGCAATAGTGACTCTTCTTACCAGAAAACAACTCTTGTTCCTAGGTCAGAAACTGCATGTGATTCAACTCCATTTAGGACTGGAAAACAAACGCTAGCTTGCTTTACAAGAAAAACACTCTGCTTTTGAGAAAAGAGCACTCTTGTACTCTACTGTGTTTCCTATAGGGCCAGAACAGTGAGCTTGATCAGAACAAAAGAACTGTGCTTTCTTCACACGGGCCATATCTAGTTCAACTCTGCTTAGGAAACTGACAAGAACAGTAGCTCCTCTTCAGTCCGATGCACTGTACTTGCTGGGAACGGACCGAGTGCTATTTGCTCTATGTATGGCAATGAGAGCTCAATAGTGTCTTTCCTTACCAGAAACCAATTCTTAATCGTAGGACCAGAAACTGCATGTGATTCAACTCCATTTAGTTCTTGGAAACAAATGCTAGCTCGCCTTACATGAAACACACTCTGCTTTAGAGAAAAGAGCACTCTTCTACTCTACTGTGTTTTCTATAGGGCCAGAACAGTGAGCTTGCTCAGAACAAAAGAACTGTGCTTCCTACAAACACGGCCATATGTAGTTCAATTCTGCTTAGGAACCTGACATGAAGAGTAGATCCTCTTCAGTCCAATGCAGTGTACTTGCTGGGAACAGACAACAGTGCTATTTATCCTGTGTATGGCAATGGCAGCACAATAGTGACTCTTCTTACCAGAACACAACTCTTGCTCGTAGGACCAGAAACTGCATGGGATTCAACTCCATTTAGGACTGGGAAACAAATGCTAGCTCGCCTTCCAAGAAACACCCTCTGCTTTTGAGAAAAGAGCACTCTTCTACTCTACTGTGTTTCCTGTAGGGCCAGAACAGTGAGCTTGCTCAGAACAAAAGAACTGTCCTTCCTACACACACGGCCATATCTAGTTCAATTCTGATTAGGAACCTGACAAGAACAGTAGATCCTCTTCAGTCCAATACACTGCACTTGGTGGGAACAGACGCCAGTGCTATTTGTCTTGTGTATGGCAATGGCAGCGCAATAGTGACTATTCTTACCATAAAACAACTCTTGCTCGTAGGACCAGAAACTGCATGTGATTCAACTCCATTTAGGACTGGGAAACAAATGCTAGCTCGCCTTACAAGAAACACAATCTGCTTTAGAGAAAAGAGCACTCCTCTACTCTACTGTGGTTCCTATGGGGTCCGAACAGTGAGCTAGCTCAGAACAAAAAAACTGTGCTTCCTACACACACGGCCATATCTAGTTCAATTCTGCTTATAAACCTGACAAGAAGAGTAGATCCTCTTCAGTCCAATATACTGTACTTGCTGGGAACAGACGCCAGTGCTAATTGTCTTTTGTATGGCAATGGCAGTGCAATAGTGACTCTTCTTACCGTAAAATAACTCTGGCTCATAGGACCCAAAACTGCATGTGATTCAACTCCATTTAGGACTGGGAAACAAACACTAGCTCGCCTTACAAGAAACACACCCTGCTTTTGAGAAAAGAGCACTCTTCTACTCTACTGTGTTTCCTATGTGGTCAAAACAGTGAGCTTGCTCAAAACAAAAGAACTGAGCTTCCTACACACACGGGCCATATCTCATTCAACTCTGCTTAGGAAACTGACAACAACAGTAGCTACTCTTCAGTCAGATACACTGTACTTGCTGGGAACAGACGCGAGTGCTATTTGCACTGTGTATGGCAATGGGAGCACAATAGTGACTCTTCTTACCAGAAAACAACTCTTGCTCGTAGGACCAGAAACTGCATGAGATTCAACTCCATTTAGGACTGGGAAACAAACGCTAGCTCGCATTACAAGAAACACACTCTGCTTTTGAGAAAAGAGCCCTCTTATACTCTAAAATGTTTCCTCTAGGGCCAGAACAGTGAGCATGGTCAGAAAAAAAAAAACGGTGCTTCCTACACACACGTGCCATATCTAGTTCAACTCTGCTTAAGGAACTGACAAAAACAGTAGCTCCTCTTCAGTCCGATACACTGTAATAGCTGGGAACACACGTGAGTGCTATTTGCACTGTGTATGGCAATGGGAGCACCATAGTGACTTTCCTTACCAGAAAACAACTCTTGCTCGTAGGACCAGAAACTGCATGTGATTCAACTCCATTTAGGTCTGGGAAACAAATGCTAGCTCACCTTCCTTGAAACACACTCTGCTTTTGAGAAAAGAGCAGTCTTCTACTCTACTGTGTTTCCTATAGGGCCTGAAGAGTGAGCTTCCTCAGAACAAAAGAACTGTGCTTCTTGCACACAGGGGCCATATCTATTCAATTCTGCTTAGGAAACTGACAAGAACAGTAGATCCTCTTCAGTCCAATCCACTGTACATGCTGGGAACAGACGCCAGTACTATTTGCCCTGTGTATGACAATGGGAGCGCAATCGTGACTCTTCTTACCAGAAAACAACTCTTGTTCCTAGGACCAGAAACTGCATGTGATTCAACTCCATTTAGGACTGGGAAACAAATGCTAGCTCGCCTTACAAGAAAAACACTCTGCTTTTGAGAAAAGAGCACTCTTCTACTCTACTGTGTTTCCTATAGGGCCAGAACAGTGTTCTTGATCAGAACAAAAGAACAGTGATTCCTTCACACGGGCCATATCTAGTTCAACTCTGCTTAAGAAACTGACAAGAACAGTAGATCCTCTTCAGTCCGATGCACTGTACTTGCTGGGAATAGACGCCAGTGGAATTTTTCCTGTGTGTGGCAATGGGAGCACAATAGTGACTCTTCTTACCATAAAACAACTCTTGCTCGTAGGACCAAAAACTGCCTGTGACAACTCCATTTAGGACTGGTAAACAAAGGCAAGCTCGCCTTACAAGAAACACACTCTGCTTTAGAGAAAAGAGCACTCTTCTACTCTACTGTGTTCCCTATGGGGTCCAAACAGTGAGCTTGCTCAGAACAAAAAAACTGTGCCTCCTACAAACATGGCCATATCTAGTTCAAGTCTGATTAGGAACCTGACAAGAACAGTAGATCCTCTTCCGTCCAATGCACTGTACTTGCTGGGAAGAGACGCCAGTGCTATTTGTCCTGTGTATGGCAATGGCAGCGCAATAGTGACTCTTCTTACCAGAAAACAACTCTTGCTTCTAGGACCAGAAACTGCATGTGATTCAACTCCACATAGAACTGGGAAACAAACGCTAGCTCGCCTTACAAGAAATACACTCTGATTTTGAGAAAAGAGCACTCTTCTACTCTAAAGTGTTTCCTGTAGGGCCAGAACAGTGAGCTTGCTCAGAACAAAAGAACTGTGCTTCCAACACACACGGCCATATCTAGTTCAATTCTGATTAGGAACCTGACAAGAACAGCAGATCCTCTTCAGTCCAATACACTGTACTTGCTGGGAACAGACGCGCGTGCTATTTGCACTGTGTATGTCAATGGGAGCGCAATAGTGACTTTCCTTACCAGAAAACAACTCTTGCTCGTAGGACCAGAAACTGTATGTGATTCAACGCCATTTAGGACTGGGAAACAATTGCTAGCTCGCCTTACAAGAAACACAATCTGCTTTAGAGAAAAGAGCACTCTTCTACTCTACTGTGTTTCCTGTAGGGCCAGAACAGTGACCTTGCTCAGAACAAAAGAACTGTGCTTCCTACACACGGGCCATATCTAGTTCAAGTCTGCTTAGGAAACTGACAAGAGCAGTAGCTCCTCTTCAGTCCGATACACTGTAATTGCTGGGAACAGACGCGAGTGCTATTTGCACTGTGTATGGCAATGGGAGCGCAAAGTGACTTTCCTTACCAGAAAACAACTCTTGCTTGTAGGACCAGAAACTGCATGGGATTCAACTCCATTTAGGACTGGGAAACAAATGCTAGCTTCCCTTACATGAAACACACTCTGCTTTTGAGAAAAGAGCACTCTTCTACTCTACTGTGTTTCCTATGTGGTCCAACCAGTGAGCTTGCTCAGAACAAAAGAACTGTGATTCCTACACACACGGGCCATATCTCGTTCAACTCTGCTTAGGAAACTGACAAGAAGAGTAGCTCCTCTTCAGTCCGATACACTGTACTTGCTGGGAAGAGACGCGAGTGCTATTTGCACTGTGTATGGCAATGGGAGCACAATAGTGACTTCATTACCAGAAAACAACTCTTTCTCGTAGGACCAGAAACTGCATGTGAATCCACTCCATTTAGGACTGGGAAACAAACGCTGGTCGACTTACAAGAAACACACTCTGCTTTTGAGAAAAGAGCACTGTTCTACTCTACTGTGTTTCCTATAGTGCCAGAACAGTGAGCTTGCTCAGAACAAAAGAACTCTGCTTCCTACACACACGGCCATATCTAGTTCAACTCTGCTTAGGAACCTGACAAGAACAGTAGATCCTGTTCAGTCCAATACACTGTACATACTGGGAACAGACGCCAGTGCTATTTGCCCTGTGTATGACAATTGGAGCACAATAGTGACTCTTCTTACCAGAAAACAACTCTTGCTCGTAGGACAGGAAACTGCATGTGATTCAACTCCATTTAGGACTGGGAACCAAACGCTAGCTGGCCTTACAAGAAACACACTCTGCTTAGAGAAAAGAGCACTCTTCTACTCTACTGTGTTTCCTATAGGGTCAGAACAGTGAGCTTGCTCAGAACAAAAGAACTGTGCTTCCTACACACACGGGCCATATCTAGTTCAAGTCTGCTTAGGAAACTGACAAGAACAGTAGCTCCTCTTCAGTCCAATACACTGTACTTGCTGGGAACAGACGCGAGTGCTATTTGCACTGTGTATGGCAATGGGAGCGCAATAGTGACTTTCCTTACCAGAAAACAACTCTTGCTCGTAGGACCAGAAACTGTATGTGATTCAACTCCATTTAAGACTGGGAAACAAACGCTAGCTCGCCTTACAAGAAACACACTCTGCTTTTGAGAAGAGTGCACTCTTCTACTCTAATGTGTTTCCTATGGGGTCCAAACAGTGAGCTTGCTCAGAACAAAAGAACTGTGCTTCCTATACACACGGACCATATCTAGTTCAACTCTGCTTAGGAACCTGACAAGAACAGTAGCTCCTCTTCAGTCCAATTCTCTGTACTTGCTGGGAACAGAGGCGAGTGCTATTTGCACTGTGTATGGCAATTGCAGCACAATAGTGACTCGTCTTACCAGAAATCAACTATTGCTCGTAGGACAAAAAACTGCATATGACTCAACTCCATTTAGGCCTGGGAAACAAACGCGAGTTTGCCTTAAAAGAAACACACTCTGCTTTTGAGAAAAGAGCACTCTTCTACTCAACTGTGTTTCCATTAAGACCAAAACAGTGAGCTTGCTCAGAACAAAAGAACTGTGCTTCCTACACATACGGTCATATCTAGTTCAATTCTGCTTAGGAAATTGACAAGAATAGTAGATCCTCTTCAGTGCAATACACTGTACTGGCTGGGAACAGATGCCAGTGCTATTTGTCCTGTGTATGGCAATGGCAGCGCAATAGTGACTATTCTACCATAAAACAACTCTTGCTCGTAGGACCAGAAACTGCATGTGATTCAACTCCATTTAGGACTGGGAAACAAACGCAAGCTCGCCTTACAAGAAACACACTCTGTTTTAGAGAAAAGAGCACTCTTCTACTCTACTGTGTTTCCTATGGGGCCAGAACAGTGAGCTTGCTCAGAACAAAAGAACTGTGCTTCCTACACACACGGCCATATCTAGTTCAACTCTGCTTAGGAACCTGACAAGAACAGTAGATCCTCTTCAGTCCAATATACTGTACATGCTGGGAACCGACGCCAGAGCTATTTGCCCTGTGTATGACAATGGGAGCACAATAGTGACTCTTCTTACCAGAAAACAACTCTTGCTCATAGGACCAGAAACTGCATGTGATTCAACTCCATTTATGACTGGGAAACAAACGACAGCTCGTTTTACAAGAAACACACTCTGCTTTTGAGAAAAGAGCACTCTTCTACTCTACAGTGTTTCCTATCGGGCCAGAACAGTGAGCTTGCTCAGAACAAAAGAACTGTGCTTCCTACACACACGGACCATATCTAGTTCAACTCTGCTTAGGAAACTGACAAGAACAGTAGCTCCTATTCAGTCCAATACACTGTACTTGCGGGGAACAGACGCGAGTGCTATTTGCACTGTGTATGGCAATTGGAGCGCAATAGTGACTCTTCTTACCAGAAAACAACTCTTGCTCGTAGGACCAAAAACTGCATGTGACACAACTCCATTTAGGACTGGGAAACAAACGCGAGCTCGCCTTACAAGAAACACACTCTGCTTTTGAGAAAAGAGCACTCTTCTACTCAACTGTGTTTCCTATAGGACCAAAACAGTGAGCTTGCTCAGAACAAAAGAACTGTGCTTCCTACACACACGGGCCATATCTAGTTCAACTCTGCTTAAAAAACTGACAAGAACAGTAGATCCTCTTCAGTCCAATACACTGTACTTGCTGGGAACAGATGCAAGTGCTATTTGCACTGTGTATGGCAATGAAAGTGCAATAGTGACTCTTCTTACCAGAAAACAACTCTTGCTCGTAGGACCAAAAACTGCATGTGTCTCAACTCCATTTAGGACTGGGAAAGAAATGCTAGCTCGCCTTACAAGAAAAACTCTGTGCTTTTGACAAAAGAGCATTCTTCTACTATACTGTGTTTCCTATAGGGCCAGATGAGTGAGCTTCCTCAGAACAAAAGAACTGTGCTTCCTGCACACAGGGGCCATATCTATTCAATTCTGCTTAGGAAACTGACAAGAACAGTAGATCCTCTTCAGTCCAATACACTGTACATGCTGGGAACAGACGCCAGCGCTATTTGCCCTGTGTATGACAATGGGAGCACAATAGTGACTCTTCTTACCAGAAAACAACTCTTGTTCCTAGGACCAGAAACTGCATGTGACTCAACTCCATTTAGGACTGGGAAACAAACGCTAGCGCGCCTTACAAGAAATACACTCTGCTTTTGAGAAAAGAGCACTCTTCTACTCTACTGTGTTTCCTGTAGGGCCAGAACAGTGAGCTTGCTCAGAACAAAAGAACTGTGCTTCCTACACACACGGCCATATCTTGTTCAATTCTGTTTAGGAACCTGACAAGAACAGTAGATCCTCTTTCGTCCAATACACTGTACTTGCTGGGAACAGACGCCAGTGCTATTTGTCCTGTGTATGGCAATGGCAGCGCAATAGTGACTATTCTTACCATAAAACAACTATTGCTTGTAGGACCCGAAACTGCATGTGATTCAACTCCATTTAGGACTGGGAAACAAATGCTAGCTCGCCTTACAAGAAACACACTCTGCTTTTGAGAAAAGAGCACTCTTCTACTCTATTGTGTTTCCTACGGGGTCCAAACAGTGAGCTTGCTCAGAACAGAAAACTGTGCTTCCTACACACGGACCATATCTAGTTCAACTCTGCTTAGGAAACCGACAAGAACAGTAGCTCCTCTTCAGTCCGATACACTGTAATTGCTGGGAACAGACGCGAGTGCTATTTGCACTGTGTATGGCAATGGGAGCGCAATAGTGACTTTCCTTACCAGAAAACAACTCTTGCTCGTAGGACCAGAAACTGCATGTGATTCAACTCCATTTAGGACTGGGAAACAAACACTAGCTCGCCTTACAAGAAACACACCCTGCTTTTGAGAAAAGAGCACTCTTCTACTCTACTGTGTTTCCTATGTGGTCAAAACAGTGAGCTTGCTCAGAACAAAAGAACTGAGCTTCCTACACACACGGGCCATATCTCGTTCAACTCTGCTTAGGAAACTGACAACAACAGTAGCTACTCTTCAGTCCGATACACTGTACTTGCTGGGAACAGACTCGAGTGCTATGTGCTCTGTGCATGCCAATGGGAGCACAATAGTGACTCTTCTTACCAGAAAACAACTCTTGCCCGTAGGATCAGAAACTGCATGAGATTCAACACCATTTAGGACTGGGAAACAAATGCTAGCTCGCCTTACATGAAACACACTCTGCTTTTGAGAAAAGAGCACTCTTCTACTCTACTGTGTTTCCTATGGGTCCGAACAGTGAGCTTGCTCCGAACAAAAGAACTGTGCTTCCTACACACACGGGCCATATCTAGTTCAACTCTGCTTAGGAAACTGACAAGAACAGTAGCTCCTCTTCAGTCCAATTCACTCTACATGCTAGGAACCGAAGCCAGGACTATTTGCTCTGTGTATGACAATGAGAACGCAATAGGGACTCTTCTTACCAGAAAACAACTCTTGCTCGTAGGACCAGAAACTGCATGTGATTCAACTCCATTTAGGACTGGGAAAGAAACGCTACCTTGCCTTACAAGAAACACACTCTGCTTTTGAGAAAAGAGCACTCTTCTACTCTACTGTGTTTCCTATAAGGCCAGAACAGTGAGCTTGCTGAGAACAAAAGAACTGTGCTTCCTACACACACGGACCATATCTAGTTCAACTCTGCTTAGGAAACTGACAAGAACAGTAGCTCCTATTCAGTCCAATACACTGTACTTGCTGGGAACAGACGCGAGTGCTATTTGCACTGTGTATGGCAATTGGAGCACAATAGTGACTCTTCTTACCAGAAAACAACTCTTGCTCGTAGGAGCAAAAACTGCATGTGACTCAACTCCATTTAGGACTGGGAAACAAACGTGAGCTCGCCTTACAAGAAACACACTCTGCTTTTGAGAAAAGAGCACTCTTCTACTCTACTGTGTTTCCTATAGGGCCAAAACAGTGAGCTTGCTCAGAACAAAAGAACTGTGCTTCCTAAACACACGGTCATATCTAGTTCAATTCTGCTTAGGAAACTGACAAGAATAGTAGATCCTCTTCAGTCCAAAACACTGTACTTGCTGGGAACAGACGCGAGTGCTATATGCCCTGTGTATGACAATGGGAGCACAATAGTAACTCTTCTTACCAGAAAACAACTCTTGCACCTAGGACCAGAAACTGCATGGGATTCAACTCCATTTAAGACTGGGAAACAAATGCTAGCTCGCCTTACAAGAAACACACTCTGCTTTTGAGAAGAGAGCACTCTTCTACTCTACTGTGTTTCCTATGGGGTCCAAACAGTGAGCTTGCTCAGAACAAAAGAACTGTGCTTCCTACACACATGGACCATATCTAGTTCAACTCTGCTTAGGAACCTGACAAGAAGAGTAGCTCCTCTTCAGTCCAATACACTGTACTTGCTGGGGACAGACGCGAGTGCTATTTGCACTGTGTATGGCAATTGGAGCACAATAGTGACTCATATTACCAGAAAACAACTCTTGCTCGTAGGACAAAAAACTGCATGTGACTCAACTCCATTTAGGCCTGGGAAACAAATGCGAGTTCGCCTTACAAGAAACACACTCTGCTTTTGAGAAAAGAGCACTCTTCTACTCAAGTGTGTTTCCATTAAGCCCAAAACAGTGAGCTTTCTCAGAACAAAAGAACTGTGCTTCCTACACACACGGCCATATCTAGTTCAACTATGCTTAGGAAATTGACAAGAATAGTAGATCCTCTTTACTGCAATACACTGTACTTGCTGGGAACAGATGCCAGTGCTATTTGTCCTGTGTATGGCAATGGCAGCGCAATAGTGACTATTCTTATCATAAAACAACTCTTGCTCGTAGGACCAGAAACTGCATGTGATTCAACTCCATTTAGGAATGGGAAACAAACGCAAGCTCGCCTTACAAGAAACACACCCTGCTTTTGAGAAAAGAGCACTCTTCTACTCTACTGTGTTTCCTATGTGGTCAAAACAGTGAGCTTGCTCAGAACAAAAGAACTGAGCTTCCTACACACACGGGCCATATCTCGTTCAACTCTGCTTAGGAAACTGACAACAACAGTAGCTACTCTTCAGTCCGATACACTGTAATTGCTGGGAACAGACGCGAGTGCTATTTGTACTGTGTATGGCAATGGGAGCGCAATAGTGACTTTCCTTACCAGAAAACAACTCTTGCTCGTAGGAACAGAAACTGCATGTGATTCAACTCCATTTAGGACGGGAAACAAACACTAGCTCGCCTTACAAGAAACACACTCTGCTTTTGAGAAAAGAGCACTCTTCTACTCTACTGTGTTTCCTATGTGGTCAAAACAGTGAGCTTGCTCAGAACAAAAGAACTGAGCTTCCTACACACACGGGCCATATCTCGTTCAACTCTGTTTAGGAAACTGACAACAATAGTAGCTACTCTTCAGTCCGCTACACTGTACTTGTTGGGAACAGACGCGAGTGCTATTTGCACTGTGTATGGCAATGGGAGCACAATAGTGACTCTTCTTACCAGAAAACAACTCTTGCTCGTAGGACCAGAAACTGCATGAGATTCAACACCATTTAGGACTGGGAAACAAACGCTAGCTCGCATTACTAGAAACACACTCTGCTTTTGAGAAAAGAGCCCTCTTATACTCTAAAGTGTTTCCTATAGGGCCAGAACAGTGATCTTCCTCAGAAAAAAAAAAAACTGTGCTTCCTACACACACGGGCCATATCTAGTTCAACTCTGCTTAGGAAACTGACAAAAACAGTAGCTCCTCTTCAGTAAGATACCCTGTACTAGCTGGGAACACACGCGAGTGCTATTTGCACTGTGTATGGCAATTGGAGCGCAATAGTGACTCGTCTTACCACAAAGCAACTCTTGCTCGTAGGACCAGAAACTGCATGTGATTCAACTCCATTTAGGACTGGGAACCAAATGCTAGCTCGCCTTACATGAAACACACTCTGCATTTGAGAAAAGAGCACTCTTCTACTCTACTGTGTTTCCTATGGGTCCGAACAGTGAGCTTGCTCAGAACAAAAGAACTGTGCTTCCTACACACACGGGCCATATCGAGTTCAACTCTGCTTAGGAAACTGACAAGAACAGTAGCTCTTCTTCAGTCCAATTCACTGTACATGCTAGGAACAGAAGCCAGGACTATTTGCTCTGTGTATGACAATGGGACCACAATAGGGACTCTTCTTACCAGAAAACAACTCTTGCTCGTAGGACCAGAAACTGCATGTGATTCAACTCCATTTAGGACTGCAAAACAAACACTAGCTCGCCTTACAAGAAACACACTCTGCTTTTGAGAAAAGAGCACTCTTCTACTTTACTGTGTTTCCTATGGGGTCCAAAGAGTGAGCTTGCTCAGAACAAAAAACTGTGCTTCCTACACACGGACAATATCTAGTTCAACTCTGCTTAGGAAACTGCCAAGAACAGTAGCTCCTCTTCAGTCCGATACACTGTACTTGCTGTGAACAGACGCGAGTGCTATTTGCACTGTGTATGGCAATGGGAGCACAACAGTTACTTCCTTACCAGAAAACAACTCTTGCTCGTAGGACCAGAAACTGCATGTGATTCAACTCCATTTAGGACTGGGAAAGAAACGCTACCTCGCCTTACAAGAAACACACTCTGCTTTTGAGAAAAGAGCACTCTTCTACTCTACTGTGTTTCCTATCGGGCCAGAACAGTGAGCTTGCTGAGAACAAAAGAACTGTGCTTCCTACACACATGGACCATATCTAGTTCAACTCTGCTTAGGAAACTGACAAGAACAGTAGCTCCTATTCAGTCCAATACACTGTACTTGCTGGGAACAGACGCGAGTGCTATTTGCACTGTGTATGGCAATTGGAGCACAATAGTGACTCTTCTTACCAGAAAACAACTCTTGCTCGTAGGAGCAAAAACTGCATGTGACTCAACTCCATTTAGGACTGGGAAACAAACGTGAGCTCGCCTTACAAGAAACACACTCTGCTTTTGAGAAAAGAGCACTCTTCTACTCTACTGTGTTTCCTATAGGGCCAAAACAGTGAGCTTGCTCAGAACAAAAGAACTGTGCTTCCTACACACATGGCCATATCTAGTTCAATTCTGCTTAGGAACCTGACAAGAACAGTAGATCCTCTTCAGTCCAATACACTGTACATGCTGGGAACAGACGCCAGTGCTATTTGCCCTGTGTAAAACAATGGGAGCACAATAGTGACTCTTCTTACCAGAAAACAACTCTTGCTCGTAGGAAGAGAAACTGCATGTGACTCAACTCCATTTAGGACTGGGTAAAAAACGCTAGCTCGACTTACAAGAAACATACTCTGCTTTTGAAAAAAGAGCACTCTTCTACTCTACTGTGTTTACTATGTGGTCCGAACAATGAGCTTGCTCAGAACAAAAAAACTGTGCTTCCTCCACACACGGCCATATCTAGTTCAATTCTGCTTAGGAACCTGACATGAACAGTAGATCCTCTTCAGTCCAATACACTGTACTTGCTGGGAACAGACAACAGTGCTATTTGTCCTGTGTATGGCAATGGCAGCACAATAGTGACTCTTCTTACGAGAAAAGAACTCTTGCTCGTAGGACCAGAAACTGCATGTGATTCAACTCCATTTAGGACTGGGAAACAAACGCTCGCTCGCTTTACAAGAAACACACTCTGCTTTTGAGAAAAGAGCACTCTTCTACTCTACTGTGTTTCCTATGTGGTCCGAACAGTGAGCTTGCTCAGAACAAAAAAACTGTGCTTCCTCCACACACGGCCATATCTAGTTCAATTCTGCTTAGGAACCTGACATGAACAGTAGATCCTCTTCAATCCAATACACTGTACTTGCTGGGAACAGACAACAGTGCTATTGTCCTGTGTATGGCAATGGCAGCATAATAATGACTCTTCTTACTAGAAAAGATCTCTTGCTCGTAGGACCAGAAACTGCATGGGATTCAACTCCATTTAGGACTGGGAAACAAACGCTAGCTCGCCTTACAAGAAACACACTCTGCTTTTGAGAAAAGAGCACTCTTCTACTCTAAAGTGTTTCCTATAGGGCCAGAACAGTGAGCTTGCTGAGAACAAAAGAACTGTGCTTCCTACACACACGGGCCATATCTATTTCAACTCTGCTTAGGAAACTAACAAGAACAGTAGCTCCTCTTCAGTCCGATACACTGTAATAGCTGGGAACACACGCGAGTGCTATTTGCACTGTGTATGTCAATGAGAGCGCAATAGTGACTTTCCTTACCAGAAAACAACTCTTGCTCGTAGGAACAGAAACTGCATGTGATTCAACTCCATTTAGGACTGGGAAACAAATGCTAGCTCGCCTTACATGAAACACACACTGCTTTTGAGAATAGAGCACTCTTCTACTCTACTGTGTTTCCTATGGGGTCCGAAAAGTGAGCTTGCTCAGAACAAAAGAACTGTGCTTCCTACACACACGGGCCATTTCTAGTTCAACTCTGCTTAGGAAACTGACAAGAACAGTAGCTCCTCTTCAGTCCAATACACTGTACTTGCTGGGAATGGACCGAGTGCTATTTGCACTATGTATGGCAATGGGAGCACAATAGTGACTTTCCTTACCAGAAAACAACTCTTGCTCGTAGGACCAGAAACTGCATGTGATTCAACTCCATTTAGGACTGGGAAACAAATGCTAGCTCGCCTTACATGAAACACACTCTGCTTTTGAGAAAAGAGCACTCTTCTACTCTACTGTGTTTCCTATGGGGTCCAAACAGTGAGCTTGCTCAGAACAAAAGAACTGTGCTTTCTACACACACGGGCCATATCTAGTTCAACTCTGCTTAGAAAACTGACAAGAACAGTAGCTCCTCTTCAGTCCAATACACTGTTCTTGCTGGGAATAGATGTGAGTGCTATTTGCACTGTTTATGGCAAAGGGAGAAAAATAGTGACTTTCCTTTCCAGAAAACATCCCTTGTTGGTTGGACCAGAAACTGCATGTGATTCAACTCCATTTTGGACTGGGAAACACACGCTAGCTCGCCTTACAAGAAACTCATTCTGCTTTTGAGAAAAGAGCACTCTTCTATTCTACTGTATTTCCTATGGGGTCCGAACAGTGAGCTTGCTCAGAACAAAAGAACTGTGTTTCCTACACACACGGGCCATATCTAGTTCAACTCTGGTTAGGAAACTGACAAGAGCAGTAGCTCCTCTTCAGTCCAATACACTGTACTTGCTGGGAACAGATGCGAGTGCTATTTGCACTGTGTATGGTAATGGCAGCGCAATAGTGACTTTCCTTACCAGTAAACAACTCTTGCTCGTAGGACCAGAAACTGCATGTGATTCAACTCCATTTAGGACTGGGAAACAAACGCTAGCTCGCCTTACAAGAAACACACTCTGCTTTTGAGAAAAGAGCACTCTTCTACTCTACTGTGTTTCCTATGGGGTCCGAACAGTGAGCTTGCTCAGAACAAAAGAACTCTGCTTTCTACACACACGGGCCATATCTAGTTCAACTCTGCTTAGGAAACTGACAAGAACAATAGCTCCTCTTCCTTCCAATACACTGTACTTGCAGGGAACAGACGCGAGAGCTATTTGCACTGTGTATGGCAATTGGAGCACAATAGTGACTTGTCTTACCAGAAAACAACTCTTGCTCGTAGGACAAAAAACTGCATGTGACTCAACTCCATTTAGGACTAGGAAACAAACGCTAGCTCGACTTCCAAGAAACACACTCTGCTTTTGAGAAAAGAGCACTCTTCTACTCTACTGTGTTTCCTATAGAGCCAGAAGAGTGAACTTGCTCAGAACATTAGAACTGTGCTTCCTACACACACGGCCATATCTAGTTCAATTCTGCTTAGGAACCTGACAAGAACAGTAGATCCTCTTCTGTACAATACACTGAACTTGCTGGGAACAGACGCCAGTGCTATTTGTCCTGTGTATTGCAATGGCAGTGCAATAGTGACTCTTCTTACCATAAAACAACTCTTGCTCGTAGGACTAGAAACTGCATGAGATTCAACTCCATTTAGGACTCGGAAACAAACGCTAGCTCGCCTTACAAGAAACACACTCTGCTTTAGGGAAAAGAGCACTCTTCTACTCTATTGTGTTTCCTATAGGGCCAGAACAGTGAGCTTTCTCAGAACAAAAGAACTGTACTTCCTAAACACGGGCCATAACTAGTTCAACTCTGCTTAGGAAACTGACAAGAACAGTAGCTCCTCTTCAGTCCGATACACTGTACTTGCTGGGAACAGACGCGAGTGCTATTTGCACTGTGTATGTCAATGGGAGCGCAATAGTGACTTTCCTTACCATAAAACAACTCTTGCTCGTAAGACCAGAAACTGCATGAGATTCAACTCCATTTAGGACTGGGAAACAAATGCTAGCTCACCTTACATGAAACACACTCTTCTTTAGAGAAAAGAGCACTCTTCTACTCTACTGTGTTTCCTATAGTGCGAGAACAGTGAGCTTGCTCAGAACAAAAGGACTGTGCTTCTTACACACAGGGCCATATCTCGTTCAACTCTGCTTAGGAAACTGACAAGAACAGTAGCACCTCTTCAGTCCGATACACTGTACTTGCTGGGAACAGACGTTAGTGCTATTTGCACTGTGTATGGCAATGGGAGCACAATAGTGACTTTCCTTACCAGAAAACAACTCTTGCTCGTAAGACCAGAAACTGCATGTGATTCAACTCCATTTAGGACTGGGAAACAAATGCTAGCTCGCCTTACATGAAACACACTCTGCTTTTGAGAAAAGAGCACTCTTCTACTCTACTGTGTTTCCTAAGGGGTCCGAACAGTGAGCTTGCTCAGAACAAAAGAACTGTGCTTCCTACACACATGGGCCATATCTAGTTCAACTCTGCTTAGGAAACTGGAAAGAACAATAGCTCCTCTTCCTTCCAATACACTGTACTTGCAGGGAACAGACGCGAGAGCTATTTGTACTGTGTATGGCAATTGGAGCACAATAGTGACTTGTCTTACCAGAAAACAACTCTTGCTCGTAGGACAAAAAACTGCATGTGACTCAACTCCATTTAGGACTAGGAAACAAACGCTAGCTCTCCATGCAAGAAACACACTCTGCTTTTGAGAAAAGAGCACTCTTCTACTCTACTGTGTTTCCTATAGAGCCAGAAGATTGAACTTGCTCAGAACATTAGAACTGTGCTTCCTACACACACGGCCATATCTAGTTCAATTCTGCTTAGGAACCTGACAAGAACAGTAGATCCTCTTCTTTACAATACACTGTACTTGCTGAAAACAGACGCCAGTGCTATTTGTCCTGTGTATGGCAATGGCAGTGCAATAGTGACTCTTCTTACCATAAAACAACTCTTGCTCGTAGGACTAGAAACTGCATGTGATTCAACTCCATTTAGTACTGGGAAACAAACGCTAGCTCGCCTTACAAGAAACACACTCTGCTTTAGGGAAAAGAGCACTCTTCTACTCTATTGTGTTTCCTATAGGGCCAGAACAGTGAGCTTTCTCAGAACAAAAGAACTGTGCTTCCTACACACGGGCCATATCTAGTTCAACTCTGCTTAGGAAACTGACAAGAACAGTAGCTCCTCTTCAGTCCGATACACTGTACTTGCTGGGAACAGACGCGAGTGCTATTTGCACTGTGTATGGCAATGGGAGCGCAATAGTGACTTTCCTTACCAGAAAACAACTCTTGCTCGTAGGACGAGAAACAGCATGTGATTCAACTCCATTTAGGACTGGGAAACAAATGCTAGCTCGCCTTACAGGAAACACACTCTGCTTTTGAGAAAAGAGCACTCTTTTACTCTACTGTGTTTCCTATGGGGTCCGAACAGTGAGCTTGCTCAGAACAAAAGAACTGTGCTTTCTACACACACGGGCCATATCTAGTTCAACTCTGCTTAGGAAACAAACAAGAACAGTAGCTCCTCTTCAGTCCGATACACTGTACTTTCGGGGAACAGACGCGAGTGCTATTTGCACTGTGTATGGCATTGGAGCACAATAGTCACTCTTCTTACCATAAAACAACTCTTGCTCGTAGGACAAAAAACTGCATGTGACTCAACTCCATTGAGGACTGGGAAACAAACGCTAGCTCGACTTACAAGAAACACACTCTGCTTTTGAGAAAAGAGCACTCTTCTACTCTACTGTGTTTCCTATGGGGTCCGAACAGTGAGCTTGCTCAGAACAAAAGAACTGTGCTTCCTACACACACGGCCATATCTAGTTCAATTCTGCTTAAGAACCTGACAAGAACAGTAGATCCTCTTCAGATCAATACACTGTACTTGCTGGGAAAAGACGCCAGTGCTATTTGTCCTGTGTATGGCAATGGCAGCGCAATAGTGACTCTTCTTACCAGAAAACAACTCTTGCTCGTAGGACCAGTAACTGCATGTGATTTAACTACATTTAGGACTGGGAAACAAACGCTAGCTCGCCTTACAAGAAACACACTCTGCTTTTGAGAAAAGAGCACTCTTCTACTCTAAAGTGTTTCCTATAGGTCCAGAACAGTGAGCTTGCTGAGAACAAAAGAACTGTGCTTCCTACACACATGGGCCATATCTAGTTCAACTCTGCTTAGGAAACTGGAAAGAACAATAGCTCCTCTTCCTTCCAATACACTGTACTTGCAGGGAACAGACGCGAGAGCTATTTGTACTGTGTATGGCAATTGGAGCACAATAGTGACTTGTCTTACCAGAAAACAACTCTTGCTCGTAGGACAAAAAACTGCATGTGACTCAACTCCATTTAAGACTAGGAAACAAACGCTAGCTCTCCATGCAAGAAACACACTCTGCTTTTGAGAAAAGAGCACTCTTCTACTCTACTGTGTTTCCTATAGAGCCAGAAGAGTGAACTTGCTCAGAACATTAGAACTGTCCTTCCTACACACACGGCCATATCTAGTTCAATTCTGCTTAGGAACCTGACAAGAACAGTAGATCCTCTTCTTTACAATACACTGTACTTGCTGAAAACAGACGCCAGTGCTATTTGTCCTGTGTATGGCAATGGCAGTGCAATAGTGACTCTTCTTACCATAAAACAACTCTTGCTCGTAGGACTAGAAACTGCATGTGATTCAACTCCATTTAGTACTGGGAAACAAACGCTAGCTCGCCTTACAAGAAACACACTCTGCTTTAGGGAAAAGAGCACTCTTCTACTCTACTGTGTTTCCTATAGGGCCAGAACAGTGAGCTTTCTCAGAACAAAAGAACTGTGCTTCCTACACACGGGCCATATCTAGTTCAACTCTGCTTAGGAAACTGACAAGAACAGTAGCTCCTCTTCAGTCCGATACACTGTACTTGCTGGGAACAGACGCGAGTGCTATTTGCACTGTGTATGGCAATGGGAGCGCAATAGTGACTTTCCTTACCAGAAAACAACTCTTGCTCGTAGGACCAGAAACTGCATGTGATTCAACTCCATTTAGGACTGGGAAACAAATGCTAGCTCGCCTTACAGGAAACACACTCTGCTTTTGAGAAAAGAGCACTCTTCTACTCTACTGTGTTTCCTATGTGGTCCAAACAGTGAACTTGCTCAGAACAAAAAAACTGTGCTTCCTCCACACACGGCCATATCTAGTTCAATTCTGCTTTGGAACCTGACATGAACAGTAGATCCTCTTCAGTCCAATACACTGTACTTGCTGGGTACAGACAACAGTGCTATTTGTCCTGTGTATGGCAATGGCAGCACAATAGTGACTCTTCTTACGAGAAAAGATCTCTTGCTCGTAGGACCAGAAACTGCATGGGATTCAACTCCATTTAGGACTGGGAAACAAACGCTAGCTCGCCTTACAAGAAACACACTCTGCTTTTGAGAAAAGAGCACGCTTCTACTCTAAAGTGTTTCCTATAGGTCCAGAACAGTGAGCTTGCTGAGAACAAAAGAACTGTGCTTCCTACACACACGGGCCATATCTAGTTCAACTCTGCTTAGGAAACTAACAAGAACAGTAGCTCCTCTTCAGTCCGATACACTGTAATAGCTGGGAACACACGCGAGTGCTATTTGCACTGTGAATGTCAATGAGAGCGCAATAGTGACTTTCTTACCAGAAAACAACTCTTGCTCGTAGGACTAGAAACTGCATGTGATTCAACTCCATTTAGGACTGGGAAACAAATGCTAGCTCGCCTTACATGAAACACACACTGCTTTTGAGAAAAGAGCACTCTTCTAATCTACTGTGTTTCCTATGGGGTCCGAAAAGTGAGCTTGCTCAGAACAAAAGAACTGTGCTTCCTACACACACGGGCCATATCTAGTTCAACTCTGCTTAGGAAACTGACATGAACAGTAGATCCTCTTCAGTCCAATACACTGTACTTGCTGGGAACAGATGCAAGTGCTATTTGCACTGTGTATGGCAATGGGAGTGCAATAGTGACTCTTCTTACCAGAAAAAAACTCTTGCTCGTAGGACCAAAAACTGCATGTGTCTCAACTCCATTTAGGACTGGGAAAGAAACACTAGCTCGCCTTACAAGAAAAACACTCTGCTTTTGAGAAAAGAGCACTCTTCTAATATACTGTGTTTCCTACAGGGAAAGAACAGTGAGCTTGCTCAGAACAAAGAACTGTGCTTCCTACACACATGGCCGTATCTAGTTCAATTCTGCTTAGGAACCTGACAAGAACAGTAGATCCTCTTCAGTCCAATACACTGTACATGCTGGGAACAGACGCCAGTGCTATTTGCCCTGTGTAAAACAATGGGAGCACAATAGTGACTCTTCTTACCAGAAAACAACTCTTGCTCGTAGGAACAGAAACTGCATGTGACTCAACTCCATTTAGGACTGGGTAACAAACGCTAGCTCGACTTACAAGAAACGTACTCTGCTTTTGAAAAAAGAGCACTCTTCTACTCTACTGTGTTTACTATGTGGTCCGAACAGTGAGCTTGCTCAGTACAAAAAAACTGTGCTTCCTCCACACACGGCCATATCTAGTTCAATTCTGCTTAGGAACCTGACATGAACAGTAGATCCTCTTCAGTCCAATACACTGTACTTGCTGGGAACAGACAACAGTGCTATTTGTCCTGTGTATGGCAATGGCAGCACAATAGTGACTCTTCTTACGAGAAAAGAACTCTTGCTCGTAGGACCAGAAACTGCATGTGATTCAACTCCATTTAGGACTGGGAAACAAACGCTCGCTCGCTTTACAAGAAACACACTCTGCTTTTGAGAAAAGAGCACTCTTCTACTCTACTGTGTTTCCTATGTGGTCCGAACAGTGAGCTTGCTCAGAACAAAAAAACTGTGCTTCCTCCACACACGGCCATATCTAGTTCAATTCTGCTTAGGAACCTGACATGAACAGTAGATCCTCTTCAATCCAATACACTGTACTTGCTGGGAACAGACAACAGTGCTATTTGTCCTGTGTATGGCAATGGCAGCACAATAATGACTCTTCTTACTAGAAAAGATCTCTTGCTCGTAGGACCAGAAACTGCATGGGATTCAACTCCATTTAGGACTGGGAAACAAACGCTAGCTCGCCTTACAAGAAACACACTCTGCTTTTGAGAAAAGAGCACTCTTCTACTCTAAAGTGTTTCCTATAGGGCCAGAACAGTGAGCTTGCTGAGAACAAAAGAACTGTGCTTCCTACACACACGGGCCATATCTATTTCAACTCTGCTTAGGAAACTAACAAGAACAGTAGCTCCTCTTCAGTCCGATACACTGTAATAGCTGGGAACACACGCGAGTGCTATTTGCACTGTGTATGTCAATGAGAGCGCAATAGTGACTTTCCTTACCAGAAAACAACTCTTGCTCGTAGGAACAGAAACTGCATGTGATTCAACTCCATTTAGGACTGGGAAACAAATGCTAGCTCGCCTTACATGAAACACACACTGCTTTTGAGAATAGAGCACTCTTCTACTCTACTGTGTTTCCTATGGGGTCCGAAAAGTGAGCTTGCTCAGAACAAAAGAACTGTGCTTCCTACACACACGGGCCATTTCTAGTTCAACTCTGCTTAGGAAACTGACAAGAACAGTAGCTCCTCTTCAGTCCAATACACTGTACTTGCTGGGAATGGACCGAGTGCTATTTGCACTATGTATGGCAATGGGAGCACAATAGTGACTTTCCTTACCAGAAAACAACTCTTGCTCGTAGGACCAGAAACTGCATGTGATTCAACTCCATTTAGGACTGGGAAACAAATGCTAGCTCGCCTTACATGAAACACACTCTGCTTTTGAGAAAAGAGCACTCTTCTACTCTACTGTGTTTCCTATGGGGTCCAAACAGTGAGCTTGCTCAGAACAAAAGAACTGTGCTTTCTACACACACGGGCCATATCTAGTTCAACTCTGCTTAGAAAACTGACAAGAACAGTAGCTCCTCTTCAGTCCAATACACTGTTCTTGCTGGGAATAGATGTGAGTGCTATTTGCACTGTTTATGGCAAAGGGAGAAAAATAGTGACTTTCCTTTCCAGAAAACATCCCTTGTTGGTTGGACCAGAAACTGCATGTGATTCAACTCCATTTTGGACTGGGAAACACACGCTAGCTCGCCTTACAAGAAACTCATTCTGCTTTTGAGAAAAGAGCACTCTTCTATTCTACTGTATTTCCTATGGGGTCCGAACAGTGAGCTTGCTCAGAACAAAAGAACTGTGTTTCCTACACACACGGGCCATATCTAGTTCAACTCTGGTTAGGAAACTGACAAGAGCAGCAGCTCCTCTTCAGTCCAATACACTGTACTTGCTGGGAACAGATGCGAGTGCTATTTGCACTGTGTATGGTAATGGCAGCGCAATAGTGACTTTCCTTACCAGTAAACAACTCTTGCTCGTAGGACCAGAAACTGCATGTGATTCAACTCCATTTAGGACTGGGAAACAAACGCTAGCTCGCCTCACAAGAAACACACTCTGCTTTTGAGAAAAGAGCACTCTTCTACTCTACTGTGTTTCCTATGGGGTCCGAACAGTGAGCTTGCTCAGAACAAAAGAACTGTGCTTTCTACACACACGGGCCATATCTAGTTCAACTCTGCTTAGGAAACTGACAAGAACAATAGCTCCTCTTCCTTCCAATACACTGTACTTGCAGGGAACAGACGCGAGAGCTATTTGCACTGTGTATGGCAATTGGAGCACAATAGTGACTTGTCTTACCAGAAAACAACTCTTGCTCGTAGGACAAAAAACTGAATGTGACTCAACTCCATTTAGGACTAGGAAACAAACGCTAGCTCGACTTCCAAGAAACACACTCTGCTTTTGAGAAAAGAGCACTCTTCTATTCTACTGTGTTTCCTATAGAGCCAGAAGAGTGAACTTGCTCAGAACATTAGAACTGTGCTTCCTACACACACGGCCATATCTAGTTCAATTCTGCTTAGGAACCTGACAAGAACAGTAGATCCTCTTCTGTACAATACACTGAACTTGCTGGGAACAGACGCCAGTGCTATTTGTCCTGTGTATTGCAATGGCAGTGCAATAGTGACTCTTCTTACCATAAAACAACTCTTGCTCGTAGGACTAGAAACTGCATGAGATTCAACTCCATTTAGGACTCGGAAACAAACGCTAGCTCGCCTTACAAGAAACACACTCTGCTTTAGGGAAAAGAGCACTCTTCTACTCTATTGTGTTTCCTATAGGGCCCGAACAGTGAGCTTTCTCAGAACAAAAGAACTGTACTTCCTACACACGGGCCATAACTAGTTCAACTCTGCTTAGGAAACTGACAAGAACAGTAGCTCCTCTTCAGTCCGATACACTGTACTTGCTGGGAACAGACGCGAGTGCTATTTGCACTGTGTATGTCAATGGGAGCGCAATAGTGACTTTCCTTACCAGAAAACAACTCTTGCTCGTAAGACCAGAAACTGCATGAGATTCAACTCCATTTAGGACTGGGAAACAAATGCTAGCTCACCTTACATGAAACACACTCTGCTTTAGAGAAAAGAGCACTCTTCTACTCTACTGTGTTTCCTATAGGGCGAGAACAGTGAGCTTGCTCAGAACAAAAGGACTGTGCTTCTTACACACAGGGCCATATCTCGTTCAACTCTGCTTAGGAAACTGACAAGAACAGTAGCACCTCTTCAGTCCGATACACTGTACTTGCTGGGAACAGACGTTAGTGCTATTTGCACTGTGTATGTCAATGAGAGCGCAATAGTGACTTTCCTTACCAGAAAACAACTCTTGCTCGTAGGAACAGAAACTGCATGTGATTCAACTCCATTTAGGACTGGGAAACAAATGCTAGCTCGCCTTACATGAAACACACACTGCTTTTGAGAATAGAGCACTCTTCTACTCTACTGTGTTTCCTATGGGGTCCGAAAAGTGAGCTTGCTCAGAACAAAAGAACTGTGCTTCCTACACACACGGGCCATTTCTAGTTCAACTCTGCTTAGGAAACTGACAAGAACAGTAGCTCCTCTTCAGTCCAATACACTGTACTTGCTGGGAATGGACCGAGTGCTATTTGCACTATGTATGGCAATGGGAGCACAATAGTGACTTTCCTTACCAGAAAACAACTCTTGCTCGTAGGACCAGAAACTGCATGTGATTCAACTCCATTTAGGACTGGGAAACAAATGCTAGCTCGCCTTACATGAAACACACTCTGCTTTTGAGAAAAGAGCACTCTTCTACTCTACTGTGTTTCCTATGGGGTCCAAACAGTGAGCTTGCTCAGAACAAAAGAACTGTGCTTTCTACACACACGGGCCATATCTAGTTCAACTCTGCTTAGAAAACTGACAAGAACAGTAGCTCCTCTTCAGTCCAATACACTGTTCTTGCTGGGAATAGATGTGAGTGCTATTTGCACTGTTTATGGCAAAGGGAGAAAAATAGTGACTTTCCTTTCCAGAAAACATCCCTTGTTGGTTGGACCAGAAACTGCATGTGATTCAACTCCATTTTGGACTGGGAAACACACGCTAGCTCGCCTTACAAGAAACTCATTCTGCTTTTGAGAAAAGAGCACTCTTCTATTCTACTGTATTTCCTATGGGGTCCGAACAGTGAGCTTGCTCAGAACAAAAGAACTGTGTTTCCTACACACACGGGCCATATCTAGTTCAACTCTGGTTAGGAAACTGACAAGAGCAGCAGCTCCTCTTCAGTCCAATACACTGTACTTGCTGGGAACAGATGCGAGTGCTATTTGCACTGTGTATGGTAATGGCAGCGCAATAGTGACTTTCCTTACCAGTAAACAACTCTTGCTCGTAGGACCAGAAACTGCATGTGATTCAACTCCATTTAGGACTGGGAAACAAACGCTAGCTCGCCTCACAAGAAACACACTCTGCTTTTGAGAAAAGAGCACTCTTCTACTCTACTGTGTTTCCTATGGGGTCCGAACAGTGAGCTTGCTCAGAACAAAAGAACTGTGCTTTCTACACACACGGGCCATATCTAGTTCAACTCTGCTTAGGAAACTGACAAGAACAATAGCTCCTCTTCCTTCCAATACACTGTACTTGCAGGGAACAGACGCGAGAGCTATTTGCACTGTGTATGGCAATTGGAGCACAATAGTGACTTGTCTTACCAGAAAACAACTCTTGCTCGTAGGACAAAAAACTGAATGTGACTCAACTCCATTTAGGACTAGGAAACAAACGCTAGCTCGACTTCCAAGAAACACACTCTGCTTTTGAGAAAAGAGCACTCTTCTACTCTACTGTGTTTCCTATAGAGCCAGAAGAGTGAACTTGCTCAGAACATTAGAACTGTGCTTCCTACACACACGGCCATATCTAGTTCAATTCTGCTTAGGAACCTGACAAGAACAGTAGATCCTCTTCTGTACAATACACTGAACTTGCTGGGAACAGACGCCAGTGCTATTTGTCCTGTGTATTGCAATGGCAGTGCAATAGTGACTCTTCTTACCATAAAACAACTCTTGCTCGTAGGACTAGAAACTGCATGAGATTCAACTCCATTTAGGACTCGGAAACAAACGCTAGCTCGCCTTACAAGAAACACACTCTGCTTTAGGGAAAAGAGCACTCTTCTACTCTATTGTGTTTCCTATAGGGCCCGAACAGTGAGCTTTCTCAGAACAAAAGAACTGTACTTCCTACACACGGGCCATAACTAGTTCAACTCTGCTTAGGAAACTGACAAGAACAGTAGCTCCTCTTCAGTCCGATACACTGTACTTGCTGGGAACAGACGCGAGTGCTATTTGCACTGTGTATGTCAATGGGAGCGCAATAGTGACTTTCCTTACCAGAAAACAACTCTTGCTCGTAAGACCAGAAACTGCATGAGATTCAACTCCATTTAGGACTGGGAAACAAATGCTAGCTCACCTTACATGAAACACACTCTGCTTTAGAGAAAAGAGCACTCTTCTACTCTACTGTGTTTCCTATAGGGCGAGAACAGTGAGCTTGCTCAGAACAAAAGGACTGTGCTTCTTACACACAGGGCCATATCTCGTTCAACTCTGCTTAGGAAACTGACAAGAACAGTAGCACCTCTTCAGTCCGATACACTGTACTTGCTGGGAACAGACGTTAGTGCTATTTGCACTGTGTATGGCAATGGGAGCACAATAGTGACTTTCCTTACCAGAAAACAACTCTTGCTCGTAAGACCAGAAACTGCATGTGATT
The DNA here is from genome assembly GCF_949786415.1 of Peromyscus eremicus. Classification (NCBI taxonomy): domain Eukaryota; kingdom Metazoa; phylum Chordata; class Mammalia; order Rodentia; family Cricetidae; genus Peromyscus; species Peromyscus eremicus. Next base: position 55,451 of record NW_026734531.1, on the reverse strand, counting down.
CAACTCCATTTAGGACTGGGAAACAAATGCTAGCTCGCCTTACATGAAACACACTCTGCTTTTGAGAAAAGAGCACTCTTCTACTCTACTGTGTTTCCTAAGGGGTCCGAACAGTGAGCTTGCTCAGAACAAAAGAACTGTGCTTCCTACACACATGGGCCATATCTAGTTCAACTCTGCTTAGGAAACTGGAAAGAACAATAGCTCCTCTTCCTTCCAATACACTGTACTTGCAGGGAACAGACGCGAGAGCTATTTGTACTGTGTATGGCAATTGGAGCACAATAGTGACTTGTCTTACCAGAAAACAACTCTTGCTCGTAGGACAAAAAACTGCATGTGACTCAACTCCATTTAGGACTAGGAAACAAACGCTAGCTCTCCATGCAAGAAACACACTCTGCTTTTGAGAAAAGAGCACTCTTCTACTCTACTGTGTTTCCTATAGAGCCAGAAGATTGAACTTGCTCAGAACATTAGAACTGTGCTTCCTACACACACGGCCATATCTAGTTCAATTCTGCTTAGGAACCTGACAAGAACAGTAGATCCTCTTCTTTACAATACACTGTACTTGCTGAAAACAGACGCCAGTGCTATTTGTCCTGTGTATGGCAATGGCAGTGCAATAGTGACTCTTCTTACCATAAAACAACTCTTGCTCGTAGGACTAGAAACTGCATGTGATTCAACTCCATTTAGTACTGGGAAACAAACGCTAGCTCGCCTTACAAGAAACACACTCTGCTTTAGGGAAAAGAGCACTCTTCTACTCTATTGTGTTTCCTATAGGGCCAGAACAGTGAGCTTTCTCAGAACAAAAGAACTGTGCTTCCTACACACGGGCCATATCTAGTTCAACTCTGCTTAGGAAACTGACAAGAACAGTAGCTCCTCTTCAGTCCGATACACTGTACTTGCTGGGAACAGACGCGAGTGCTATTTGCACTGTGTATGGCAATGGGAGCGCAATAGTGACTTTCCTTACCAGAAAACAACTCTTGCTCGTAGGACGAGAAACAGCATGTGATTCAACCCCATTTAGGACTGGGAAACAAATGCTAGCTCGCCTTACAGGAAACACACTCTGCTTTTGAGAAAAGAGCACTCTTTTACTCTACTGTGTTTCCTATGGGGTCCGAACAGTGAGCTTGCTCAGAACAAAAGAACTGTGCTTTCTACACACACGGGCCATATCTAGTTCAACTCTGCTTAGGAAACAAACAAGAACAGTAGCTCCTCTTCAGTCCGATACACTGTACTTTCAGGGAACAGACGCGAGTGCTATTTGCACTGTGTATGGCATTGGAGCACAATAGTCACTCTTCTTACCATAAAACAACTCTTGCTCGTAGGACAAAAAACTGCATGTGACTCAACTCCATTGAGGACTGGGAAACAAACGCTAGCTCGACTTACAAGAAACACACTCTGCTTTTGAGAAAAGAGCACTCTTCTACTCTACTGTGTTTCCTATGGGGTCCGAACATTGAGCTTGCTCAGAACAAAAGAACTGTGCTTCCTACACACACGGCCATATCTAGTTCAATTCTGCTTAAGAACCTGACAAGAACAGTAGATCCTCTTCAGATCAATACACTGTACTTGCTGGGAAAAGACGCCAGTGCTATTTGTCCTGTGTATGGCAATGGCAGCGCAATAGTGACTCTTCTTACCAGAAAACAACTCTTGCTCGTAGGACCAGTAACTGCATGTGATTTAACTACATTTAGGACTGGGAAACAAACGCTAGCTCGCCTTACAAGAAACACACTCTGCTTTTGAGAAAAGAGCACTCTTCTACTCTAAAGTGTTTCCTATAGGTCCAGAACAGTGAGCTTGCTGAGAACAAAAGAACTGTGCTTCCTACACACATGGGCCATATCTAGTTCAACTCTGCTTAGGAAACTGGAAAGAACAATAGCTCCTCTTCCTTCCAATACACTGTACTTGCAGGGAACAGACGCGAGAGCTATTTGTACTGTGTATGGCAATTGGAGCACAATAGTGACTTGTCTTACCAGAAAACAACTCTTGCTCGTAGGACAAAAAACTGCATGTGACTCAACTCCATTTAGGACTAGGAAACAAACGCTAGCTCTCCATGCAAGAAACACACTCTGCTTTTGAGAAAAGAGCACTCTTCTACTCTACTGTGTTTCCTATAGAGCCAGAAGAGTGAACTTGCTCAGAACATTAGAACTGTGCTTCCTACACACACGGCCATATCTAGTTCAATTCTGCTTAGGAACCTGACAAGAACAGTAGATCCTCTTCTTTACAATACACTGTACTTGCTGAAAACAGACGCCAGTGCTATTTGTCCTGTGTATGGCAATGGCAGTGCAATAGTGACTCTTCTTACCATAAAACAACTCTTGCTCGTAGGACTAGAAACTGCATGTGATTCAACTCCATTTAGTACTGGGAAACAAACGCTAGCTCGCCTTACAAGAAACACACTCTGCTTTAGGGAAAAGAGCACTCTTCTACTCTACTGTGTTTCCTATAGAGCCAGAAGAGTGAACTTGCTCAGAACATTAGAACTGTGCTTCCTACACACACGGCCATATCTAGTTCAACTCTGCTTAGGAAACTGACAAGAACAGTAGATCCTCTTCAGTCCAATACACTGTACTTGCTGGGAAAAGACGCCAGTGCTATTTGTCCTGTGTATGGCAATGGCAGCGCAATAGAGACTCTTCTTACCAGAAAACAACTGTTGCTTGTAGGACCAGGAACTGCATGTGATTCAACTCCATTTAGGCCTGGGAAACAAAACCTAGCTCACCTTACAAGAAACACACTCTGCTTTAGAGAAAGGAGCACTCTTCTACTCTACTGTGTTTCCTATAGGGCCAGAACAGTGAGCTTGCTCAGAACAAAAGAAATGTACTTCCTACACACACGGGCCATATCTAGTTCAACTCTGCTTAGGAAACTGACAAGAACAGTAGCTCCTCTTCAGTCCAATACACTGTACTTGCTGGGAAAAGACGCGAGTGCTATTTGCACTGTGTATGTCAATGGGAGCGCAATAGTGACTTTCCTTACCAGAAAACAACTCTTGCTCGTAAGACCAGAAACTGCATGAGATTCAACTCCATTTAGGACTGGGAAACAAATGCTAGCTTGCCTTACATGAAACACACTCTGCTTTTGAGAAAAGAGCACTCTTCTACTCTACTATGTTTCCTATGGGGTCCGAACAGTTAGCTTGCTCAGAACAAAAGAACTGTGCTTCCTACACATACGGCCATATCTAGTTCAACTCTGCTTTGGAAACTGACAAGAACAATATCTCCTCTTCCTTCCAATACACTGTACTTGCAGGGAACAGACGCGAGTGCTATTTGCACTGTGTATGGCAATTGGAGCACAATAGTGACTTGTCTTACCAGAAAACAACTCTTGCTCGTAGGACAAAAAACTGCATGTGACTCAACTCCCTTTAGGACTAGGAAACAAACGCTAGCTCGACTTCCAAGAAACACAGTCTGCTTTTGAGAAAAGAGCACTCTTCTACTCTACTGTGTTTCCTATAGAGCCAGAAGAGTGAACTTGCTCAGAACATTAGAACTGTGCTTCCTACACACACGGCCACATCTAGTTCAATTCTGCTTAGGAACCTGACAAGAACAGTAGATCCTCTTCTGTACAATACACTGTACTTGCTGGGAACAGACGCCAGTGCTATTTGTCCTGTGTATGGTAATGGCAGCGCAATAGTGACTCTTCTTACCATAAAACAACCCTTGGTTGTAGGACTAGAAACTGCATGTGATTCAACTCCATTTAGTACTGGGAAACAAAAGCTAGCTCGACTTACAAGAAACACACTCTGCTTTAGGGAAAAGAGCACTCTTCTTCTCTACTGTGTTTCCTATAGGGCCAGAACAGTGAGCTTGCTCAGAACAAAAGAACTGTGCTTCCTACACACGGGCCCTAACTAGTTCAACTCTGCTTAGGAAACTGACAAGAACAGTAGCTCCTCTTCAGTCCGATACACTGTACTTGCTGGGAAAAGACGCGAGTGCTATTTGCACTGTGTATGGCAATGGAAGCGCAATAGTGACTTGTCTTACCAGAAAACAACTCTTGCTCGTAGGACAAAAAACTGCATGTGACTCAACTCCATTTAGGACTAGGAAACAAACGCTAGCTCGCCTTACAAGAAACACACTCTGCTTCAGAGAAAAGAGCACTCTTCTACTCTACTGTGTTTCCTATAGGGCCAGAACAGTGAGCCTGCTCAGAACATAAGAACTGTGACTCCTACACACGGTCCATATCTAGTTGAACTCTGCTTAGGAAACTGAAAAGAACAGTAGCTCCTATTCAGTCCAATACACTGTACTTGCTGGGAAAAGATGCGAGTGCTATTTGCCTTGTGTAGGGCAATGGGAGCGCAATAGTGACTTTCCTTACCAGAAAACAGCTCTTTTTCGTAGGACCAGAAACTGCATGTGATTCAACTCCATTTAGGACTAGGAAACAAACGCTAGCTCGCCTTACAAAAACACACTCTGCTTTTGAGAAAAGAGCACTCTTCTACTCTACTGTGTTTCCAATAGGGCCAGAACAGTGAGCTTGTTCAGAAGATAAGAACTGTGCTTCCTACACACACGGGCCATATCTAGTTCAACTCTGCTTAGGAAACTGACAAGAACAGTAGCTCCTCTTCAGTCCGATACACTGTACTTGCTGGGAATAGACGCGAGAGCTATTTGCACTATGTATGGCAAGGGGAGCGCAATAGTGACTTTCCTTACCAGAAAACAACTCTTGCTCTTAGGACCAGAAACTGCATGTGACTCAACTCCATTTAGGACTAGGAAACAAACGCTAGCTCGACTTCCAAGAAACACACTCTGCTTTTGAGAAAAGAGCACTCTTCTACTCTACTGTGTTTCCTATAGAGCCAGAAGATTGAACTTGCTCAGAACATTAGAACTGTGCTTCCTACACACACGGCAATATCTAGTTGAATTCTGCTTAGGAACCTGACAAGAACAGTAGATCCTCTTCTGTACAATACACTGTACTTGCTGGGAACAGACGCCAATGCTATTTGTCCTGTGTATGGCAATGGCAGTGCAATAGTGACTCTTCTTAACATAAAACAACTCTTGCTCGTAGGACTAGAAACTGCCTGTGATTCAACTCCATTTAGGACTGGGAAACAAACGCTAGCTCGCCTTAGAAGAAACACACTCTGCTTTAGGGAAAAGAGCACTCTTCTACTCTATTGTGTTTCCTATAGGGCCAGAACAGTGAGCTTTCTCAGAACAAAAGAACTGTGCTTCCTACACACGGGCCATAACTAGTTCAACTCTGCTTAGGAAACTGACAAGAACAGTAGCTCCTCTTCAGTTCGATACACTGTACTTGGTGGGAACAGACGTGAGTGCTATTTGCACTGCATATGGCAATGGGAGCGCAATAGTGACTTCCCTTACCAGAAAACAACTCTTGCTCGTAGGACCAGAAACTGCATGTGATTCAACTCCATTTAGGACTGGGAAACAAATGCTAGCTCGCCTTACAAGAAACACACTCTGCTTTTGAGAAAAGAGCACTCTTCTACTCTACTGTGTTTCCTATGGGGTCCGAACAGTGAGCTTGCTCAGAACAAAAGAACTGTGCTTTCTACACACACGGGCCATATCTAGTTCAACTCTGCTTAGGAAACAAACAAGAACAGTAGCTCCTCTTCAGTCCGATACACTGTACTTGCGGGGAACAGACGCGAGTGCTATTTGCACTGTGTATGGCATTGGAGCACAATAGTGACTCGTCTTACCAGAAAAAAACTCTTGCTCATAGGACAAAAAACTGCATGTGACTCAACTCCATTGAGGACTGGGAAACAAACGCTAGCTCGACTTACAAGAAACACACTCTGCTTTTGAGAAAAGAGCACTCTTCTACTCTACTGTGTTTCCAATGGGGTCCTAACAGTGAGCTTGCTCAGAACAAAAGAACTGTGCTTCCTACACACACGGCCATATCTAGTTCACTTCTGCTTAGGAACCTGACAAGAACAGTAGATCCTCTTCAGTCCAATACACTGTACTTGCTGGGAACAGACGCCAGTGCTATTTGTCCTGTGTATGGCAATGGCAGCGCAATAGTGACTCTTCTTACCAGAAAACAACTCTTGCTTGTAGGACCAGAAACTGCATGTGATTCAACTCCATTTAGGACTGGGAAACAAAAGCTAGCTCACCTTACAAGAAACACACTCTGCTTTAGAGAAAAGAGCACTCTTCTACTCTACTGTGTTTCCTATAGGACCAGAACAGTGAGCTTGCTCAGAACAAAAGAACCTTGCTTCCTACACACGGGCCATATCTAGTTCAACTCTGCTTAGTAAACTGACAAGAACAGTAGCTCCTCTTCAGTCCGATACACTGTACTTGCTGGGAACAGACGCGAGTGCTATTTGCACTGTGTATGTCAATGGGAGCGCAATAGTGACTTTCCTTACCAGAAAACAACTCTTGCTCGTAAGACCAGAAACTGCATGAGATTCAACTCCATTTAGGACTGGGAAACAAATGCTAGCTCGCCTTACATGAAACACACTCTGCTTTTGAGAAAAGAGCACTCTTCTACTCTATTGTGTTTCCTATAGGGCCAGAACAGTGAGCTTGCTCAGAACAAAAGGACTGTGCTTCCTACTCACAGGGCCATATCTAGTACAACTCTGCTTAGGAAACTGACAAGAACAGTAGCACCTCTTCAGTCCGATACACTGTACTTGCTGGGAACAGACGCGAGTGCTATTTGCACTGTGTATGGCAATGGGAGCGCAATAGTGACTTTCCTTACCAGAAAACAACTCTTGCTCGTAAGACCAGAAACTGCATGAGATTCAACTCCATTTAGGACTGGGAAACAAATGCTAGCTCGCCTTACATGAAACACACTCTGCTTTTGAGAAAAGAGCACTCTTCTACTCTACTGTGTTTCCTAAGGGGTCCGAACAGTGAGCTTGCTCAGAACAAAGGAACTGTGCTTCCTACACACATGGGCCATATCTAGTTCAACTGTGCTTAGGAAACTGAAAAGAACAATAGCTCCTCTTCCTTCCAATACACTGTACTTGCAGGGAACAGACGCGAGTGCTATTTGTACTGTGTATGGCAATTGGAGCACAATAGTGACTTGTCTTACCAGAAAACAACTCTTGCTCGTAGGACAAAAAACTGCATGTGACTCAACTCCATTTAGGACTAGGAAACAAAGGCTAGCTCGCCTTACAAGAAACACACTCTGCTTCAGAGAAAAGAGCACTCTTCTACTCTACTGTGTTTCCTATAGGGCCAGAACAGTGAGCTTGCTCAGAACATAAGAACTGTGCTTCCTACACACGGTCCATATCTAGTTGAACTGTGCTTAGGAAACTGACAAGAACAGTAGCTCCTATTCAGTCCAATACACTGTACTTGCTGGGAAAAGATGCGAGTGCTATTTGCCTTGTGTAGGGCAATGGGAGCGCAATAGTGACTTTCCTTACCAGAAAACAGCTCTTTTTCGTAAGACCAGAAACTGCATGTGATTCAACTCCATTTAGGACTAGGAAACAAACGCTAGCTCGCCTTACAAAAACACACTCTGCTTTTGAGAAAAGAGCACTCTTCTACTCTACTGTGTTTCCAATAGGGCCAGAACAGTGAGCTTGTTCAGAAGATAAGAACTGTGCTTCCTACACACACGGGCCATATCTAGTTCAACTCTGCTTAGGAAACTGACAAGAACAGTAGCTCCTCTTCAGTCCGATACACTGTACTTGCTGGGAATAGACGCGAGAGATATTTGCACTATGTATGGCAAGGGGAGCGCAATAGTGACTTTCCTTACCAGAAAACAACTCTTGCTCTTAGGACCAGAAACTGCATGAGATTCAACTCCATTTAGGACTGGGAAACAAACGCGAGCTCGACTTACAAGAAACACACTCTGCTTTTGAGAAAAGAGCACTCTTCTACTCTACTGTGTTTCCTATGGTGTCCGAACAGTGAGCTTGCTCAGAACAAAAGAACTGTGCTTCCTACACACACGGCCATATCTAGTTCAAGTCTGCTCAGGAACCTGACAAGAACAGTAGATCCTCTTCAGTCCAATACACTATACTTGCTGGGAACACACGCCTGTGCTATTTGTCCTGTGTATGGCAATGGCAGCGCAATAGTCACTCTTCTTACCAGAAAACAACTCTTGCTCGTAGAACTAGAAACTGCATGTGATTCCACTCCATTTAGGACTGGGAAACAAACTCTAGCTCGCTTTACAAGAAACACACTCTGCTTGTGAGAATAGAGCACTCTTCTACTCTACTGTGTTTCCTAGGTGTTCCGAAAAGTGAGCTTGCTCAGAACAAAAAAACTGTGCTTCCTACACACACGGCCATATCTAGTTCAAGTCTGCTTAGGAACCTGACAAGAACAGTAGATCCTCTTCAGTCCAATACACTGTACTTGCTGGGAAGAGACGCCAGTGCTATTTGTCCTGTGTATGGCAATGGCAGCACAATTGTGACCCTTCTTACCAGAAAACAACTCTTGCTTGTAGGACCAGAAACTGCATGTGATTCAACTCCACTTAGGACTGGCAAACAAAAGCTAGCTCACCTTAAAAGGAACACACTCTGCTTTAGAGAAAAGAGCACACTTCTACTCTACTGTGTTTCCTATAGGGCCAGAACAGTGAGCTTGCTCGGAACAAAAGTACTGTGCTTCCTACACACGGGCCATATCTATTTCAACTATGCTTAGGAAACTGACAAGAACAGTAGCTCCTCTTCAGTCCAATACACTGTACTTGCTGGGAACAGATGCGAGTGCTATTTGCACTGTGTATGTCAATGGGAGCGCAATAGTGACTTTCCTTACCAGAAAACATCTCTTGCACGTAAGACCAGAAACTGCATGTGATTCAACTCCATTTAGGATTGGGAAACAAATGCTAGCTCGCCTTACATGAAACACACTCTGCTTTTGAGAAAAGAGCACTCTTCTATTCTACTGTGTTTCCTATGGGGTCCGAACAGTGAGCTTGCTCAGAACAAAAGAACTGTGCTTCCTACACACATGGGCCATATCTAGTTCAACTCTGCTTAGGAAACTGAAAAGAACAATAGCTTCTCTTCCGTCCAATACACTGTACTTGCAGGGAACAGACGAGAGTGCTATTTGCACTGTGTATGGCAAATGGAGCGCAATAGTGACTTCTCTTACCAGAAAACAACTCTTCCTCGTAGGACAAAAAACTGCATGTGACTCAACTCCATTTAAGTGGGAAACAAACGCTAGCTCGACTTCCAAGAAACACACTCTGCTTTTGAGAAAAGAGCACTCTTCTACTCTACTGTGTTTCCTATGTGTTCCGAACAGTGAGCTTGCTCAGAACAAAAAAACTGTGCTTCCTACTCACACGGCCATATCTAGTTCAACTCTGCATAGGAAACTGACAAGAACAGTAGCTCCTCTTTAGTCCGATACACTGTACTTGCTGGAAAGAGACGCGAGTGCTTTTTGCACTGTGTATGTCAATGGGAGCACAATAGTGACTCGTCTTACCAGAAAAAAACTCTTGCTCGTAGGACCAGAAACTGCATGTGATACAACTCCATTTAGGATTGGGAAACAAACGCTAGCTCGCCTTACAAGAAACACACTCGGCTTTAGAGCAAAGAGCACTCTTCTACTCTACTGTGTTTCCTCTAGGGCCAGAACAGTGAGCTTGCTCAGAACATAAGAACTGTGCTTCCTACACACACGGGCCATATCTAGTTCAACTCTGCTTAGGAAACGGACAAGAACAGTAGCTCCTCTTCAGTCCAATACACTGTACTTGCGGGGAACAGACGCCAGTGATATTTGCACTGTGTATGGTAATTGGAGCACAATAGTGACTTGTCTTACGAGAAAACAACTCTTGCTCATAGGACAAAAAACTGCATGTGACTCAACTCCATTTAGGACTGGGAAACAAACGCTAGCTCGACTTCCAAGAAACACACTCTGCTTTTGAGAAAAGAGCACTCTTCTACTCTACTGTGTTTCCTAGGTGTTCCGAAAAGTGAGCTTGCTCAAAACAAAAAAACTGTGCTTCCTACACACACGGCCATATCTAGTTCAACTCTGCTTAGGAAACTGACAAGAAGAGTAGATCCTCTTCAGTCCAATACACTGTACTTGCTGGGAAGAGACGCCAGTGCTATTTGTCCTGTGTATGGCAATGGCAGCGCAATAGTTACTGTTCTTTACCAGAAATCAACTCTTGCTCGTAGGACCAGAAAATGCATGGGATTCAACTCCATTTAGGACTGGGAAATAAACTCTAGCTCGCTTTACAAGAAACACCCTCTGCTTTTGAGAAAAGAGCACTCTTCTACTCTACTGTGTTTCCTATAGGGCCAGAACAGTGAGGTTGCTCAGAAAAAAAGAACTGTACTTCCTACACACACGGGCCATATCTAGTTCAACTCTGCTTAGGAAACTGAGAAGAACAGTAGCTCCTCTTCGGTCCAATACAATGTACTTGCTGGGAACAGACGGGAGGGCTATTTGCACTGTGTATGGCAATGGGAGCGCAATTGTGATTTCCTTACCAGAAAACAACTCTTGCTCGTAGGACCAGAAACTGCATGTGATTCCACTCCATTTAGGACTGGGAAACAAACGCTAGCTCGGCTTACAAGAAACACACTCTGCTTTAGAGAAAAGGGCACTCTTCTACTCTACTGTTTTTCCTATGTGGTCCAAACAGTGAGCTTGTTCAGAACAAAAGAACTGTGATTCCTACACACGAACCATAACTAGTTCAACTCTGTTTGGAAACTGACAAGAACAGTAGCTCCTATTCAGTCCAATACACTGTACTTGCTGGGAAAAGACGCGAGTGCTATTTGCCTTGTGTAGGGCAATGGGAGCGCAATAGTGACTTTCCTTACCAGAAAACAACTCTTGCTCGTAGGACCAGAAACTGCATGTGATTCAACTCCATTTCGGACTGGGGAACAAGTGCTAGCTCGCCTTACATGAAACACACTCTGCTTTTGAGAAAAGAGCACTCTTCTACTCTACTGTGTTTCCTATGGGGTCCGAACATTGAGCTTGCTCAGAACAAAAGTACTGTGCCTCCTACACACACGGGCCATATCTAGTTCAACTCTGCTTAGGAAACAAACAAGAACAGTAGCTCCTCTTCAGTCCAATACACTGTACTTGCGGGGAACAGACGCGAGTGCTATTTGCACTGTGTATGGCAATTGGAGCACAATAGTGACTTCTCTTACGAGAAAACAACTCTTGCTTGTAGGACAAAAAACTGCATGTGACTCAACTCCATTTAGGACTAGGAAACAAATGCTAGCTCTCCATGCAAGAAACACACTCTGCTTTTGAGAAAAGAGCACTCTTCTACTCTACTGTGTTTCCTATAGAGCCAGAAGATTGAACTTGCTCAGAACATTAGAACTGTGCTTCCTACACACACGGGCCATATCTAGTTCAACTCTGCTTAGGAAACTGACAAGAACAGTAGCTCCTCTTCAGTCCGATACACTGTACTTGCTGGGAATAGACGCGAGAGATATTTGCACTATGTATGGCAAGGGGAGCGCAATAGTGACTTTCCTTACCAGAAAACAACTCTTGCTCTTAGGACCAGAAACTGCATGAGATTCAACTCCATTTAGGACTGGGAAACAAACGCGAGCTCGACTTACAAGAAACACACTCTGCTTTTGAGAAAAGAGCACTCTTCTACTCTACTGTGTTTCCTATGGTGTCCGAACAGTGAGCTTGCTCAGAACAAAAGAACTGTGCTTCCTACACACATGGCCATATCTAGTTCAAGTCTGCTCAGGAACCTGACAAGAACAGTAGATCCTCTTCAGTCCAATACACTATACTTGCTGGGAACAGACGCCTGTGCTATTTGTCCTGTGTATGGCAATGGCAGCGCAATAGTCACTCTTCTTACCAGAAAACAACTCTTGCTCGTAGAACTAGAAACTGCATGTGATTCCACTCCATTTAGGACTGGGAAACAAACTCTAGCTCGCTTTACAAGAAACACACTCTGCTTGTGAGAATAGAGCACTCTTCTACTCTACTGTGTTTCCTAGGTGTTCCGAAAAGTGAGCTTGCTCAGAACAAAAAAACTGTGCTTCCTACACACACGGCCATATCTAGTTCAAGTCTGCTTAGGAACCTGACAAGAACAGTAGATCCTCTTCAGTCCAATACACTGTACTTGCTGGGAAGAGACGCCAGTGCTATTTGTCCTGTGTATGGCAATGGCAGCACAATTGTGACCCTTCTTACCAGAAAACAACTCTTGCTTGTAGGACCAGAAACTGCATGTGATTCAACTCCACTTAGGACTGGCAAACAAAAGCTAGCTCACCTTAAAAGGAACACACTCTGCTTTAGAGAAAAGAGCACACTTCTACTCTACTGTGTTTCCTATAGGGCCAGAACAGTGAGCTTGCTCGGAACAAAAGTACTGTGCTTCCTACACACGGGCCATATCTATTTCAACTATGCTTAGGAAACTGACAAGAACAGTAGCTCCTCTTCAGTCCAATACACTGTACTTGCTGGGAACAGATGCGAGTGCTATTTGCACTGTGTATGTCAATGGGAGCGCAATAGTGACTTTCCTTACCAGAAAACATCTCTTGCACGTAAGACCAGAAACTGCATGTGATTCAACTCCATTTAGGATTGGGAAACAAATGCTAGCTCGCCTTACATGAAACACACTCTGCTTTTGAGAAAAGAGCACTCTTCTATTCTACTGTGTTTCCTATGGGGTCCGAACAGTGAGCTTGCTCAGAACAAAAGAACTGTGCTTCCTACACACATGGGCCATATCTAGTTCAACTCTGCTTAGGAAACTGAAAAGAACAATAGCTTCTCTTCCGTCCAATACACTGTACTTGCAGGGAACAGACGAGAGTGCTATTTGCACTGTGTATGGCAAATGGAGCGCAATAGTGACTTCTCTTACCAGAAAACAACTCTTCCTCGTAGGACAAAAAACTGCATGTGACTCAACTCCATTTAAGTGGGAAACAAACGCTAGCTCGACTTCCAAGAAACACACTCTGCTTTTGAGAAAAGAGCACTCTTCTACTCTACTGTGTTTCCTATGTGTTCCGAACAGTGAGCTTGCTCAGAACAAAAAAACTGTGCTTCCTACTCACACGGCCATATCTAGTTCAACTCTGCATAGGAAACTGACAAGAACAGTAGCTCCTCTTTAGTCCGATACACTGTACTTGCTGGAAAGAGACGCGAGTGCTTTTTGCACTGTGTATGTCAATGGGAGCACAATAGTGACTCGTCTTACCAGAAAAAAACTCTTGCTCGTAGGATGAGAAACTGCATGTGATTCAACTCCATTTAGGATTGGGAAACAAACGCTAGCTCGCCTTACAAGAAACACACTCGGCTTTAGAGCAAAGAGCACTCTTCTACTCTACTGTGTTTCCTCTAGGGCCAGAACAGTGAGCTTGCTCAGAACATAAGAACTGTGCTTCCTACACACACGGGCCATATCTAGTTCAACTCTGCTTAGGAAACGGACAAGAACAGTAGCTCCTCTTCAGTCCAATACACTGTACTTGCGGGGAACAGACGCCAGTGATATTTGCACTGTGTATGGAAATTGGAGCACAATAGTGACTTGTCTTACGAGAAAACAACTCTTGCTCGTAGGACAAAAAACTGCATGACTCAACTCCATTTAGGACTGGGAAACAAACGCTAGCTCGACTTCCAAGAAACACACTCTGCTTTTGAGAAAAGAGCACTCTTCTACTCTACTGTGTTTCCTAGGTGTTCCGAAAAGTGAGCTTGCTCAAAACAAAAAAACTGTGCTTCCTACACACACGGCCATATCTAGTTCAACTCTGCTTAGGAAACTGACAAGAAGAGTAGATCCTCTTCAGTCCAATACACTGTACTTGCTGGGAAGAGACGCCAGTGCTATTTGTCCTGTGTATGGCAATGGCAGCGCAATAGTTACTGTTCTTACCAGAAATCAACTCTTGCTCGTAGTACCAGAAAATGCATGGGATTCAACTCCATTTAGGACTGGGAAATAAACTCTAGCTTGCTTTACAAGAAACACCCTCTGCTTTTGAGAAAAGAGCACTCTTCTACTCTACTGTGTTTCCTATAGGGCCAGAACAGTGAGGTTGCTCAGAAAAAAAGAACTGTACTTCCTACACACACGGGCCATATCTAGTTCAACTCTGCTTAGGAAACTGAGAAGAACAGTAGCTCCTCTTCGGTCCAATACAATGTACTTGCTGGGAACAGACGGGAGGGCTATTTGCACTGTGTATGGCAATGGGAGCGCAATTGTGATTTCCTTACCAGAAAACAACTCTTGCTCGTAGGACCAGAAACTGCATGTGATTCCACTCCATTTAGGACTGGGAAACAAACGCTAGCTCGGCTTACAAGAAACACACTCTGCTTTAGAGAAAAGGGCACTCTTCTACTCTACTGTTTTTCCTATGTGGTCCAAACAGTGAGCTTGTTCAGAACCAAAGAACTGTGATTCCTACACACGAACCATAACTAGTTCAACTCTGTTTGGAAACTGACAAGAACAGTAGCTCCTATTCAGTCCAATACACTGTACTTGCTGGGAAAAGACGCGAGTGCTATTTGCCTTGTGTAGGGCAATGGGAGCGCAATAGTGACTTTCCTTACCAGAAAACAACTCTTGCTCGTAGGACCAGAAACTGCATGTGATTCAACTCCATTTCGGACTGGGGAACAAGTGCTAGCTCGCCTTACATGAAACACACTCTGCTTTTGAGAAAAGAGCACTCTTCTACTCTACTGTGTTTCCTATGGGGTCCGAACATTGAGCTTGCTCAGAACAAAAGTACTGTGCCTCCTACACACACGGGCCATATCTAGTTCAACTCTGCTTAGGAAACAAACAAGAACAGTAGCTCCTCTTCAGTCCAATACACTGTACTTGCGGGGAACAGACGCGAGTGCTATTTGCACTGTGTATGGCAATTGGAGCACAATAGTGACTTCTCTTACGAGAAAACAACTCTTGCTTGTAGGACAAAAAACTGCATGTGACTCAACTCCATTTAGGACTAGGAAACAAATGCTAGCTCTCCATGCAAGAAACACACTCTGCTTTTGAGAAAAGAGCACTCTTCTACTCTACTGTGTTTCCTATAGAGCCAGAAGATTGAACTTGCTCAGAACATTAGAACTGTGCTTCCTACACACACGGCCATATCTAGTTCAATTCTGCTTAGGAACCTGACAAGAACAGTAGATCCTCTTCTGTACAATACACTGTACTTGCTGGGAACAGACACCAGTGCTATTTGTCCTGTGTATGGCAATGGCAGTGCAATAGTGACTCTTCTTACCATAAAACAACGCTTGCTCCTAGGACTAGAAACTGCATGTGATTCAACTCCATTTAGTACTGGGAAAAAAACGCTAGCTCGCCTTACAAGAAACACACTCTGCTTTAGGGAAAAGAGCACTCTTCTACTCTATTGTGTTTCCTATAGGGCCAGAACAGTGAGCTTGCTCAGAACAAAAGAACTGTGCTTCCTACACACGGGCCATAACTAGTTCAACTCTGCTTAGGAAACTGACAAGAACAGTAGCTCCTCTTCAGTCCGATACACTGTACTTCCTGGGAACAGACGCGAGTGCTATTTGCACTGTGTATGGCAATGGGAGCGCAATAGTGACTTTCCTTACCAGAAAACAACTCTTGCTCGTAGGACCAGAAACTGCATGTGATTCAACTCCATTTAGGACTGGGAAAAAAATGTTAGCTCGCCTTACAAGAAACACACTCTGCTTTTGAGAAAAGAGCACTCTTCTACTCTACTGTGTTTCCTATGGGTTCCGAACAGTAAGCTTGCTCAGAACAAAAGAACTGTGCTTTCTACACACACGGGCCATATCTAGTTCAACTCTGCTTAGGAAACAAACAAGAACAGTAGCTCCTCTTCAGTCTGATACACTGTACTTGCGGGAACAGACGCGAGTGCTATTTGCACTGTGTATGGCATTGGAGCACAATAGTGACTCGTCTTACCAGAAAACAACTCTTGCTCGTAGGACAAAAAACTGCATGTGACTCAACTCCATTTAGGACTGGGAAACAAACGCTAGCTCGACTTACAAGAAACACACTCTGCTTTTGAGAAAAGAGCACTCTTCTACTCTACTGTGTTTCCTATGGGGTCCGAACAGTGAGCTTGCTCAGAACAAAAGAACTGTGCTTCCTCCACACACGGCCATATCTAGTTCACTTCTGCTTAGGAACCTGACAAGAACAGTAGATCCTCTTCCGTCCGATACACTGTACTTGCTGGGAAAAGACGCGAGTGCTATTTGCACTGTGTATGGCAATGGAAGCGCAATAGTGACTTACCTTACCAGAAAACAACTCTTGCTCGTAGGACCAGAAACTGCATGTGATTCAACTCCATTTAGGACTGGGAAACAAATGCTAGCTCGCCTTACAAGAAACACACTCTGCTTTTGAGAAAACAGCACTCTTCTACTCTACTGTGTTTCCTATGGGGTCCGAACAGTGAGCTTGCTCAGAACAAAAGAACAGTGCTTTCTACACACACGGGCCATATCTAGTTCAACTCTGCTTAGGAAACAAACAAGAACAGTAGCTCCTCTTCAGTCCGATACAGTGTACTTGCTGGGAACAGACGCGAGTGCTATTTGCACTGTGTATGGCATTGGAGTAGAATAGTGACTTGTCTTACGAGAAAAAAACTCTTGCTCGTAGGACAAAAAACTGCATGTGACTCAACTCCTTTGAGGACTGGGATACAAATGCTAGCTCGACTTACAGAAACACACTCTGCTTTTGAGAAAAGAGCACTCATCTACTCTACTGTGTTTCCTATGGGGTCCGAACAGTGAGCTTGCTCAGAACAAAAGAACTGTGCTTCCTACACACACGGCCATATCTAGTTCAATTCTGCTTAGAAACCTGACAAGAACAGTAGATCCTCTTCAGTCCAATACACTGTACTTGCTGGGAACAGACGCCAGTGCTATTTGTCCTGTGTATGGCAATGGCAGCGCAATAGTGACTCTTCTTACAAGAAAACAACTCTTGCTTGTAGGACCAGAAACTGCATGAGATTCAACTCCATTTAGGACTAGGAAACAAACGCTAGCTCTCCATGCAAGAAACACACTCTGCTTTTGAGAAAAGAGCACTCTTCTACTCTACTGTGTTTCCTATAGAGCCAGAAGATTGAACTTGCTCAGAACATTAGAACTGTGCTTCCTACACACACGGCCATATCTAGTTCAATTCTGCTTAGGAACCTGACAAGAACAGTAGATCCTCTTCTTTACAATACACTGTACTTGCTGAAAACAGACGCCAGTGCTATTTGTCCTGTGTATGGCAATGGCAGTGCAATAGTGACTCTTCTTACCATAAAACAACTCTTGCTCGTAGGACTAGAAACTGCATGTGATTCAACTCCATTTAGTACTGGGAAACAAACGCTAGCTCGCCTTACAAGAAACCCACTCTGCTTTAGGGAAAAGAGCACTCTTCTACTCTATTGTGTTTCCTACAGGGCCAGAACAGTGAGCTTTCTCAGAACAAAAGAACTGTGCTTCCTACACACGGGCCATATCTAGTTCAACTCTGCTTAGGAAACTGACAAGAACAGTAGCTCCTCTTCAGTCCGATACACTGTACTTGCTGGGAACAGACGCGAGTGCTATTTGCACTGTGTATGGCAATGGGAGCGCAATAGTGACTTTCCTTACCAGAAAACAACTCTTGCTCGTAGGACCAGAAACAGCATGTGATTCAACTCCATTTAGGACTGGGAAACAAATGCTAGCTCGCCTTACAGGAAACACACTCTGCTTTTGAGAAAAGAGCACTCTTTTACTCTACTGTGTTTCCTATGGGGTCCGAACAGTGAGCTTGCTCAGAACAAAAGAACTGTGCTTTCTACACACGGGCCATATCTAGTTCAACTCTGCTTAGGAAACAAACAAGAACAGTAGCTCCTCTTCAGTCCGATACACTGTACTTTCGGGGAACAGACGCGAGTGCTATTTGCACTGTGTATGGCATTGGAGCACAATAGTCACTCTTCTTACCATAAAACAACTCTTGCTCGTAGGACAAAAAACTGCATGTGACTCAACTCCATTGAGGACTGGGAAACAAACGCTAGCTCGACTTACAAGAAACACACTCTGCTTTTGAGAAAAGAGCACTCTTCTACTCTACTGTGTTTCCTATGGGGTCCGAACAGTGAGCTTGCTCAGAACAAAAGAACTGTGCTTCCTACACACACGGCCATATCTAGTTCAATTCTGCTTAAGAACCTGACAAGAACAGTAGATCCTCTTCAGATCAATACACTGTACTTGCTGGGAAAAGACGCCAGTGCTATTTGTCCTGTGTATGGCAATGGCAGCGCAATAGTGACTCTTCTTACCAGAAAACAAGTCTTGCTCGTAGGACCAGTAACTGCATGTGATTTAACTACATTTAGGACTGGGAAACAAACGCTAGCTCGCCTTACAAGAAACACACTCTGCTTTTGAGAAAAGAGCACTCTTCTACTCTAAAGTGTTTCCTATAGGTCCAGAACAGTGAGCTTGCTGAGAACAAAAGAACTGTGCTTCCTACACACATGGGCCATATCTAGTTCAACTCTGCTTAGGAAACTGGAAAGAACAATAGCTCCTCTTCCTTCCAATACACTGTACTTGCAGGG
Organism: Peromyscus eremicus; assembly: GCF_949786415.1. NCBI lineage: Eukaryota > Metazoa > Chordata > Mammalia > Rodentia > Cricetidae > Peromyscus > Peromyscus eremicus. The sequence goes on along the minus strand of NW_026734531.1, from coordinate 36,649 downwards.
AACAGACGCGAGAGCTATTTGTACTGTGTATGGCAATTGGAGCACAATAGTGACTTGTCTTACCAGAAAACAACTCTTGCTCGTAGGACAAAAAACTGCATGTGACTCAACTCCATTTAGGACTAGGAAACAAACGCTAGCTCTCCATGCAAGAAACACACTCTGCTTTTGAGAAAAGAGCACTCTTCTACTCTACTGTGTTTCCTATAGAGCCAGAAGATTGAACTTGCTCAGAACATTAGAACTGTGCTTCCTACACACACGGCCATATCTAGTTCAATTCTGCTTAGGAACCTGACAAGAACAGTAGATCCTCTTCTTTACAATACACTGTACTTGCTGAAAACAGACGCCAGTGCTATTTGTCCTGTGTATGGCAATGGCAGTGCAATAGTGACTCTTCTTACCATAAAACAACTCTTGCTCGTAGGACTAGAAACTGCATGTGATTCAACTCCATTTAGTACTGGGAAACAAACGCTAGCTCGCCTTACAAGAAACACACTCTGCTTTAGGGAAAAGAGCACTCTTCTACTCTATTGTGTTTCCTATAGGGCCAGAACAGTGAGCTTTCTCAGAACAAAAGAACTGTGCTTCCTACACACGGGCCATATCTAGTTCAACTCTGCTTAGGAAACTGACAAGAACAGTAGCTCCTCTTCAGTCCGATACACTGTACTTGCTGGGAACAGACGCGAGTGCTATTTGCACTGTGTATGGCAATGGGAGTGCAATAGTGACTTTCCTTACCAGAAAACAACTCTTGCTCGTATGACCAGAAACTGCATGTGATTCAACTCCATTTAGGACTGGGAAACAAATGCTAGCTCGCCTTACAGGAAACACACTCTGCTTTTGAGAAAAGAGCACTCTTCTACTCTACTGTGTTTCCTATGTGGTCCAAACAGTGAACTTGCTCAGAACAAAAAAACTGTGCTTCCTCCACACACGGCCATATCTAGTTCAATTCTGCTTAGGAACCTGACATGAACAGTAGATCCTCTTCAGTCCAATACACTGTACTTGCTGGGTACAGACAACAGTGCTATTTGTCCTGTGTATGGCAATGGCAGCACAATAGTGACTCTTCTTACGAGAAAAGATCTCTTGCTCGTAGGACCAGAAACTGCATGGGATTCAACTCCATTTAGGACTGGGAAACAAACGCTAGCTCGCCTTACAAGAAACACACTCTGCTTTTGAGAAAAGAGCACTCTTCTACTCTAAAGTGTTTCCTATAGGTCCAGAACAGTGAACTTGCTGAGAACAAAAGAACTGTGCTTCCTACACACACGGGCCATATCTAGTTCAACTCTGCTTAGGAAACTAACAAGAACAGTAGCTCCTCTTCAGTCCGATACACTGTAATAGCTGGGAACACACGCGAGTGCTATTTGCACTGTGAATGTCAATGAGAGCGCAATAGTGACTTTCTTACCAGAAAACAACTCTTGCTCGTAGGACTAGAAACTGCATGTGATTCAACTCCATTTAGGACTGGGAAACAAATGCTAGCTCGCCTTACATGAAACACACACTGCTTTTGAGAAAAGAGCACTCTTCTAATCTACTGTGTTTCCTATGGGGTCCGAAAAGTGAGCTTGCTCAGAACAAAAGAACTGTGCTTCCTACACACACGGGCCATATCTAGTTCAACTCTGCTTAGGAAACTGACATGAACAGTAGATCCTCTTCAGTCCAATACACTGTACTTGCTGGGAAGAGATGCAAGTGCTATTTGCACTGTGTATGGCAATGGGAGTGCAATAGTGACTCTTCTTACCAGAAAAAAACTCTTGCTCGTAGGACCAAAAACTGCATGTGTCTCAACTCCATTTAGGACTGGGAAAGAAACGCTAGCTCGCCTTACAAGAAAAACACTCTGCTTTTGAGAAAAGAGCACTCTTCTAATATACTGTGTTTCCTACAGGGAAAGAACAGTGAGCTTGCTCAGAACAAAGAACTGTGCTTCCTACACACATGGCCGTATCTAGTTCAATTCTGCTTAGGAACCTGACAAGAACAGTAGATCCTCTTCAGACCAATACACTGTACATGCTGGGAACAGACGCCAGTGCTCTTTGCCCTGTGTAAAACAATGGGAGCACAATAGTGACTCTTCTTACCAGAAAACAACTCTTGCTCGTAGGAACAGAAACTGCATGTGACTCAACTCCATTTAGGACTGGGTAACAAACGCTAGCTCGACTTACAAGAAACATACTCTGCTTTTGAAAAAAGAGCACTCTTCTACTCTACTGTGTTTACTATGTGGTCCGAACAGTGAGCTTGCTCAGAACAAAAAAACTGTGCTTCCTCCACACACGGCCATATCTAGTTCAATTCTGCTTAGGAACCTGACATGAACAGTAGATCCTCTTCAGTCCAATACACTGTACTTGCTGGGAACAGACAAGAGTGCTATTTGTCCTGTGTATGGCAATGGCAGCACAATAGTGACTCTTCTTACGAGAAAAGAACTCTTGCTCGTAGGACCAGAAACTGCATGTGATTCAACTCCATTTAGGACTGGGAAACAAACGCTCGCTCGCTTTACAAGAAACACACTCTGCTTTTGAGAAAAGAGCACTCTTCTACTCTACTGTGTTTCCTATGTGGTCCGAACAGTGAGCTTGCTCAGAACAAAAAAACTGTGCTTCCTCCACACACGGCCATATCTAGTTCAATTCTGCTTAGGAACCTGACATGAACAGTAGATCCTCTTTAATCCAATACACTGTACTTGCTGGGAACAGACAACAGTGCTATTTGTCCTGTGTATGGCAATGGCAGCACAATAATGACTCTTCTTACTAGAAAAGATCTCTTGCTCGTAGGACCAGAAACTGCATGGGATTCAACTCCATTTAGGACTGGGAAACAAACGCTAGCTCGCCTTACAAGAAACACACTCTGCTTTTGAGAAAAGAGCACTCTTCTACTCTAAAGTGTTTCCTATAGGGCCAGAACAGTGAGCTTGCTGAGAACAAAAGAACTGTGCTTCCTACACACACGGGCCATATCTATTTCAACTCTGCTTAGGAAACTAACAAGAACAGTAGCTCCTCTTCAGTCCGATACACTGTAATAGCTGGGAACACACGCAAGTGCTATTTGCACTGTGTATGTCAATGAGAGCGCAGTAGTGACTTTCCTTACCAGAAAACAACTCTTGCTCGTAGGAACAGAAACTGCATGTGATTCAACTCCATTTAGGACTGGGAAACAAATGCTAGCTCGCCTTACATGAAACACACACTGCTTTTGAGAATAGAGCACTCTTCTACTCTACTGTGTTTCCTATGGTGTGCGAAAAGTGAGCTTGCTCAGAACAAAAGAACTGTGCTTCCTACACACACGGGCCATTTCTAGTTCAACTCTGCTTAGGAAACTGACAAGAACAGTAGCTCCTCTTCAGTCCAATACACTGTACTTGCTGGGAATGGACCGAGTGCTATTTGCACTATGTATGGCAATGGGAGCACAATAATTACTTTCCTACCAGAAAACAACTCTTGCTCGTATGACCAGAAACTGCATGTGATTCAACTCCATTTAGGACTGGGAAACAAATGCTAGCTCGCCTTACATGAAACACACTCTGCTTTTGAGAAAAGAGCACTCTTCTACTCTACTGTGTTTCCTATGGGGTCCAAACAGTGAGCTTGCTCAGAACAAAAGAACTGTGCTTTCTACACACACGGGCCATATCTAGTTCAACTCTGCTTAGAAAACTGACAAGAACAGTAGCTCCTCTTCAGTCCAATACACTGTTCTTGCTGGGAATAGATGTGAGTGCTATTTGCACTGTTTATGGCAAAGGGAGAAAAATAGTGACTTTCCTTTCCAGAAAACATCCCTTGTTGGTTGGACCAGAAACTGCATGTGATTCAACTCCATTTTGGACTGGGAAACACACGCTAGCACGCCTTACAAGAAACTCATTCTGCTTTTGAGAAAAGAGCACTCTTCTATTCTACTGTATTTCCTATGGGGTCCGAACAGTGAGCTTGCTCAGAACAAAAGAACTGTGTTTCCTACACACACGGGCCATATCTAGTTCAACTCTGGTTAGGAAACTGACAAGAGCAGTAGCTCCTCTTCAGTCCAATACACTGTACTTGCTGGGAACAGATGCGAGTGCTATTTGCACTGTGTATGGTAATGGCAGCGCAATAGTGACTTTCCTTACCAGTAAACAACTCTTGCTCGTAGGACCAGAAACTGCATGTGATTCAACTCCATTTAGGACTGGGAAACAAACGCTAGCTCGCCTTACAAGAAACACACTCTGCTTTTGAGAAAAGAGCACTCTTCTACTCTACTGTGTTTCCTATGGGGTCCGAACAGTGAGCTTGCTCAGAACAAAAGAACTGTGCTTTCTACACACACGGGCCATATCTAGTTCAACTCTGCTTAGGAAACTGACAAGAACAATAGCTCCTCTTCCTTCCAATACACTGTACTTGCAGGGAACAGACGCGAGAGCTATTTGCACTGTGTATGGCAATTGGAGCACAATAGTGACTTGTCTTACCAGAAAACAACTCTTGCTCGTAGGACAAAAAACTGCATGTGACTCAACTCCATTTAGGACTAGGAAACAAACGCTAGCTCGACTTCCAAGAAACTCACTCTGCTTTTGAGAAAAGAGCACTCTTCTACTCTACTGTGTTTCCTATAGAGCCAGAAGAGTGAACTTGCTCAGAACATTAGAACTGTGCTTCCTACACACACGGCCATATCTAGTTCAATTCTGCTTAGGAACCTGACAAGAACAGTAGATCCTCTTCTGTACAATACACTGAACTTGCTGGGAACAGACGCCAGTGCTATTTGTCCTGTGTATTGCAATGGCAGTGCAATAGTGACTCTTCTTACCATAAAACAACTCTTGCTCGTAGGACTAGAAACTGCATGAGATTCAACTCCATTTAGGACTCGGAAACAAACGCTAGCTCGCCTTACAAGAAACACACTCTGCTTTAGGGAAAAGAGCACTCTTCTACTCTATTGTGTTTCCTATAGGGCCAGAACAGTGAGCTTTCTCAGAACAAAAGAACTGTACTTCCTACACACGGGCCATAACTAGTTCAACTCTGCTTAGGAAACTGACAAGAACAGTAGCTCCTCTTCAGTCCGATACACTGTACTTGCTGGGAACAGACGCGAGTGCTATTTGCACTGTGTATGTCAATGGGAGCGCAATAGTGACTTTCCTTACCAGAAAACAACTCTTGTTTGTAAGACCAGAAACTGCATGAGATTCAACTCCATTTAGGACTGGGAAACAAATGCTAGCTCACCTTACATGAAACACACTCTGCTTTAGAGAAAAGAGCACTCTTCTACTCTACTGTGTTTCCTATAGGGCGAGAACAGTGAGCTTGCTCAGAACAAAAGGACTGTGCTTCTTACACACAGGGCCATATCTCGTTCAACTCTGCTTAGGAAACTGACAAGAACAGTAGCACCTCTTCAGTCCGATACACTGTACTTGCTGGGAACAGACGTTAGTGCTATTTGCACTGTGTATGGCAATGGGAGCACAATAGTGACTTTCCTTACCAGAAAACAACTCTTGCTCGTAAGACCAGAAACTGCATGTGATTCAACTCCATTTAGGACTGGGAAACAAATGCTAGCTCGCCTTACATGAAACACACTCTGCTTTTGAGAAAAGAGCACTCTTCTACTCTACTGTGTTTCCTAAGGGGTCCGAACAGTGAGCTTGCTCAGAACAAAAGAACTGTGCTTCCTACACACATGGGCCATATCTAGTTCAACTCTGCTTAGGAAACTGGAAAGAACAATAGCTCCTCTTCCTTCCAATACACTGTACTTGCAGGGAACAGACGCGAGAGCTATTTGTACTGTGTATGGCAATTGGAGCACAATAGTGACTTGTCTTACCAGAAAACAACTCTTGCTCGTTGGACAAAAAACTGCATGTGACTCAACTCCATTTAGGACTAGGAAACAAACGCTAGCTCTCCATGCAAAAAACACACTCTGCTTTTGAGAAAAGAGCACTCTTCTACTCTACTGTGTTTCCTATAGAGCCAGAAGATTGAACTTGCTCAGAACATTAGAACTGTGCTTCCTACACACACGGCCATATCTAGTTCAATTCTGCTTAGGAACCTGACAAGAACAGTAGATCCTCTTCTTTACAATACACTGTACTTGCTGAAAACAGACGCCAGTGCTATTTGTCCTGTGTATGGCAATGGCAGTGCAATAGTGACTCTTCTTACCATAAAACAACTCTTGCTCGTAGGACTAGAAACTGCATGTGATTCAACTCCATTTAGTACTGGGAAACAAACGCTAGCTCGCCTTACAAGAAACACACTCTGCTTTAGGGAAAAGAGCACTCTTCTACTCTATTGTGTTTCCTATAGGGCCAGAACAGTGAGCTTTCTCAGAACAAAAGAACTGTGCTTCCAACACACGGGCCATATCTAGTTCAACTCTGCTTAGGAAACTGACAAGAACAGTAGCTCCTCTTCAGTCCGATACACTGTACTTGCTGGGAACAGACGCGAGGGCTATTTGCACTGTGTATGGCAATGGGAGCGCAATAGTGACTTTCCTTACCAGAAAACAACTCTTGCTCGTAGGACCAGAAACAGCATGTGATTCAACTCCATTTAGGACTGGGAAACAAATGCTAGCTCGCCTTACAGGAAACACACTCTGCTTTTGAGAAAAGAGCACTCTTTTACTCTACTGTGTTTCCTATGGGGTCCGAACAGTGAGCTTGCTCAGAACAAAAGAACTGTGCTTTCTACACACACGGGCCATATCTAGTTCAACTCTGCTTAGGAAACAAACAAGAACAGTAGCTCCTCTTCAGTCCGATACACTGTACTTTCGGGGAACAGACGCGAGTGCTATTTGCACTGTGTATGGCATTGGAGCACAATAGTCACTCTTCTTACCATAAAACAACTCTTGCTCGTAGGACAAAAAACTGCATGTGACTCAACTCCATTGAGGACTGGGAAACAAACGCTAGCTCGACTTACAAGAAACACACTCTACTTTTGAGAAAAGAGCACTCTTCTACTCTACTGTGTTTCCTATGGGGTCCGAACAGTGAGCTTGCTCAGAACAAAAGAACTGTGCTTCCTACACACACGGCCATATCTAGTTCACTTCTGCTTAGGAACCTGACAAGAACAGTAGATCCTCTTCAGTCCAATACACTGTACTTGCTGGGAAAAGACGCCAGTGCTATTTGTCCTGTGTATGGCAATGGCAGCGCAATAGAGACTCTTCTTACCAGAAAACAACTGTTGCTTGTAGGACCAGGAACTGCATGTGATTCAACTCCATTTAGGCCTGGGAAACAAAACCTAGCTCACCTTACAAGAAACACACTCTGCTTTAGAGAAAGGAGCACTCTTCTACTCTACTGTGTTTCCTATAGGGCCAGAACAGTGAGCTTGCTCAGAACAAAAGAAATGTACTTCCTACACACACGGGCCATATCTAGTTCAACTCTGCTTAGGAAACTGACAAGAACAGTAGCTCCTCTTCAGTCCAATACACTGTACTTGCTGGGAACAGACGCGAGTGCTATTTGCACTGTGTATGTCAATGGGAGCGCAATAGTGACTTTCCTTACCAGAAAACAACTCTTGCTCGTAAGACCAGAAACTGCATGAGATTCAACTCCATTTAGGACTGGGAAACAAATGCTAGCTTGCCTTACATGAAACACACTCTGCTTTTGAGAAAAGAGCACTCTTCTACTCTACTATGTTTCCTATGGGGTCCGAACAGTTAGCTTGCTCAGAACAAAAGAACTGTGCTTCCTACACATACGGCCATATCTAGTTCAACTCTGCTTTGGAAACTGACAAGAACAATATCTCCTCTTCCTTCCAATACACTGTACTTGCAGGGAACAGACGCGAGTGCTATTTGCACTGTGTATGGCAATTGGAGCACAATAGTGACTTGTCTTACCAGAAAACAACTCTTGCTCGTAGGACAAAAAACTGCATGTGACTCAACTCCCTTTAGGACTAGGAAACAAACGCTAGCTCGACTTCCAAGAAACACAGTCTGCTTTTGAGAAAAGAGCACTCTTCTACTCTACTGTGTTTCCTATAGAGCCAGAAGAGTGAACTTGCTCAGAACATTAGAACTGTTCTTCCTACACACACGGCCACATCTAGTTCAATTCTGCTTAGGAACCTGACAAGAACAGTAGATCCTCTTCTGTACAATACACTGTACTTGCTGGGAACAGACGCCAGTGCTATTTGTCCTGTGTATGGTAATGGCAGCGCAATAGTGACTCTTCTTACCATAAAACAACCCTTGGTTGTAGGACTAGAAACTGCATGTGATTCAACTCCATTTAGTACTGGGAAACAAAAGCTAGCTCGACTTACAAGAAACACACTCTGCTTTAGGGAAAAGAGCACTCTTCTTCTCTACTGTGTTTCCTATAGGGCCAGAACAGTGAGCTTGCTCAGAACAAAAGAACTGTGCTTCCTACACACGGGCCCTAACTAGTTCAACTCTGCTTAGGAAACTGACAAGAACAGTAGCTCCTCTTCAGTCCAATACACTGTACTTGCTGGGAAAAGACGCGAGTGCTATTTGCACTGTGTATGGCAATGGAAGCGCAATAGTGACTTGTCTTACCAGAAAACAACTCTTGCTCGTAGGACAAAAAACTGCATGTGACTCAACTCCATTTAGGACTAGGAAACAAACGCTAGCTCGCCTTACAAGAAACACACTCTGCTTCAGAGAAAAGAGCACTCTTCTACTCTACTGTGTTTCCTATAGGGCCAGAACAGTGAGCCTGCTCAGAACATAAGAACTGTGACTCCTACACACGGTCCATATCTAGTTGAACTCTGCTTAGGAAACTGACAAGAACAGTAGCTCCTATTCAGTCCAATACACTGTACTTGCTGGGAAAAGATGCGAGTGCTATTTGCCTTGTGTAGGGCAATGGGAGCGCAATAGTGACTTTCCTTACCAGAAAACAGCTCTTTTTCGTAGGACCAGAAACTGCATGTGATTCAACTCCATTTAGGACTAGGAAACAAACGCTAGCTCGCCTTACAAAAACACACTCTGCTTTTGAGAAAAGAGCACTCTTCTACTCTACTGTGTTTCCAATAGGGCCAGAACAGTGAGCTTGTTCAGAAGATAAGAACTGTGCTTCCTACACACACGGGCCATATCTAGTTCAACTCTGCTTAGGAAACTGACAAGAACAGTAGCTCCTCTTCAGTCCGATACACTGTACTTGCTGGGAATAGACGCGAGAGCTATTTGCACTATGTATGGCAAGGGGAGCGCAATAGTGACTTTCCTTACCAGAAAACAACTCTTGCTCTTAGGACCAGAAACTGCATGTGACTCAACTCCATTTAGGACTAGGAAACAAACGCTAGCTCGACTTCCAAGAAACACACTCTGCTTTGAGAAAAGAGCACTCTTCTACTCTACTGTGTTTCCTATAGAGCCAGAAGATTGAACTTGCTCAGAACATTAGAACTGTGCTTCCTACACACACGGCAATATCTAGTTGAATTCTGCTTAGGAACCTGACAAGAACAGTAGATCCTCTTCTGTACAATACACTGTACTTGCTGGGAACAGACGCCAATGCTATTTGTCCTGTGTATGGCAATGGCAGTGCAATAGTGACTCTTCTTAACATAAAACAACTCTTGCTCGTAGGACTAGAAACTGCCTGTGATTCAACTCCATTTAGGACTGGGAAACAAACGCTAGCTCGCCTTACAAGAAACACACTCTGCTTTAGGGAAAAGAGCACTCTTCTACTCTATTGTGTTTCCTATAGGGCCAGAACAGTGAGCTTTCTCAGAACAAAAGAACTGTGCTTCCTACACACGGGCCATAACTAGTTCAACTCTGCTTAGGAAACTGACAAGAACAGTAGCTCCTCTTCAGTTCGATACACTGTACTTGGTGGGAACAGACGTGAGTGCTATTTGCACTGTATATGGCAATGGGAGCGCAATAGTGACTTCCCTTACCAGAAAACAACTCTTGCTCGTAGGACCAGAAACTGCATGTGATTCAACTCCATTTAGGACTGGGAAACAAATGCTAGCTCGCCTTACAAGAAACACACTCTGCTTTTGAGAAAAGAGCACTCTTCTACTCTACTGTGTTTCCTATGGGGTCCGAACAGTGAGCTTGCTCAGAACAAAAGAACTGTGCTTTCTACACACACGGGCCATATCTAGTTCAACTCTGCTTAGGAAACAAACAAGAACAGTAGCTCCTCTTCAGTCCGATACACTGTACTTGCGGGGAACAGACGCGAGTGCTATTTGCACTGTGTATGGCATTGGAGCACAATAGTGATCGTCTTACCAGAAAACAACTCTTGCTCATAGGACAAAAAACTGCATGTGACTCAACTCCATTGAGGACTGGGAAACAAACGCTAGCTCGACTTACAAGAAACACACTCTGCTTTTGAGAAAAGAGCACTCTTCTACTCTACTGTGTTTCCAATGGGGTCCTAACAGTGAGCTTGCTCAGAACAAAAGAACTGTGCTTCCTACACACACGGCCATATATAGTTCACTTCTGCTTAGGAACCTGACAAGAACAGTAGATCCTCTTCAGTCCAATACACTGTACTTGCTGGGAACAGACGCCAGTGCTATTTGTCCTGTGTATGGCAATGGCAGCGCAATAGTGACTCTTCTTACCAGAAAACAACTCTTGCTTGTAGGACCAGAAACTGCATGTGATTCAACTCCATTTAGGACTGGGAAACAAAAGCTAGCTCACCTTACAAGAAACACACTCTGCTTTAGAGAAAAGAGCACTCTTCTACTCTACTGTGTTTCCTATAGGAACAGAACAGTGAGCTTGCTCAGAACAAAAGAACTGTGCTTCCTACACACGGGCCATATCTAGTTCAACTCTGCTTAGTAAACTGACAAGAACAGTAGCTCCTCTTCAGTCCGATACACTGTACTTGCTGGGAACAGACGCGAGTGCTATTTGCACTGTGTATGTCAATGGGAGCGCAATAGTGACTTTCCTTACCAGAAAACAACTCTTGCTCGTAAGACCAGAAACTGCATGAGATTCAACTCCATTTAGGACTGGGAAACAAATGCTAGCTCGCCTTACATGAAACACACTCTGCTTTTGAGAAAAGAGCACTCTTCTACTCTATTGTGTTTCCTATAGGGCCAGAACAGTGAGCTTGCTCAGAACAAAAGGACTGTGCTTCCTACTCACAGGGCCATATCTAGTACAACTCTGCTTGGGAAACTGACAAGAACAGTAGCACCTCTTCAGTCCGATACACTGTACTTGCTGGGAACAGACGCGAGGGCTATTTGCACTGTGTATGGCAATGGGAGCGCAATAGTGACTTTCCTTACCAGAAAACAACTCTTGCTCGTAAGACCAGAAACTGCATGAGATTCAACTCCATTTAGGACTGGGAAACAAATGCTAGCTCACCTTACATGAAACACACTCTGCTTTTGAGAAAAGAGCACTCTTCTACTCTACTGTGTTTCCTAAGGGGTCCGAACAGTGAGCTTGCTCAGAACAAAAGAACTGTGCTTCCTACACACATGGGCCATATCTAGTTCAACTCTGCTTAGGAAACTGAAAAGAACAATAGCTCCTCTTCCTTCCAATACACTGTACTTGCAGGGAACAGACGCGAGTGCTATTTGTACTGTGTATGGCAATTGGAGCACAATAGTGACTTGTCTTACCGGAAAACAACTCTTGCTCGTAGGACAAAAAACTGCATGTGACTCAACTCCATTTAGGACTAGGAAACAAAGGCTAGCTCGCCTTCCAAGAAACACACTCTGCTTCAGAGAAAAGAGCACTCTTCTACTCTACTGTGTTTCCTATAGGGCCAGAACAGTGAGCTTGCTCAGAACATAAGAACTGTGCTTCCTACACACGGTCCATATCTAGTTGAACTGTGCTTAGGAAACTGACAAGAACAGTAGCTCCTATTCAGTCCAATACACTGTACTTGCTGGGAAAAGATGCGAGTGCTATTTGCCTTGTGTAGGGCAATGGGAGCGCAATAGTGACTTTCCTAACCAGAAAACAGCTCTTTTTCGTAGGACCAGAAACTGCATGTGATTCAACTCCATTTAGGACTAGGAAACAAACGCTAGCTTGCCTTACAAAAACACACTCTGCTTTTGAGAAAAGAGCACTCTTCTACTCTACTGTGTTTCCAATAGGGCCAGAACAGTGAGCTTGTTCAGAAGATAAGAACTGTGCTTCCTACACACACGGGCCATATCTAGTTCAACTCTGCTTAGGAAACTGACAAGAACAGTAGCTCCTCTTCAGTCCGATACACTGTACTTGCTGGGAATAGACGCGAGAGATATTTGCACTATGTATGGCAAGGGGAGCGCAATAGTGACTTTCCTTACCAGAAAACAACTCTTGCTCTTAGGACCAGAAACTGCATGAGATTCAACTCCATTTAGGACTGGGAAACAAACGCGAGCTCGACTTACAAGAAACACACTCTGCTTTTGAGAAAAGAGCACTCTTCTACTCTACTGTGTTTCCTATGGTGTCCGAACAGTGAGCTTGCTCAGAACAAAAGAACTGTGCTTCCTACACACACGGCCATATCTAGTTCAAGTCTGCTCAGGAACCTGACAAGAACAGTAGATCCTCTTCAGTCCAATACACTATACTTGCTGGGAACAGACGCCTGTGCTATTTGTCCTGTGTATGGCAATGGCAGCGCAATAGTCACTCTTCTTACCAGAAAACAACTCTTGCTCGTAGAACTAGAAACTGCATGTGATTCCACTCCATTTAGGACTGGGAAACAAACTCTAGCTCGCTTTACAAGAAACACACTCTGCTTGTGAAAATAGAGCACTCTTCTACTCTACTGTGTTTCCTAGGTGTTCCGAAAAGTGAGCTTGCTCAGAACAAAAAAACTGTGCTTCCTACACACACGGCCATATCTAGTTCAAGTCTGCTTAGGAACCTGACAAGAACAGTAGATCCTCTTCAGTCCAATACACTGTACTTGCTGGGAAGAGACGCCAGTGCTATTTGTCCTGTGTATGGCAATGGCAGCACAATTTTGACCCTTCTTACCAGAAAACAACTCTTGCTTGTAGGACCAGAAACTGCATGTGATTCAACTCCACTTAGGACTGGCAAACAAAAGCTAGCTCACCTTAAAAGGAACACACTCTGCTTTAGAGAAAAGAGCACACTTCTACTCTACTGTGTTTCCTATAGGGCCAGAACAGTGAGCTTGCTCGGAACAAAAGTACTGTGCTTCCTACACACGGGCCATATCTATTTCAACTATGCTTAGGAAACTGACAAGAACAGTAGCTCCTCTTCAGTCCAATACACTGTACTTGCTGGGAACAGATGCGAGTGCTATTTGCACTGTGTATGTCAATGGGAGCGCAATAGTGACTTTCCTTACCAGAAAACATCTCTTGCACGTAAGACCAGAAACTGCATGTGATTCAACTCCATTTAGGATTGGGAAACAAATGCTAGCTCGCCTTACATGAAACACACTCTGCTTTTGAGAAAAGAGCACTCTTCTATTCTACTGTGTTTCCTATGGGGTCCGAACAGTGAGCTTGCTCAGAACAAAAGAACTGTGCTTCCTACACACATGGGCCATATCTAGTTCAACTCTGCTTAGGAAACTGAAAAGAACAATAGCTTCTCTTCCGTCCAATACACTGTCCTTGCAGGGAACAGACGAGAGTGCTATTTGCACTGTGTATGGCAAATGGAGCGCAATAGTGACTTCTCTTACCAGAAAACAACTCTTCCTCGTAGGACAAAAAACTGCATGTGACTCAACTCCATTTAAGTGGGAAACAAACGCTAGCTCGACTTCCAAGAAACACACTCTGCTTTTGAGAAAAGAGCACTCTTCTACTCTACTGTGTTTCCTATGTGTTCCGAACAGTGAGCTTGCTCAGAACAAAAAAACTGTGCTTCCTACTCACACGGCCATATCTAGTTCAACTCTGCATAGGAAACTGACAAGAACAGTAGCTCCTCTTTAGTCCGATACACTGTACTTGCTGGAAAGAGACGCGAGTGCTTTTTGCACTGTGTATGTCAATGGGAGCACAATAGTGACTCGTCTTACCAGAAAAAAACTCTTGCTCGTAGGACCAGAAACTGCATGTGATTCAACTCCATTTAGGATTGGGAAACAAACGCTAGCTCCCCTTACAAGAAACACACTCGGCTTTAGAGCAAAGAGCACTCTTCTACTCTACTGTGTTTCCTCTAGGGCCAGAACAGTGAGCTTGCTCAGAACATAAGAACTGTGCTTCCTACACACACGGGCCATATCTAGTTCAACTCTGCTTAGGAAACGGACAAGAACAGTAGCTCCTCTTCAGTCCAATACACTGTACTTGCGGGGAACAGACGCCAGTGATATTTGCACTGTGTATGGAAATTGGAGCACAATAGTGACTTGTCTTACGAGAAAACAACTCTTGCTCGTAGGACAAAAAACTGCATGTGACTCAACTCCATTTACTGCATGTGATTCCACTCCATTTAGGACTGGGAAACAAACGCTAGCTCGGCTTACAAGAAACACACTCTGCTTTAGAGAAAAGGGCACTCTTCTACTCTACTGTTTTTCCTATGTGGTCCAAACAGTGAGCTTGTTCAGAACAAAAGAACTGTGATTCCTACACACAACCATAACTAGTTCAACTCTGTTTGGAAACTGACAAGAACAGTAGCTCCTATTCAGTCCTATACACTGTACTTGCTCGGAAAAGACGCGAGTGCTATTTGCCTTGTGTAGGGCAATGGGAGCGCAATAGTGACTTTCCTTACCAGAAAACAACTCTTGCTCGTAGGACCAGAAACTGCATGTGATTCAACTCCATTTCGGACTGGGGAACAAGTGCTAGCTCGCCTTACATGAAACACACTCTGCTTTTGAGAAAAGAGCACTCTTCTACTCTACTGTGTTTCCTATGGGGTCCGAACATTGAGCTTGCTCAGAACAAAAGTACTGTGCCTCCTACACACACGGGCCATATCTAGTTCAACTCTGCTTAGGAAACAAACAAGAACAGTAGCTCCTCTTCAGTCCAATACACTGTACTTGCGGGGAACAGACGCGAGTGCTATTTGCACTGTGTATGGCAATTGGAGCACAATAGTGACTTCTCTTACGAGAAAACAACTCTTGCTTGTAGGACAAAAAACTGCATGTGACTCAACTCCATTTAGGACTAGGAAACAAATGCTAGCTCTCCATGCAAGAAACACACTCTGCTTTTGAGAAAAGAGCACTCTTCTACTCTACTGTGTTTCCTATAGAGCCAGAAGATTGAACTTGCTCAGAACATTAGAACTGTGCTTCCTACACACACGGGCCATATCTAGTTCAACTCTGCTTAGGAAACTGACAAGAACAGTAGCTCCTCTTCAGTCCGATACACTGTACTTGCTGGGAATAGACGCGAGAGATATTTGCACTATGTATGGCAAGGGGAGCGCAATAGTGACTTTCCTTACCAGAAAACAACTCTTGCTCTTAGGACCAGAAACTGCATGAGATTCAACTCCATTTAGGACTGGGAAACAAACGCGAGCTCGACTTACAAGAAACACACTCTGCTTTTGAGAAAAGAGCACTCTTCTACTCTACTGTGTTTCCTATGGTGTCCGAACAGTGAGCTTGCTCAGAACAAAAGAACTGTGCTTCCTACACACACGGCCATATCTAGTTCAAGTCTGCTCAGGAACCTGACAAGAACAGTAGATCCTCTTCAGTCCAATACACTATACTTGCTGGGAACAGACGCCTGTGCTATTTGTCCTGTGTATGGCAATGGCAGCGCAATAGTCACTCTTCTTACCAGAAAACAACTCTTGCTCGTAGAACTAGAAACTGCATGTGATTCCACTCCATTTAGGACTGGGAAACAAACTCTAGCTCGCTTTACAAGAAACACACTCTGCTTGTGAGAATAGAGCACTCTCTACTCTACTGTGTTTCCTAGGTGTTCCGAAAAGTGAGCTTGCTCAGAACAAAAAAACTGTGCTTCCTACACACACGGCCATATCTAGTTCAAGTCTGCTTAGGAACCTGACAAGAACAGTAGATCCTCTTCAGTCCAATACACTGTACTTGCTGGGAAGAGACGCCAGTGCTATTTGTCCTGTGTATGGCAATGGCAGCACAATTGTGACCCTTCTTACCAGAAAACAACTCTTGCTTGTAGGACCAGAAACTGCATGTGATTCAACTCCACTTAGGACTGGCAAACAAAAGCTAGCTCACCTTAAAAGGAACACACTCTGCTTTAGAGAAAAGAGCACACTTCTACTCTACTGTGTTTCCTATAGGGCCAGAACAGTGAGCTTGCTCGGAACAAAAGTACTGTGCTTCCTACACACGGGCCATATCTATTTCAACTATGCTTAGGAAACTGACAAGAACAGTAGCTCCTCTTCAGTCCAATACACTGTACTTGCTGGGAACAGATGCGAGTGCTATTTGCACTGTGTATGTCAATGGGAGCGCAATAGTGACTTTCCTTACCAGAAAACATCTCTTGCACGTAAGACCAGAAACTGCATGTGATTCAACTCCATTTAGGATTGGGAAACAAATGCTAGCTCCCCTTACATGAAACACACTCTGCTTTTGAGAAAAGAGCACTCTTCTATTCTACTGTGTTTCCTATGGGGTCCGAACAGTGAGCTTGCTCAGAACAAAAGAACTGTGCTTCCTACACACATGGGCCATATCTAGTTCAACTCTGCTTAGGAAACTGAAAAGAACAATAGCTTCTCTTCCGTCCAATACACTGTACTTGCAAGGAAAAGACGAGAGTGCTATTTGCACTGTGTATGGCAAATGGAGCGCAATAGTGACTTCTCTTACCAGAAAACAACTCTTCCTCATAGGACAAAAAACTGCATGTGACTCAACTCCATTTAAGTGGGAAACAAACGCTAGCTCGACTTCCAAGAAACACACTCTGCTTTTGAGAAAAGAGCACTCTTCTACTCTACTGTGTTTCCTATGTGTTCCGAACAGTGAGCTTGCTCAGAACAAAAAAACTGTGCTTCCTACTCACACGGCCATATCTAGTTCAACTCTGCATAGGAAACTGACAAGAACAGTAGCTCCTCTTTAGTCCGATACACTGTACTTGCTGGAAAGAGACGCGAGTGCTTTTTGCACTGTGTATGTCAATGGGAGCACAATAGTGACTCGTCTTACCAGAAAAAAACTCTTGCTCGTAGGACCAGAAACTGCATGTGATTCAACTCCATTTAGGATTGGGAAACAAACGCTAGCTCGCCTTACAAGAAACACACTCGGCTTTAGAGCAAAGAGCACTCTTCTACTCTACTGTGTTTCCTCTAGGGCCAGAACAGTGAGGTTGCTCAGAAAAAAAGAACTGTACTTCCTACACACACGGGCCATATCTAGTTCAACTCTGCTTAGGAAACTGAGAAGAACAGTAGCTCCTCTTCGGTCCAATACAATGTACTTGCTGGGAACAGACGGGAGGGCTATTTGCACTGTGTATGGCAATGGGAGCGCAATTGTGATTTCCTTACCAGAAAACAACTCTTGCTCGTAGGACCAGAAACTGCATGTGATTCCACTCCATTTACGACTGGGAAACAAACGCTAGCTCGGCTTACAAGAAACACACTCTGCTTTAGAGAAAAGGGCACTCTTCTACTCTACTGTTTTTCCTATGTGGTCCAAACAGTGAGCTTGTTCAGAACAAAAGAACTGTGATTCCTACACACGAACCATAACTAGTTCAACTCTGTTGGAAACTGACAAGAACAAGTAGCTCCTATTCAGTCCAATACACTGTACTTGCTGGGAAAAGACGCGAGTGCTATTTGCCTTGTGTAGGGCAATGGGAGCACAATAGTGGCTTTCCTTACCAGAAAACAACTCTTGCTCGTAGGACCAGAAACTTCATGTGATTCAACTCCATTTCGGACTGGGGAACAAGTGCTAGCTCGCCTTACATGAAACACACTCTGCTTTTGAGAAAAGAGCACTCTTCTACTCTACTGTGTTTCCTATGGGGTCCGAACATTGAGCTTGCTCAGAACAAAAGTACTGTGCCTCCTACACACACGGGCCATATCTAGTTCAACTCTGCTTAGGAAACAAACAAGAACAGTAGCTCCTCTTCAGTCCAATACACTGTACTTGCGGGGAACAGACGCGAGTGCTATTCGCACTGTGTATGGCAATTGGAGCACAATAGTGACTTCTCTTACGAGAAAACAACTCTTGCTTGTAGGACAAAAAACTGCATGTGACTCAACTCCATTTAGGACTAGGAAACAAATGCTAGCTCTCCATGCAAGAAACACACTCTGCTTTTGAGAAAAGAGCACTCTTCTACTCTACTGTGTTTCCTATAGAGCCAGAAGATTGAACTTGCTCAGAACATTTGAACTGTGCTTCCTACACACACGGCCATATCTAGTTCAATTCTGCTTAGGAACCTGACAAGAACAGTAGATCCTCTTCTGTACAATACACTGTACTTGCTGGGAACAGACACCAGTGCTATTTGTCCTGTGTATGGCAATGGCAGTGCAATAGTGACTCTTTTTACCATAAAACAACGCTTGCTCGTAGGACTAGAAACTGCATGTGATTCAACTCCATTTAGTACTGGGAAAAAAACGCTAGCTCGCCTTACAAGAAACACACTCTGCTTTAGGGAAAAGAGCACTCTTCTACTCTATTGTGTTTCCTATAGGGCCAGAACAGTGAGCTTGCTCAGAACAAAAGAACTGTGCTTCCTACACATGGGCCATAACTAGTTCAACTCTGCTTAGGAAACTGACAAGAACAGTAGCTCCTCTTCAGTCCGATACACTGTACTTCCTGGGAACAGACGCAAGTGCTATTTGCACTGTGTATGGCAATGGGAGCGCAATAGTGACTTTCCTTACCAGAAAACAACTCTTGCTCGTAGGACCAGAAACTGCATGTGATTCAACTCCATTTAGGACTGGGAAACAAATGCTAGCTCGCCTTACAAGAAACACACTCTGCTTTTGAGAAAACAGCACTCTTCTACTCTACTGTGTTTCCTATGGGGTCCGAACAGTGAGCTTGCTCAGAACAAAAGAACAGTGCTTTCTACACACACGGGCCATATCTAGTTCAACTCTGCTTAGGAAACAAACAAGAACAGTAGCTCCTCTTCAGTCCGATACACTGTACTTGCTGGGAACAGACGCGAGTGCTATTTGCACTGTGTATGGCATTGGAGCAGAATAGTGACTTGTCTTACGAGAAAAAAACTCTTGCTCGTAGGACAAAAAACTGCATGTGACTCAACTCCATTGAGGACTGGGATACAAATGCTAGCTCGACTTACAGAAACACACTCTGCTTTTGAGAAAAGAGCACTCATCTACTCTACTGTGTTTCCTATGGGGTCCGAACAGTGAGCTTGCTCAGAACAAAAGAACTGTGCTTCCTACACACACGGCCATATCTAGTTCAATTCTGCTTAGGAACCTGACAAGAACAGTAGATCCTCTTCAGTCCAATACACTGTACTTGCTGGGAACAGACGCCAGTGCTATTTGTCCTGTGTATGGCAATGGCAGCGCAATAGTGACTCTTCTTACAAGAAAACAACTCTTGCTTGTAGGACCAGAAACTGCATGTGATTCAACTCCATTTAGGACTGGCAAACAAAAGCTAGCTCACATTACAAGAAACACACTCTGCTTTAGAGAAAAGAGCACTCTTCTACTCTACTGTGTTTTCTATAGGGCCAGAACAGTGAGCTTGCTCAGAACAAAAGTACTGTGCTTCCTACACACGGGCCATATCTAGTTGAACTCTGCTTAGGAAACTGACAAGAACAGTAGCTCCTCTCCAGTCCAATACACTGTACTTGCTGGGAATAGACGCGAGAGCTATTTGCACTATGTATGGCAAGGGGAGCGCAATAGTGACTTTCCTTACCAGAAAACAACTCTTGATCTTAGGACCAGAAACTGCATGAGATTCAACTCCATTTAGGACTGGGAAACAAACGCTAGCTCGCCTTACAAGAAACACACTCTGCTTTTGAGAAAAGAGCACTCTTCTACTCTACTGTGTTTCCTATGGAGTCCGAACAGTGAGCTTGCTCAGAAAAAAAGAACTGTACTTCCTACACACATGGGCCATATCTAGTTCAACTCTGCTTAGGAAACTGACAAGAACTGTAGCTCCTATTAAGTCCAATACACTGTACTTGCTGGGAAAAGACGCGAGTGCTATTTGCCTTGTGTAGGGCAATGGGAGCGCAATAGTGACTTTCCTTACCAGAAAAAAACTCTTGTTCGTAGGACCAAAAACTGCATGTGATTCAACTCCATTTAGGACTAGGAAACAAACGCTAGCTCGCCTTACAAAAACACACTCTGCTTTTGAGAAAAGAGCACTCTTCTACTCTACTGTGTTTCCTATAGGGCCAGAACAGTGAGCTTGCTCAGAACATAAGAACGGTGCTTCCTACACACATGGGCCATATCTAGTTGAACTCTGCTTAGGAAACTGACAAGACAGTAGCTCCTCTTCAGTCCGATACACTGTACTTGCTGGGAACAGACGCGAGAGCTATTTGCACTATGTATGGCAAGGGGAGCGCAATATTGACTTTCCTTACCTGAAAACAACTCTTGCTCTTAGGACCAGAAACTGCATGTGATGCAACTCCATTTAGGACTGGGAAACAAACGCTAGCTCGCCTTACAAGAACACATTCTGCTTTTGAGAAAAGAGCACTCTTCTACTCTACTGTGTTTCCTATGGTGTCCGAACAGTGATCTTGCTCAGAACAAAAGAACTGTGCTTCCTGCACACACGGCCATATCTAGTTCAAGTCTGCTTAGGAACCTGACAAGAACAGTAGATCCTCTTCAGTCCAATACACTGTACTTGCTGGGAACAGACGCCAGTGCTCTTTGTCCTGTGTATGGAAATGGCAGCGCAATAGTGACTCTTCTTACCAGAAAACAACTCTTGCACTTAGGACTAGAAACTGCATGTGATTCAACTCCATTTAAGACTGGGAAACAAACGCTAGCTGGCCTTACAAGAAACACACTCTGCTTTAGAGAAAAGAGCACTCTTCTACTCTACTGTGTTTCCTATAGGGCCAGAACAGTGAGCTTGCTCAAAACAAAAGAACTGTGCTTCCTACATACGGGCCATAACTAGTTCAACTCTGCTTAGGAAACTGACAAGAACTGTAGCTCCTCTTCAGTCCGATACACTGTACTTGCTGGGAACAGACGCGAGTGCTATTTGCACTGTGTATGGCAATGGGAGCGCAATAGTGACTTTCCTTACCAGAAAACAACTCTTGCTCGTAGGAACAGAAACTGCATGTGATTCAACTCCATTTAGGACTGGGGAACAAGTGCTAGCTCGCCTTACATGAAACACACTCTGCTTTTGAGAAAAGAGCACTCTTCTACTCTACTGTGTTTCCTATGGGGTCCGAACAGTGAGCTTGCTCAGAACAAAAGTACTGTGCCTCCTACACACACGGGCCATATCTAGTTCAACTCTGCTTAGGAAACAAACAAGAACAGTAGCTCCTCTTCAGTCCAATACACTGTACTTGCGGGGAACAGACGCAAGTGCTATTTGCACTGTGTATGGCAATTGGAGCACAATAGTGACTTGTCTTATGAGAAAACAACTCTTGCTCGTAGGACAAAAAACTGCATGTGACTCAACTCCATTTACGACTGGGAAACAAACGCTAGCTCGCCTTACAAGAAACAAACTCTGCTTTAGAGAAAAGAGCACTCTTCTACTCTACTGTGTTTCCTATGGGGCCAGAGCAGTGAGCTTGCTCAGAACATAAGAACTGTGCTTCCTACACACACGGGCCATATCTAGTTCAACTCTGCTTAGGAACCTGACAAGAACAGTAGCACATCTTCAGTCCAATACACTGTACTTGCGGGGAACAGACGCGAGTGCTATTTGCACTGTGTATGGCATTGGAGCACAATAGTTACTTGTCTGACCAGAAAATAACTCTTGCTCGTTGGACAAAAAACTGCATGTGACTCAACTCCATTTAGGACTGGGAAACAAACGCTAGCTCGACTTCCAAGAAACACACTAGCTTTTGAGAAAAGAGCACTCTTCTACTCTACTGTGTTTCCTATGTGTTCCGAACAGTGAGCTTGCTCAAAACAAAAATACTGTGCTTCCTGCACACACGACCATATCTAGTTCAAGTCTGCTTAGGAACCTGACAAGAACAGTAGATCCTCTTCAGTCCAATACACTGTACTTGCTAGGAACAGACGCGAGTGCTATTTGCACTGTGTATGGCAATGGGAACGCAATAGTGACTTTCCTTACCAGAAAACAACTCTTGCTCGTAGTACCAGAAACTGCATGTGATTCAACTCCATTTAGGACTGGGAAAGAAATGCTAGCTCGCCTTACAAGAAACACACTCTGCTTTTGAGAAAAGAGCACTCTTCTACTCTACTGTGTTTCCTATGGGGTCCGAACAGTGAGCTTGCTAAGAACAAAAGAACTGTGCTTCCTACACACACGGGCCATATCTAGTTCAACTCTGCTTACGAAACTGACAAGAACAGTAGCTCCTCTTCAGTCCGATACACTGTACTTGCTGGGAATAGACGCGAGAGCTATTTGCACTATGTATGGCAAGGGGAGCGCAATAGTGACTTTCCTTACCAGAAAACAACTCTTGCTCTTAGGACCAGAAACTGCATGAGATTCAACTCCAATTAGGACTGGGAAACAAACGCTAGCTCGCCTTACAAGAAACACACTCTGCCTTTGAGAAAAGAGCACTCTTCTACTCTACTTTGTTTCTTATGGTGTCCGAACAGTGAGCTTGCTCAGAACAAAAGAACTGTGCTTCCTACACACACGGCCATATCTAGTTAAATTCTGCTTAGCAACCTGACAAGAACAGTAGATCCTCTTCAGTCCAATACACTGTACTTGCGGGGAATAGACGCGAGTGCTTTTTGCACTGTGTATGGCATTGGAGCAAAATAGTGACTTGTCTTTCCAGAAAACAACTCTTGCTCGTAGGACAAAAAACTGCATGTGACTCAACTCCGTTTAGGACTGGGAAACAAACGCTAGCTCGACTTCCAAGAAACACATTCTGCTTTTGAGAAAAGAGCACTCTTCTACTGTACTGTGTTTCCTATGTGTTCCGAACAGTGAGCTTGCTCAGAACAAAAAAACTGTACTTCCTACACACACGGGCCATATCTAGTTCAACTCTGCTTAGGAAACTGACAAGAACAGTAGCTCCTATTCAGTCCAATACACTGTACTTGCTGGGAAAGGACGCGAGTGCTATTTGCCTTGTGTAGGGCAATGGGAGGGCAATAGTGACTTTCCTTACCAGAAAAAAACTCTTGTTCGTAGGACCAGAAACTGCATGTGATTCAACTCCATTTAGGACTAGGAAACAAACGCTAGCTTGCCTTACAAAAACACACTCTGCTTTTGAGAAAAGAGCACTCTTCTACTCTACTGTGTTTCCTATAGGTCCAGAACAGTGAGCTTGCTCAGAACATAAAAACGGTGCTTCCTACACACACGGGCCATATCTAGTTGAACTCTGCTTAGGAACCTGACAAGAACAGTAGCTCCTCTTCAGTCCAATACACTGTACTTGCTGGGAACAGACGCGAGAGCTATTTGCACTATGTATGGCAAGGGGAGCACAATAGTGAATTTCCTTACCAAAAAACAACTCTTGCTCTTAGGACCAGAAACTGCATGTGATTCAACTCCATTTAGGACTGGGAAACAAACGCTAGCTCGCCTTACAAGAACACACTCTGCTTTTGAGAAAAGAGCACTCTTCTACTCTACTGGGTCTCCTATGGTGTCCGAACAGTGAGCTTGCTCAGAACAAAAGAATTGTGCTTCCTACACACACGGGCCATATCTAGTTCAACTCTGCATAGGAAACTGAGAAGAACAGTAGCTCCTCTTGAGTCCAATACACTGTACTTTCGGGGAACAGACGCGAGTGCTATTTGCACTGTGTATGGCAATTGGAGCACAATAGTGACTCGTCTTACCACAAAACAACTCTTGCTCGTAGGACAAAAAGCTGCATGTGACTCAACTCCATTTAGGACTGGGAAACAAACGCTAGCTCGCCTTACAAGAAACACACTCTGCTTTTGAAAAAAGACCACTCATCTACTCTACTGTGTTTCCTATAGGGCCAGAACAGTGAGCTTGCTCAGAACAAAAGAACTGTGCTTCCTACGCACATGGCCATATCTAGTTCAATTCTGCTTAGGAACCTGACAAGAACAGTAGATCCTCTTCAGTCCAATACACTGTACGTGCTGGGTACAGACGCCAGTGCTATTTGTCCTGTGTATGGCAATGGCAGCACAATAGTGACTCTTCTTACCATAAAACAACTCTTGCTCGTAGGACCAGAAACTGCATGTGATTCAACTCCATTTAGGACTGGGATACAAAAGCTAGATCACCTTACAGAAACACACTCTGCTTTAGAGAAAAGAGCACTCTTCTATTCTACTGTGTTTTCTATAGGGACAGAACAGTGAGAATGCTCAGAACAAAGAGCTGTGCTTCCTAAACACGCACCATATCTAGTTCAACTCTGCTTAGGAAACTGACAGGAACAGTAGCTCCTCTTCAGTCCGATACACTGTACTTGCTGGGAACAGACGCGATTGCTATTTGCACTGTGTATGTCAATGGGAGCGCAATAGTGACTTTCCTTTCCAGAAAACAACTCTTGATCGTAGGACCAGAAACTGCATGTGATTCAACTCCACTTAGGAGTGGGAAACAAATGCTTAGTCGCCTTACATGAAACACACTCTGCTTTTGAGAAAAGAGCACTCTTCTACTCTACTGTGTTTCCTATGTGTTCCGAACAGTGAGCTTGCTCAGAACAAAAAAACTGTACTTCCTACTCACACGGCCATATCTAGTTCAAGTCTGCTTAGGAACCTGACAAGAACAGTATATCCTCTTCAGTCCAATACACTGTACTTGCTGGGAACAGACGCCAGTGCTATTTGTCCTGTGTATGGCAATGGCAGCGCAATAGTGACTCCTCTTACCAGAAAACAACTCTTGCTCGTAGGACCAGAAACTGCATGTGATTCAACTCCATTTAGGACTGGGAAACAAACTCTAGCTCGCTTTACAAGAAACACACTCTGCTTTTGAGAAAAGAGCACTCTTCTACTCCACTGTAATTCCTATGGGGTCCAAACAGTGAGCTTGCTCAGAACATAAGAACTGTGCTTCCTACACACACGGGCCATATCTAGTTCAACTCTGCTTAGGAAACTGAGAAGAACAGTAGCTCCTTTTCAATCCAATACACTGTACTTGCTGGGAACAGACGGGAAGGCTATTTGCACTGTGTATGGCAATGGGAGCGCAATAGTGACTTTCCTTACCAGAAAACAACTCTTGCTCGTAGGACCAGAAACTGCATGTGACTCCACTCCATTTAGGACTGGGAATCAAACGGTAGCTTGCCTTACAAGAAACACACTCTGCTTTAGAGAAAAGAGCACTCTTTTACTCTACTGTGTTTCCTATGGGGTCCAAACAGTGAGCTTGCTCAGAACAAAAGAACTGTGCTTCCTACACACACGGGCCATATCTATTTCAACTCTGCTTAGGAAACTGACAAGAACAGTAGCTCCTCTTCCGTCCAATACACTGTACATGCAGGGAACAGACGCGAGTGCTATTTGCACTGTGTATGGCAATGGGAGCACAATAGTGACTCCTCTTACCAGAAAACAACTCTTCCTCGTAGGACAAAAAACTGCATGTGACTCAACTCCATTTAGGACTTGGAAACAAACCGTAGCTCGCCTTAAAAGAAACACACTCTGCTTTTGAGAAAATAGCACTCTTCTACTCTACTGTGTTTCCTCTGGGGTCCGAACAGTGAGCTTGCTCAGAACAAAAGAACTGTGCTTCCTGCACACACGGCCATATCTAGTTCAAGTCTGCTTAGGAACCTGACAAGAACAGTAGATCCTCTACAGTCCAATACACTGTACTTGCTGGGAACAGACGCCAGTGCTATTAGTCCTGTGTATGGCAATGGCAGCGCAATAGTAACTCTTCTTACCAGAAAACAACTCTTGCTCGTAGGACCAGAAACTGCATGTGATTCAACTCCATTTAGGACTGGGAAACAAATGCTAGCTCGCCTTACATGAAACACACTCTGCATTTGAGAAAAGAGCACTCTTCTACTATATTGTGTTTACTATCGGGTCCGAAGAGTGAGCTTGCTCAGAACAAAAGAACTGTGCTTCCTACACACACGGGCCATATCTAGTTCAACTCTGCTTAGGAAACCAACAAGAACAGTAGCTCCTGTTCAGTCCAATACACTGTATTGGTGGGGAGCAGACGCGAGTGCTATTTGCACTGTGTATGGCATTGGAGCAAAATAGTGACTTGTCTTACCAGAAAACAACTCTTGCTCGTAGGACAAAAAACTGCATGTGACTCAACTCCATTTAGGACTGAGAAACAAACGCTAGCTCGCCTTACATGAAACACACTCTGCTTTTGAGAAAAGAGCACTCTTCTACTCTACTGTGTTTCCTATGTGTTCCGAACAGTGAGCTTGCTCAGAACAAAAAAACTGTACTTCCTACTCACACGGTCATATCTAGTTCAAGTCTGCTTAGGAACCTGACAAGAACAGTATATCCTCTTCAGTCCAATACACTGTACTTGCTGGGAACAGACGCCAGTGCTATGGCAATGGCAGCGCAATAGTGACTCTTCTTACCAGAAAACATCTCTTGCTCGTAGGACCAGAAACTGCATGTGATTCAACTCCATTTAGGACTGGGAAACAAACTCTAGCTCACTTTACAAGAAACACACTCTGCTTTTGAGAAAAGAGCACTCTTCTACTCTACTGTTTCCTATAGGGCTAGAAGAGTGAGCTTGCTCAGAACATAAGAAATGTGCTTCCTACACACACGGGCCATATCTAGTTCAACTCTGCTTAGGAAACTGACAAGAACAGTAGCTCCTCTTCAGTCCGATACACTGTACTTGCTGTGAACAGACGCGAGTGCTATTTGCACTTTGTATGGCAATGGGAGCGCAATAGTGTCTTTTCTTACCAGAAAAAAAATCTTGCTCGTAGGACCAGAAACTGCATGTGATTCAACTCCATTTAGCACTGGGAAACAAACGCTAGCTCGCCTTACAAGAAACACACTATGCTTTTGAGAAAAGAGCACTCTTCTACTCTACTGTGTTTCCTATAGGGTCCGAACAGTGAGCTTGCTCAGAACAAAAGAACTGTGCTTCCTACACACACGGCCATATCTAGTTCAATTCTGCTTAGGAAACTGACAAGAACAGTAGCTCCTCTTCAGTCCAATACACTGTACTTGCTGGGAACAGACGCATGTGCGATTTGCACTGTGTATGGCAATGGGAGCACAATAGTGACTTTCCTTACCAGAAAACAACTCTTGCTCATAGCACCAGAAACTGCATGCGATTCAACTCCATTTAGGACTGGGAAACAAACGCTAGCTCTCCTTACAAGAAAGACACTCTGCTTTAGAGAAAAGAGCACTCTTCTACTCTACTGTGTTTCTTATGGGGTCCAAAAAGTGAGCTTGCTCAAAACAAAAGAACTGTGCTTCCTACACACACGGACCATATCTAGTTCAACTCTGCTTAGGAAACTGACAAGAACAGTAGCTCCTATTCAGTCCAATACACTGTACTGGCTGGGAAAAGACGCGAGTGCTATTTGCCTTGTGTAGGGCAATGGGAGCCCAATAGTGACTTTCCTTACCAGAAAACAGCTCTTGTTCGTAGGACCAGAAACTGCATGTGATTCAACTCCATTTAACTAGGAAACAAACGCTAGCTCGCCTTACAAAAACACACTCTGCTTTTGAGAAAAGAGCACGCTTCTACTCTACTGTTTTTCCTAAAGTCCCAAACAGTGAGCTTGCTCAGAACATAAGAACTGTGCTTTCTACACACACGGGCCATATCATGTTCAACTCTGCTTAGGAAACTGACAAGAACAGTAGCTCCTCTTCAATCTGATACACTGTACTTGCTGGGAACAGACGCGAGAGCTATTTGCACTGTGTATGGCAAGGGGAGCGCAATAGTGACTTTCCTTACCAGAAAACAACTCTTGCTCTTAGGACCAGAAACTGCATGTGATTCAACTCCATTTAGGACTGGGAAACAAACACTAGCTAGCCTTACAAGAAACACACTCTGCTTTTGAGAAAAGAGCACTCTTCTACTCAACTGTGCTTCCTATGGGGTCCGAACAGTGAGCTTGCTCAGAACAAAAGAATTGTGCTTCCTACACACACGGGCCATATCTAGTTCAACTCTGCTTAGGAAACTGAGAAGAACAGTAGCTCCTCTTCAGTCCAATACACTGTACTTTCGGGGAACAGACGCGAGTGCTATTTGCACTGTGTATGGCAATTGGAGCACAATAGTGACTCGTCTTACCACAAAACAACTCTTGCTCGTAGGACAAAAAGCTGCATGTGACTCAACTCCATTTAGGACTGGGAAACAAACGCTAGCTCGCCTTACAAGAAACACACTCTGCTTTTGAAAAAAGACCACTCATCTACTCTACTGTGTTTCCTATAGGGCCAAAACAGTGAGCTTGCTCAGAACAAAAGAACTGTGCTTCCTACACACACGGCCATATCTAGTTCAATTCTGCTTAGGAACCTGACAAGAACAGTAGATCCTCTTCAGTCCAATACACTGTACGTGCTGGGTACAGACGCCAGTGCTATTTGTCCTGTGTATGGCAATGGCAGCACAATAGTGACTCTTCTTACCATAAAACAACTCTTGCTCGTAGGACCAGAAACTGCATGTGATTCAACTCCATTTAGGACTGGGATACAAAAGCTAGCTCACCTTACATGAAACACACTCTGCTTTAGAGAAAAGAGCACTCTTCTACTCTACTGTGTTTCCTATGGGGTCCGAACAGTGAGCTTGCTCAGAACAAAAGAACTGTGCTTCCTACACACATGGGCCATATCTAGTTCAACTCTGCTTAGGAAACTGACAAGAACACTAGCTCCTCTTCAGTCCCATACACAGTACTTTCGAGGAACAGACACGAGTGCTATTTGTACTGTGTATGGCAATTGGAGCACAATAGTGACTTGTCTTACCAGAAAACAACTCTTGCTCGTAGGACAAAAAACTGCATGTGACTCAACTCCATTTAGGACTGGGAAACAAACGCTAGATCGACTTCCAAGAAACACACTCTGCTTTTGAGAAAAGAGCACTCTTCTACTCTACAGTGTTTCCTATGTGTTCCGAACAGTGAGCTTCCTCAGAACAAAAAAACTGTGCTTCCTACACACACGGCCATATCTAGTTCAATACTGCTTAGGAACTTGACAAGAACTGTAGATCCTCTTCAGTCCAATACACTGTACTTGCTGGGAACAGACGCCAGTGCTATTTGTCCTGTGTATGGCAATGGCATAGCAATAGTGACTCTTGTTACCATAAAACAACTCTTGCTCGTAAGACTAGAAACTGCATGTGATTCAACTCCTTTTAGGACTGGGAAACAAACGCTAGCTCGCCTTACAAGAAACACACTCTGCTTTAGAGAAAAGAGCACTCGTCTACTCTACTGTGTTTCCTATAGGGCCAGAACAGTGAGCTTGCTCAGAACAAAAGAACTGTGCTTCCAACTCAGGGCCATAACTAGTTCAAGTCTGCTTAGGAACCTGACAAGAACAGTATATCCTCTTCAGTCCAATACACTGTACTTGCTGGGAACAGACGGGAGGGCTATTTGCACTGTGGATGGCAATGGGAGCAAAATAGTGACTTTCCTTACCAGAAAACAGCTCTTGCTCGTAGGACCAGAAACTGCATGTGATTCAACTCCATTTAGGACTGGGAAACAAATGCTAGCTCGCCTTAATTGAAACACACTCTGCTTTTGATTAAAGAGCACTCTTCTACTCTACTGTGTTTCCTATGAGGTCCGAACAGTGAGCTTGCTCAGAACAAAAGAACTGTGCTTCCTACACACACGGGCCATATCTAGTTCAACTCTGCTTAGGAAACTGACAAGAACAGTAGCTCCTATTCAGTCCAATACACTGCACTTGCTGGGAAAAGACGCGAGTGCTATTTGCCTTGTGTATGGAAATGGGAGCGCAATAGTGACTTTCCTTACCAGAAAACAACTCTTGTTTGTAGGACCAGAAACTGCATGTGATTCAACTCCTTTTAGGACTGGGAAACAAACTCTAGCTCGCTTTACAAGAAACACACTCTGCTTTTGAGAAAAGAGCACTCTTCTACTCTACTGTGTTTCCTATAGGGCCAGAACAGTGAGCTTGCTCAGAACATAAGAACTGTGCTTCCTACACACACGGGCCATATCTAGTTCAACTCTGCTTAGGAAACTGACAAGAACAGTAGCTCCTCTTCAGTCCGATACACTGTACTTGTGGGGAACAGAAGCGAGTGATATTTGCACTGTGTATGGCAATTGGAGCACAATAGTGACTTGTCTTACCAGAAAACAACTCTTGCTCGTTGGAAAAAAAACTGCATGTGACTCAACTCCATTTAGGACTGGGAAACAAACGCTAGCTCGACTTCCAAGAAACACTCTCTGCTTTTGAGAAAAGAGCACTCTTCTACTCTACTGTGTTTCCTATGTTTTCCGAACAGTGAGCTTGCTCAGAACAAAAAAACTGTGATTCCTACACACACGGCCATATCTAGTTCAAGTCTGCTAGGAAACCTGACAAGAACAGTAGATCCTCTTCAGTCCAATACACTGTACTTGCTGGGAACAGACGCGAGTGCTATTTGTCCTGTGTATGTCAATGGCAGCGCAATAGTGACTCTTCTTACCAGAAAACAACTCTTGCTCGTAGGACCAGAAACTGCATGTGATTCATCTCCATTTAGGACTGGGAAACAACTCTAGCTCGCTTTACAAGAAACACACTCTGCTTTTGAGAAAAGAGCACCCTTCTCCTCTACTGTGTTTCCTATAGGGCCAGAACAGTGAGCTTGCTCAGAACAAAAGAACTGTGCTTCCTGCACACACGGACCATATCTAGTTCAACTCTGCTTAGGAAACTGAGAAGAACAGTAGCTCCTCTTCAGTCCAAAACACTGTACTTGCTGGGAACAGACGGGAGGGCTATTTGCACTGAGTATTGCAATGGGAGCGCAATAGTGACTTTCCTTACCAGAAAACAACTCTTACTCGTAGGACCACAAACTGCATGTGATTCCACTCCATTTAGGACTGGGAAACAAATGCTAGCTCGCCTTACAAAAACACACTCTGCTTTAGAGAAAAGAGCACTCTTTTACTCTACTGTGTTTCCTAAGGGATCCAAACAGTGAGCTTGCTCAGAACAAAAGAACTGTGCTTCCTACACATACGGACCATATCTAGTTCAACTCTGCTTAGGAAACTGACAAGAACAGTAGCTCCTATTCACTCCAATACACTGTACTTGCTGGGAAAAGACACGAGTGCTATTTGCCTTGTGTAGGGTAATGGGAGCACAATAGTGACTTTCCTTACCAGAAAACAACTCTTGCTCGTAGGACCAGAAACTGCATGTGATTCAACTCCATTTAGGACTAGGAAACAAACGCTAGCTCGCCTTACAAAAACACACTCTGCTTTTGAGAAAAGAGCACTCTTCTACTCTACTGTGTTTCCTATGGTGTCCGAACAGTGAGCTTGCTCAGAACAAAAGAACTGTGCTTCCTACACACACGGCCATATCTAGTTCAATTCTGCTTAGGAACCTGACAAGAACAGTAGATCCTCTTCAGTCCAATACACTGTACTTGCGGGGAACAGACGCGAGTGCTATTTGCACTGTGTATGGCATTGGAGCACAATAGTGACTTGTCTAACCAGAAAACAACTCTTGCTCGTAGGACAAAAAACTGCATGTGACTCAACTCCCTTTAGGACTGGGAAACAAACGCTAGCTCGACTTCCGAGAAACACACTCTGTTTTTGAGAAAAGAGCACTCTTCTACTCTACTGTGTTTCCTATGTGTTCCGAAAAGTGAGCTTGCTCAGAACAAAAACACTGTGCTTCCTACACACACGGCCATATCTAGTTCAAGTCTGCTTAGGAACCTGACAAGAACAGTAGATCCTCTTCAGTCCAATACACTGTACTTGCTGGGAACAAACGCCAGTGCTATTTGCCCTGTGTATGGCAATGGCAGCGCAATAGTGACTCTTCTTACCAGAAAACAACCCTTGCTCGTAACACCAGAAACTGCATGTGATTCAACTCCATTTAGGACTGGGAAACAAATGCTAGCTCGCCTTACATGAAACACACTCTGCTTTTGAGAAAAGAGCACTCTTCTACTCTACTGTGTTTCCTATGTGTTCCGAACAGTGAGCTTGCTCAGAACAAAAACACTGTGCTTCCTACACACACGGCCATATCTAGTTCAAGTCTGCTTAGGAACCTGACAAGAACAGTAGATCCTCTTCAGTCCAACACACTGTACTTGCTGGGAACAGACGCCAGTGCTATTTGTCCTGTGTATGGCAATGGCAGCGCAAAAGTGACTCTTCTTACCAGAAAAAAACCCTTGCTCATAGGACCAGAAACTGCATGTGATTCAACTCCATTTAGGACTGGGAAACAAATGCTAGCTCGCCTTACATGAAACACACTCTGCTTTTGAGAAAAGAGAACTCTTCTACTCTACTATGTTTCCTATGGGGTCCGAACAGTGAGCTTGCTCAGAACAAAATAACTGTGCTTCCTACACACACTAGCCGTATCTAGTTCAACTCTGCTTAGGAAACTGACAAGAACAGTAGCTCCTCTAGAGTCCGATACACTGTACTTGCTGGGAACAGACGCGAGTGCTATTTGCACTGTGTATGGCAATTGGAGCACAATAGTGACTCGTCTTACCAGAAAAAAACTCTTGCTCATAGGACAAAAAACTGCATGTGACTCAACTCCATTTAGGACTGGGAAACAAACGCTAGCTTGCCTTACAAGAAACACACTCTGCTTTAGAGAAAAGAGCACTCTTCTACTCTACTGTGTTTCCTATGGTGTCCGAAAAGTGAGCTTGCTCAGAACAAAAGAACTGTGCTTCCTACACACACGGCCATATCTAGTTCAACTCTGCTTAGGAAACTGACAAGAACACTAGATCCTCTTCAGTCCAATACACTGTACTTGCTGGGAACAGACGCCAGTGCTATTTGTCCTGTGTATGGCAGTTGCAGCGCAATAGTGACTCTTCTTACCAGAAAAAAACTCTTGCTCGTAGGAC
Organism: Peromyscus eremicus; assembly: GCF_949786415.1. Lineage (NCBI taxonomy): Eukaryota > Metazoa > Chordata > Mammalia > Rodentia > Cricetidae > Peromyscus > Peromyscus eremicus. Next base: position 3,198 of record NW_026734531.1, on the reverse strand, counting down.
CAGAAACTGCATGTGATTCAACTCCATTTAGGACTGGGAAACAAAAGATAGCTCACCTTACAAGAAAAACACTCTGCTTTAGAGAAAAGAGCACTATTCTACTCTACTGTGTTTCCTATAGGGCCAGAAGAGTGAGCTTGCTCAGAACAAAAGAACTGTGCTTCCTACACACGGGCCATATCTAGTTCAACTCTGCTTAGGAAACTGACAAGAACAGTAGCTCCTCTTCAGTCGATTACACTGTACTTGCTCGGAACATACGCGAGTGCTATTTGCACTGTGTATGGCATTGGAGCACAATAGTGACTTGGCTTACCTGAAAATAACTCTTCCTCATTGGACAAAAAACTGCATGTGACTCAACTCCATTTAAGACTGGGAAAAAAACGCTAGCTCGACTTCCAAGAAACACACTCTGCTTTTGAGAAAAGAGCACTCTTCTACTCTACTGTGTTTCCTATGTGTTCCGAACAGTGAGCTTGCTCAGAACAAAAAAACTGTGCTTCCTACACACACGGCCATATCTAGTTCAAGTCTGCTTAGGAACCTTACAAGAACAGTAGATCCTCTTCAGTCCAATACACTGTACTTGCTGGGAACAGACGCCAGTGCTATTTGTCCTGTGTATGGCAGTTGCAGCGCAATAGTGACTCTTCTTAACATAAAACAACTCTTGCTCGTAGGACCAGAAACTGCATGTGATTCAACTCCATTTAGGACTGGGAAACAAAAGATAGCTCACCTTACAAGAAACACACTCTGCTTTAGAGAAAAGAGCACTAATCTACTCTACTGTGTTTCCTATAGGGCCAGAAGAGTGAGCTTGCTCAGAACAAAAGAACTGTGCTTCCTACACACGGGCCATATCTAGTTCAACTCTGCTTAGGAAACTGACAAGAACAGTAGCTCCTCTTCAGTCCAATACACTGTACTTGCTGGGAACAGACGCGAGTGCTATTTGCACTGTGTATGGCAATGGGAGCGTAATAGTGACTTTCCTTACCAGAAAACAACTCTTGCTCGTAAGACCAGAAACTGCATGTGATTCAACTCCATTTAGGACTGGGAAACAAATGCTAGCTCGCCTTACATGAAACACACTCTTCTTTTGAGAAAAGAGCACTCTTCTACTCTACTGTGTTTCCTATGGGGTCCGAACAGTGAGCTTGCTCAGAACAAAAGAACTGTGCTTCCTACACACACGGCCATATCTAGTTCAACTCTGCTTAGGAAACTGACAAGAACACTAGATCCTCTTCAGTCCAATACACTGTACTTGCTGGGAACAGACGCCAGTGCTATTTGTCCTGTGTATGGCAGTTGCAGCGCAATAGTGACTCTTCTTACCAGAAAACAACTCTTGCTCGTAGGACCAGAAACTGCATGTGATTCCACTCCATTTAAAACTGGGAAACAAACTCTAGCTCGCTTTACAAGAAACACACTCTGCTTTTGAGAAAAGAGCACTCTTCTACTCTACTGTGTTTCCTATAGTTCCAGAACAGTGAGCTTGCTCAGAACAAAAGAACTGTGCTTCCTACACACGGGCCATATCTAGTTCAACTCTGCTTAGGAAACTGACAAGAACAGTAGCTCCTCTTCAGTCCAATACACTGTACTTGCTGGGAACAGACGCGAGTGCTATTTGCACTGTGTATGGCAATGGGAGCACAATAGTGACTTTCCTTACCAGAAAACAAGTCTTGCTCGTAGAACAAAAAATTGCATGTGACTCAACTCCATTTAGGACTGGGAAACAAACGCTAGCTCAACTTCCAAGAAACACACTTTGCTTTTGAGAAAAGAGCACTCTTCTACTCTAATGTGTTTCCTATATGTTCCGAACTGTGAGCTTGCTCAGAAAAAATAAACTGTGCTTCCTACACACACGGCCATATCTAGTTCAAGTCTGCTTAGGAACCTTACAAGAACAGTAGATCCTCTTCAGTCCAATACACTGTACTTGCTGGGAACAGACGCCAGTGCTATTTGTCCTGTGTATGGCAGTTGCAGCGCAATAGTGACTCTTCTTACCATAAAACAACTCTTGCTCGTAGGACCAGAAACTGCATGTGATTCAACTCCATTTAGGACTGGGAAACAAAAGATAGCTCACCTTACAAGAAACACACTCTGCTTTAGAGAAAAGAGCACTAATCTACTCTACTGTGTTTCCTATAGGGGCAGAAGAGTGAGCTTGCTCAGAACAAAAGAACTGTGCTTCCTACACACGGGCCATATCTAGTTCAAGTCTGCTTAGGAACCTGACAAGAACGGTAGATCCTCTTCAGTTCAATACACTGTACTTGCTGGGAACAGACGCCAGTGCTATTTGTCCTGTGTATGGCAATGGCAGCGCAATAGTGACTCTTCTTACCAGAAAACAACTCTTGCTTGTAGGACCAGAAACTGCATGTGATTCAACTCCATTTAGGACTGGGAAACAAAAGCTAGCTCACCTTGCAAGAAACACACTCTGCTTTAGAGAAAAGAGCACTCTTCTACTCTACTGTTTTTCCTATAGTGCCAGAACAGTGAGCTTGCTCAGAAAAAAAGAACTGTGCTTCCGACACACGGGCCATATCTCGTTCAACTCTGCTTAGGAAACTGACAAAAACAGTAGCTCCTCTTCAGTCCGATACACTGTACTTGCTGGGAACAGACGCGAGTGCTATTTGCACTGTGTATGGCAATGGGAGCGCAATAGTGACTTTCCTTACCAGAAAACAACTCTTGCTCGTAAGACTAGTAACTGCATGTGATTCAACTCCATTTAGGACTGGGAAACAAATGCTAGCTCGCCTTACATGAAACACACTCTGCTTTTGAGAAAAGAGCACTCTTCCACTCTATTCTGTTTCCTATGGGATCCAAACAGTGAGCTTGCTCAGAACAAAAGAACTGTGCTTCCTACACACACGGGCCATATCTAGTTCAACTCTCCTTAGGAAACTGACAAGAACAGTAGGTCCTCTTCCGTCCAATACACTGTACTTGCGGGGAACAGACGCGAGTGCTATTTGCACTGTGTATGGCAATTGGAGCACAATAGTGCCTTGTCTTACCAGAAAACACCTCTTGCTCATAGGACAAAAAACTGCATGTGACTCAACTCCATTTAGGACTGGGAAACAAACGCTAGCTCGACTTCCAAGAAACACACTCTGCTTTTGAGAAAAGAGCAGTCTTCTACTCTAC